>NW_016908444.1:1099678-1156015 GCF_001483705.2 Eufriesea mexicana | reverse complement strand
TTCCTCGAACCAGTTACGTCAAGGACGCGCATTCCTCTCGGATGTACGCTCCGGTTGCTTCTCGGGACGCGATACGATCTCACCGATCGATCATGCTGCTCTCTATCGAAAGGTGTTACGATTAAGGGGCATCGTGACGAGTGTAATTGGCGACTCGATTACAGACGCTTTCGCGCGTCCCTTCCGCTCGCGAAATTACAGACACCACCTACGAACCTTCGGTCGTGCTTTGTTCATTTTCGCGCAGGCAAGCTTCTTTCAATTTCAGTGGAATTTCGTAGTCATCGAACGTTCCTCTCGTTCGCGGCTAATGAAAGTCCTCGCGATGCAACGAGTTCCGGCACACCTCCTCCTTTTCGTTGCTGCTGGCCAATTGCGAGATCCTGGCGAACGACGAGGGCAGCGTTTCCACGAGAGTAGCAGCTCGCTCTCGTGCCGCACGCGAGACCCGATAACGACACACGTGAACTCTCTGTACCGTGGCTGTTTCGCCCCCCGATTCGACGATAACGCGTACGATGGCCACAGCTCGACTTTATCGCGCGAACCAAAAGAGCTCTTGACACTTTCAATTTCCAGCGTGTCTGCCACGCCGAGTGACTAACCTGCATCTCTAACCTAGACCCGGGCCTAACGTCTGCTCGCCAGTCCCAAGCGTGTGTACGCGATAAACGCGTTCTTCCTCGCGATATCGGGGAACAGATACCTTTGATCTATAGCGTTAAATAGAGTAATCGAGTTAGACGCGACGTAGACCTGGCACCGTAATCTGATCCCAGTCGAAAGTAACTCGATTCAACGCGAGAGGGGGTGGAATTTACGCCGAGCGCGGAGACGCGCCATCTTGGAACCCGGATTCAGAGCGTTATGGAACGATTAATCTTTTGTAATGTATTTCGGAATTTTGAAACACGGCTACGTTAGAAAATATAATAACTATGTATCGGCGGAGAAGAATAAGAACTGCCTTTATACAGTTTTCCGAGGTGCTGTAGCGAGCAGCAGTCTCACCCTCGCTACTAGATGGATTCTGAGTTTGAGAGTTTTGTGAGAAAGTACTCGGAAAACCTCCAATTATTATACATATGTGTTTATGATTATGAAAGTGGTCCAAGTCACTTATATTTGCTTCTGAAATATTAAAAGCTCCGGCCTTTAACACTAGATTTACGGAACTCGTCCATTTGACGGAAGGGTTGCTCCAATTATACGATGGTAACAGACTTAGTTAACTTATATTAAGACTGTTAATATAATATATAATTGTTTTTAAATTAAACTAGTCGTTAAAAATAAAAGACGCGTGGTTTCCTTTGCCTGTCAATTTGACAGGTGTCCTTAGAAATACGTATGCAGATAGCGTCCGGAAACCTAGTGTTAAATACGTCATAAATTATAAAATTAATTGCGATAAAGCTACAAACTCTATCTAAGGATTTAGCTCTTCACTGTTTTGTAGGAAAGAAATATATTTTATCGTAAATGAACGTAACACGAAATAAGTAATAAAATCGTTCCTTTTAAGTCGATGACTTAGACCACTTTCATAATTATAGGCACATGTAACTTCCCGACCTAAGGCAGGGCCTGCTAGGATAGCCTTACCGATAAGTCCACTAGCAGGCCCAGGATGTAACGCATTTCTTCCTTTTCCTACCGTCCCTTCTATTGCGATGAGGCCCTTATTTACCATTGCTGATAGCCATCCGCCACTGACTCAGAAAACACACAACCACCGCGTTTAAAATAGTTTAATCATCTTCCCTAACTCACTATTTCCAAAGTCCAGAAAACATCCTAGTCAATCCGTGACTAGGACTAAGGTCATCATCACCCCTATCCTCAGAAAAACCTACAAAGACCTAGGAAAACCGCGCAGAAAAATTATTGTTGCCGTGACCACCACTCTGTCGAGTTCTTAAATATATATTCTTAACAAACTTGTTTTATTATGAGTATTGTGAACTTCTACCACACGAGGATACCAGCCACGGCTCGATTACAACCGTAGGGGAGGACCCCCCTACAGTGCTTATATATTCTTACTTTTTGGAGGGGTGAAAATGACCCTCCCCTCATTAGTCCTTAGCGAAGGGTACGAACGAGTAAGATGTTTCGAACTCTGTCGTTGGCCTGCCTTTATCAGCTAGGTCCTTTCAAGAGTCAACGGACCGTTGATCATCCAACAGCTATCTCTAGCCGCGCGTACTCGACGAGTGTCGACTGTTTCGTGGAAAAATCCCGCAAATTTGCGCGAACGAGGTAACCCAGTGCGTAAATAAACCCGAGATGCAAACAAACAAACCCGATACATAAACGAAACATTCGAAACGCGAATAAACAAAACCACTCGCTTGTACCTCGGCTCGCCCATCTGTGTACCTTGTTCCATAGCGGAGAGGTTGGCGAAAACAGATCGATGCGAAACGCGTTAACTTATTCCAACTGAGAGCTCCAACTGCTCGCCAGAGGTTACCGCGGCCGGTATTTCTAAAGTCTTTCCGGGAAACGCGATAAATTGTACATGAATATGAAGAAGACTTCGCGTTTCACCAAACGTATATAGTATCGACGGGAGATGTCGATGGGGTGAAAAGTAGACGCGTTACAGGATTTCCCATCGTCTAGGGGGTTCGTCCGATCGGGAAACTTCCCAAGTCTTGCCAGGAATGTTGTGCGAGAGGGCCACGTGTGCGGCATGAATTATTTCCCCGCGCTTTTCCGCCGTCTGTCGACCATCCTTTTCCCTCTCTAATTGCCATAATCGCTCCGGCGACGCAACGGCGGTATATTGAAAATTCTGCGCGAGCCAGACGTCATTGCCCTCCGCGTTTTCCATGTGCCGTTCGCCTTGAATTGCTGCGTCGTGCCGCGTTCAGGGGGCGCGATGGCTGAAGGGGTGAAAACGGAGCAGGGGTCGAAAAGGACAGTCTCTGAGCCAGGGGTCGACGGTACCGAACTCGCGCTCGTTATCTTCTCACTCGTAATCGATGTCTAATTCCAGAAGTACCATATCGGCAATGCGGAAACGGCGACACGACAACGAGGGGTAGCAATTCCGCCATTGCCGATGCGCGTGCACGGGAATTTATATTCCCATGGACGATACCTCTCTGCTGGCGACCAAGTCGAGACACAGAGATAGAGAGAGAGACAGGCCACCTTGTAATTGTCGCTATCGTCGGTTATTGCGGCTAATTAACGTCCGTTCGTTAGTTTCTCTTTCCACTCGCTTTCTTGCCTCGCTTTAACGTCGTTCTTCTCTCGATCCGCTTATTCTTTCAGTGGGGTCTTCATTCTCGAGAGTTTGACAACGCGATGGCCGCGAGGCGGTAGATTGCGAGCGGCCTGGCTTCGGAAACGTATGGAATTATCGATAATCGCGAGGGTTTCGCGTACGACAGCCAACTTATCATTTACCCTCGATAATATCGTAATCGGAGACGTTACGCGATTAATCGGATGATCGATGAACCTCGTGCACGCGCAATTCCGGTAGAACTGGTCCGCGGATAAGCGTCTAATCAGTCGAGCTCTAATAATGCATTATCGACGCGCTCGCGGTCGCGTAACTGGCCAATTAGCGACAGTAAGAGCGTATATCCGTGACGGGTAATCGCGATTTCGATACGGGAGCGTTGATAAATCGAGAACGGAGAAGGAATGGTCGCGGCTATGGGGATCGACGGGTCGCCGGATGCCGGATAAACGGGCGGATAGAACCGTCGCGGATAGATAAATGGACAGGATTGGAGCGGGGGTGGCGCGCAGTTCGGAAGCGAGAAATTCTCGCGGGTCGATGACAAGAACTTCTCTCGCACTTACCGCGCTTCCCGAAACTTTTCAATAAAGCGGGTCTCGCTTTCCATACGTTCCGCAGGGGGACGAACTTTCGGGGCACTATCGTTCTCCTACGCAACATTTGCCGGATTCTCCGCGTCACACTCCGCCCGACACCGCGGATTATCATTCTTGATCTTCTTTCCGAGAACTTTCTCCTTCCGCGACTTGTTCGTCGCGGGAATAAACTCCGAGAATCGACTCCGGGAATAAAATTAGTCCGGCCTCCCCGAGGCCGCGGACCTCGTGATCCGGTTCGAAAAGACGAGCGATGGGAAGACGATAACGATTACGTTTGTATCGCGATGCTGCGTTTATTGTCCGTGGCAGCGGGAAACCATAAATTCCCGTCGTGCGATTTACCATTCCGTGTCTCTGCCCGTCGTGCCGTTTTTCTTCCGTCGTTAACGATGTCACTTATCTAGTCATTAGTCTTCTCTGACAGAAAAGGACGAAGACGTCCGATAATGGAACAGGAAGGACGACTACCGCGAGGATCGCGATCCTCCTGTTCGCTTTACAGTAGACAAAAACTCGATACCCCCCTCGTCACTGAATCAACCATCACAACGTTATCGCGAAGATGGCTGAAAGTTATTCGGCGATCATCGAAACATCGTTCGAGTTCGTCACGCGTGATTGCTCGAAGATGGTTCGAGATCGTTTCGAGGTCACTCGAGGTCGTCGGAAGATATCTTGCCTTTCCTTCGACTGCGATGCATCGTCCAGTTGCAATCGTTTCGACCTCGTGTCGAGATCGTACCGAAAGCTCGTCCAGCCAGGTACGAAGCACCTCGAAAGTAGTCGTCTCAAGGTCAGCCACGGGTAATTAAAAGTTCGTTTGCCTTTAATTCGAGGTTGTTCGATTTAAATTCGAAATTGCCATAGCCGCGGTATCAGAGTCCTCGCGATTATCGACTCGCGGAGCGGACAGGTTGGAGAATCGCGGACATTTGCAGTACCCGTATCCTCGTAACCGTAAGGAGCAGGTCCATAAAGGTGGGTCGTAAAGCCGTGGACCAAGTTTTCCTCGGGAACCGTGACTCTTTTCTTTCCGCGTTTACGCGAGCTACGAGCAAGATAAATAATATCTCGGTCGTCCATCGCGGCTTCGTGTAACGACCTCTCTCCTTCCCGTTCCGTATCCTCCGCGAGTCGTGGCGTGATACCGTCTGCCAAGCGGCGGTCTCTACCTCTAACTGCCACCGCCGCTAATTGCCGTCCGTATAATTACCATATCGGACAGATAAATATAGAGCTGCCGCGTTCCGGCCTCGGAGACAGTCGGCGACGTTTACGCCGGCCGCGTATAAAGTCCGCGGCGTGTGCTCCGCAGATACAAGAACTCGCGACAGCCGGTGAACGCGCGACAAAAACCGAGACGTTTGTAATTCTACGAATTTTTTTGCCGCCACTTTTATCCGGCAGAAATAAAGCTGTCGCCGTGGCGGACAACCAGTCGGAGAAACGAGGTTTCAATGGCGCAAAGCGGCGAGACGAGCCACCGTGACTCTTGGTCCTCTTCTCTCCGCGCGCCGCGCCGAGGCGCGTACGTCTCCGCCGATCTCTCGGATACTTTTAATAACTTTAAGCCGTCGACGGTTTAACTACGGCCACGAGGCAAAGACGATTCGCGCACAAAGGCTTAATGGCACCGCTGCCCTTTACGACCGGCCTTCCCCTTTTTTTCCCTTCGCAAATACGAACGATAAATAGCCGCGGTGACAGGATACAATTAAAAGAAGCTATTCCGACGAGTCCTTTGTCAGGATTAAGCCCGAACGCTCCGCCGTCTTCCTTCCCCGCGTCTCGCGTGCTCGCGCTGCGATAATAGAATACGTATATTTCATCGAGAGGAACGAAGTAGGTAGAGCGGGGACGAAGGCCGTTCGTCCGGTTCCAATAGAAAACCCTTCCACCGGCGAATCCATTATTACAAAAATAACCTTTATCTCTTCCGTCCTCCGACAATGGGTTATACTCCCGGGAGCGGGAAGAAGAGCCGCGCAATAATCCTCTTTGTCACGGAAGACGTTGTCGTCGTTCGCAAATTGCCTGCGCCATACGCCGAGGCACCGATACTCTCCGCCACCAGCCGCCTGCGTCGTAACCGGAAACGCGGCGGGGGTGCGCGAAAATATTTGCCGCACACGCGTAAGGGCGGAAGAAACCGGAGAAAAGAAGGACGCTGTGCCTACCGGCACGTAACAGCTCCCTAATTTTCTCCACGGCGATATTTAATACGTCTTTCCCCTCGGAGGATCCCTGGCAACGGTTCGCGCGCCACTTCCCTCCATTTTCAACGGGACACCGCCAACCGGGGGTGGAAAATTATCGCGGCGCCGTTGCGACATCGAAGCGAGACGCGAAAACCGACTACCCTCTTCTTCCGATGCGAGAAACTTTCTCTTCCGACCGGACGAGGAGCAACTAATCGCGCGCAACGACCGCGGTGATGGCTAATTAGCGTTCCCGGAAATGAGCCCTGCCACCGGGAATTAATATCTCCGCCGTCTCTCGCTCGTCTTCTCGCTCGTCTTTGCGCTCGTCCTTTCGCAGGACGGCTCGCGAGGCGTTACCGGTATCCCCGCGCCAAAGGACGCTTTACGACGTCCACGGCGGTGTAATCGAGCCGGCGATTAAGGGGAATAATCGCGCGGGTAATTAGCGAAAGAACGCGATTCCATCTCGCCGCTCGCTGGACACGGTAGCGAATTAAACTTACGACTACCGTCGCCAGCCGATATTACGTTACGTTAACGAGCACGAGCAATTAAGTTGCCTCGTCGTCCGATGGAGAAACGCTCGCGGATCGAGAGCCAGCAGAGGCGCAGGGATAACCCGTACGTAATCGAATGGACGCGCAGTCCGACTGGCGCCAGAGCAGCGCGTTCCGCTTGTCCCGTCCCGTTTTATTTGAATTTTCACTTTTTGACAATAGAGTCGCGTCGTTACGCCCGACATTTGCCATATCCGCAGTAATGTCGCTTCGAATAGGGTGCGATTTACGAGTAACAACCCTCCGCGTTAAAGCCCCGCGTCGGGCTAACCCCTGCCAACGTTTGCAGGGGATTGTTGTTATAGCGACGTTAAACTAGCCAGACAATGACGGAGCCTCGTCGTTTCGACCGTATAGCTCAGGATACCGTGGTCGCGTGTCGAAATTCAATTATTTCCAAGTCCCGTTAATAAGCGCCACCTGGTGGCATCGATAAACTCGCGAGTACGCCTGTTATCTCTACCAGCTCCTATAATTACTCCTCTCGTCGCGGTGACCGAGTCGCCGCTTCGCGTTTTAACGCTTCCGACTGCCTTTCGCGGTGATCCCAGTTCCACTCCTTTCCCGTTACGTTTCATCGAGATCCAAAGCGTGGACGCGTCATCCGTGCCAATGGCAAAGAAACCAAAGAGGAAACTCGCGACTCGATTATACCGTTCGACGTTTCCGCGATGAACGATTAACCGCGTCGCGCAACGGGACTCGGAATAATTACGGGCAATCGGAATTAAAAGTTTGAAACGTTAACGACCCGGTTATCCGTTCACCCCGATCCAGCGTTTGCTCTTTCGTCACGCGAATTCGTGGACTGCAAACCGGGCAAGGGTGCAACTGGCAAGCACGGAGGAAAAGGGAGAAGGAAAGTGGCACGGCAGATGTGCAAACGACCGTCATTCTCGGACTCTAGCCGTCCTCTGCTACCAACCGACGTCCTTTTTATTGCGCGTCTCATCATTCCGTCGACTTTCATTTTTCCCTGGACCCCTGCCAGCTGCGCCCTCTACCTCCTTATTGCGTTTCATATCGCGCGCTTTTCGGCTGGCTCCGCGATGGCTGCGAAATTTCGCTTCGTGCAAACCCTCGACCGCCGCGTCGGTTGCGCAACCCGAGTGCAGTTCGTAATTGTCGACTGCTTAGGAGGAGGCAGTTTAGCGAACGAAACGGAGCAACGGCGATCTGTCGAAGTTGGACGGTGCCCGGTGGGACACACGGCCCTCTGTGAATTGCATAATAACACCGGGAACACGGTCCCCCGTCAGGGCATGCTAATGGCCGCGAAACTTTCCGAGCAAACTCCGCGCGAAACTCGCGCGTTCCGCTCTGCAACCCTTTGCCCGAAAAAGATGAAAAAGGGTTCCGGTGCCTGCACCCGATAGGCCAGGAATGCGGACTATGCATTAATTGCATCTAAGGTAATTGTTTCGCCCGTCACCCCATCGACGCGCGCGTCGCACCGGTAGTTTTTCACCCTTCCGTTCCGTCGATTGCTCCGTTTACCTCTCTAGAGGCTTGTTTGCGCTCGTTGAAACGCATGTAGATTACCTTTGTCGGAACCCTTTGTCGAACGAGTGCCCGTTGCGACGATAAATCTATTTCGATGACGGTTCTCCCGCCGAAGGAGAGGGTGCGCAATACGGATCGAAGATCGAACGCGTATTGCCTTCCATCGCTGATCCGAAACTGCGTTTCAATTGCAATCTTTTCAACTATCCGACGAATTGGGTATCGTTATAGATCGAAAGCTTAGAAAACGAACATGGTGCTTCGCGTATTCAGCGAGAGACGGTAATTTCAATTAAGAATAAGCAAAATAAAGGATATGATGCAATTTATATGGATACTCTTGGCAAAATCTGTTGTAAAGTAACTATGCTCGTGCAACGATGGTGACAAGTCCTTTAGAGGTTGCAGGACAATACCGACCTTAGACTTTAAAGATCTTCGATACTATGCAGGCATCAGGGGGTTGGATTTTGAATTTAATCCTTTGCGCTCGACGATTTTTTGACTAAAGAGGGGTACGAGTTGAAAAATTTTCTTCCATAAGGCTGATGATATTTTTCGAGCAGTAAATAAGAAATCGTATAATAATTAACACATAGATACCTCGCACACTGTTAGATTATTTTAAATTTGATATATTTATTAATATCGAGCTTCGAAATTTTATCAAATGGTGACCTAGAGGCACCTCTCGAGCGCAAAGGGTTAAAAGGGCCTGCTGTCTCTTGCAAGAGTCAGTCTCTAATCCGGACCAGTGCAGAACGTTTTTAAAATATTGTGATCCATAGGGGCGTGTTTAAAGCTCTGTTTTTACATTCGCATAAAGTGTATATATTTCGCCTGTATTAAATTTTATACATCTATTGCTGTGCAGCAGAATACGGTTATTTCCCTGCACGCTAAACGCTTTGATTCCCTTCCCGAAATCCCAACAAGATCGATAACCGAGAAATCGATTATATCAACGCAAGGGCAACGACGCCATCAGTGTATCGTTTAAAAGCTGTGTCAATTTTCTTCCTTGTTAAATTAACGTTCTCCAGAGAAAGTTAACGCCATTCAAAGTACTTAGAGCACCTATTGGTGTATGAATACCTTTTTCGCTAACTGTATATCGGTAACGTCGTCTTTCAACAGGTATTATTCGCGATGCGTACTCACGAAATAGACGAATCGAATTTCCAAAGTATCGTCATTTCGCATTATCGTTTCGCAAGTTTTCCTCCTGCCCCTCACCACTGATTACGCAAAACGCCAGGCTATCGGTCTTCCGAAAGAGCGTTCCGCGAAACCTTTACTTCCACCGGTTCTAATGGAACTCTCTCTCCCTCTTTCTCTCTCTCTCCTCTTCTCCCGCCACGCGAAACTGTAGCGCGGGATTGCCGAGTGTTTTATTGTTCGCGTTCCGTTTAAGTGCACAGGACGATCTCGTGTTTCGTGGCTTCCGCGCGCCCCCGCTGACCGTTCTTTTTCCTTTTCTTGCAGAGACCTGAGACCAGCGAGCTTGGAGAAAGGCCAAGAGACCCTCCGACTGCGAGTGTACGCCTGCTACGCCTGGGGTGGCCCCCTCCTGGTCGCCGGGTTGGCCGCCCTTCTGGATCATCTTCCGCCTCAACCTCAGTACACGTTCCTCAGGCCCCGTTTCGGCGAGAAGCAGTGCTGGTTCTACGGTGAGTTCTCGCTTCCCGTTCGCTTTCCTTTCTATGCAAAAAATCCCCGAGAAGTCGTCGAGCGATCCACCGAATTTCTCTGCCTCGGGAAACTTTGTCGAACGTCAAAGGAGTCGTTGAAACCGTGACTTTAATCAAAGCCCTGCCGGGGGACGGCTCTCTTTCGAGACACTCGAGCAGGACAGACGACGCGAACGGGACGATCCGAAAGTGTCGGAGCCCAGACCAACCAAGAGAGGGGTAATAAGCGGAAGACCTCGTCGCGACCACGAGCGTTATACTTCTCCGACGTATTTTCCGAACTGCCAAGCTTTTGCTTTTCTCTTGCTTGCTTTCCTCTGTCGTTAAATCAACGCTGCGATTTTTTCCCTTAACCGTGTCCCGTTCGTGGGACGGAGACAAACGACGGTGATATTTTATAAACGACGATAATTCGAGGAAAGATTAACTCGCAAGGGAGAGGACGCCCCTGAGGGAGGAATAGCAGAGGCGAGGTCGTTGGGAAATTGCGGGAGTGAACCGGGTAACGAGAGTGGAACGATTGGGAATATCGCGGGGTGAATCAGTGGGCGGAATTTGGAGGCGAAACGAGAGATGGACGGCGCCAATGAGACGGCGCTTGCCGCGATGATAATTAATCCGATGCTGTACGAACGCCGCAAATTAATTCGATCGCGTCACACGCGACTTATCGGTGAATTAATTTCCGTAGCTGCACGAGCCCGGACCTGCTGGGTCTCTCACCCTCCGCCTCGTGTTGCGTTGTTCTCGAACGACAGTCGGTGCCGGACTTGCTGACATTAGTAACGGATCAGTAGCACAGACGGTAATGGAGCCTATTATCGAAAGTAATACAGGCCGGGAGGAGAACGGTTAACACGTAATTCCCTGTGATCCGATTATTCCGCTAATTAATAGGACTGGTCAGTCGTGTTCCGGGGCGCTGATTAAATCGGTTTCGTTAATCGATAGATCGATGGGCTATCCGCGTATTAATTGCTAATCAAGCACCGTTTGCGGCCTTCCTCGGTCTCGCGTGCTTCTGAAAAAGTCGATTCATCCCGGGAATATGTCGGCGACAGGAATTCCGAATTAACCGGGGGGATGAAAATTTAGCGAATCGAATTTTAATCGCACGCGTCGATCGTCATTGTGTTTGGGAATTAATAACCAGCGAGATCGTTAATCGTCTGGTGCAATCGTCTGGTACCTTCTGGTATCTTCTACGCGCGACCCATGCGATATCGATAGACGCGAAGAGAGAATTATTCCAAGGGTAGAAAATTAACGAAACACTTGGGAGAATGCATCGTGGCTGACACGTGCTTCGTCGAAGCGAAAAGTTAGCATCGTAGACGACCCCCTGTTATAACCCATATGGCGCCGACCTTCCCGCAGCATATTCGATATATGTACGTATATAAGACACGATGCCTCGTCGAAATCGATGCGTAACACTCGGCGCGATTTCCAAGTTACACCCTTTCCTCCGCATGGTCTGCTGGTGCGACAGGTTATCACCCTAATAAGCAGTCACGCTATGTCCTGCGCGGTGCCCACTTTTACAATGACCACGTGGTATCCTTCGCGAAGGAAATTTCACGAGAAGTAATCCCAGGGTCCAGTGACAATCTTGAGGCAATCGTGGAAAATAATTTCAGGTATATTCTCTTCCACTTTCTGCACCCTTCGTTGGGTCTTATCTGATCAGTAGATAGGATACGATCGTAAATCTTCGATGGTCTCGCGAAATATCAAGGTATCGTCGAAATCGAGGTGCAAAGGGTTCCCCTATAGCGACCATCATTCTCGCCCTCGCCACTAGATGGATTCCAACTTCAAGGAGGTTCGAGGACTTTGTCGCAAGTCCTCGGAAAACCTTCGCTTCCTATACATGTAACTTCCCAGACCTTCCAATAGTATCCTCGTCTCTAAGGCAAGGCCTGCTAGGGCAATTAAGTTTGATTTTATATCGCGAGTGCTTCACGCTGGAGCCATCGATGTCATAGTCTAAGTTTCCATTGGTTACTCTTTTGTACGTTTTCGTTTTTATTATATGTATATTATTGTATCTAGTTTCTGATATACGCATTGAACGTATGTTAACCCTTTGACTGCCATGCCGAAATCACGTGTTTCGCTCAGGACGCCACGGAAGTGCACCCCAATAGATGCAAAATTTGTTCTGATATTTTTTTAATCGATGCTCTAATAAAAATTTTTAATTGTTCGATGGGGCACTATATATTTCAAAGTATCTTCTAATTAACTATCAATTTTCTTTCAATTTTTACAACTGTAGTTCAAGTGCTCCGGTCACCAATGCCCACCCTGGCGCCTAAGTGTTATATATGACCAACGTGGCAATCAAAGTGTTAAATTGGCCTGCTAAGGCAGCCTTACCGATGAGTCTACCAACAGGCTCGGGACGAAACGCATCCCTTTCTTTTCCTTTCGTCCTTCCTAGCACTCTGCAACTTACTATCCTCTGCAACACGATGATACCTGCGACCAGTCAATTTCAACAATCGTGAGGGAGGACCCCCTACGCCCCAACGAGTTCTCCGTCTCTTTAATTATTTTCCATCCTGTTATCCCCCCGTTGAAACCATCGCGATCGAGCGATTCGCGGGTAATAGATCCCTAATCGGAAACAAAGATGGAACGGAGGAAACACGAGGCAGCTAATTGCGAACATTTCGGTAAGAGGATTAAATCACGGTCAAAATATCTCGTTAGAACGTGTACCCGCGTTTTCCATTTACCTCCCGCGAACCGTGCCCGGTACGTATGCACGAGCATCGTAATCAGCCGAGATAAGAAACAATGGCACGCGCTATCGGGATCCGCGTAGTGGCAGGCACAGGAATACTTCGCTAAGAGGATTACACAGCTCCCGAAAGATTGTATTTAAGTATGACGCAGGGTGGCCGAATAAGAAGATCGATACCCCAAAGTACGCTTAATACCTCGAATCCCTAATAATAACCCGGTGCAACCCCTCCGGAGCGAGCCACCAGCCGCAGATTTCTACGCACGCGTGTACACGCGGAACAGGAATAATAAGGAGGCGATGTCGCGTCTTTATTCGCGGTCCAGCTTCGCTACGGTTGCGAGCTATT
Organism: Eufriesea mexicana; assembly: GCF_001483705.2. NCBI lineage: Eukaryota > Metazoa > Arthropoda > Insecta > Hymenoptera > Apidae > Eufriesea > Eufriesea mexicana. The sequence continues at coordinate 1,143,101 of NW_016908444.1, read as the reverse complement.
TAACGAGCCCCCCCGTAATTCGCGTCTACTGCAGCCCGTAATCCGCCCGGTGTACTCTCTCATACTCTCTCCGGTACCCTCCCGTACCCTCTCATTCTCACTCTCGCGCGCTCCGTGTTTTCATCTTCCTCTCTACGCCTCTCCTCGTGCAGGCCGCACGAGCTCTCCGGCCGCGTAAATACTCGTTTCAAACAGTGCAACTACGTTGCGTATTAATTTCCCGCGGTCGCGATATTTATCGACGCCGGCCGGAGGAGTACACCCCTGGTGATTAATATTTAGCTTTTATATCCTTTGACAAATATAAACGTCGCTGCACACCGAACGGTTCTGTGTATTTTCGTTTCGGTTTCCGGCGGTTCGCGCCACTGGTTTTCGGTCTATGCCCCCTCCTCGCCCCCCCGTTTCACTGGCTTTTACTCTCCCTTACGCGTTTATCGACCGACCACCGGCATTTCGTCGCCTCTTCGCCATACCGGTCAAACTTTCCACCCCACGACCGAAAGGAAATCCTCCGGTTCTCGAATCCCGCTCACCGGGTCAGCTGATGGACCACGTCGAGGAACGGGATTCTTGGAGCCGCGCCATCGAGAGTGTCCGGACCAGACCAAGGCCCTGTCTGCTCTCTGGTCCGGTTTGCTCGTCGTTCGGTCGATCCTCGTTAGCCTCGTGGCAATTTTCGACCGAAGAAATCGAAACCCGCTCGCTTGCCAAGTACCAAGATGACATCGGGCCCAACTTTTCGAGCGAGTATTTCCTCGGTTGGTCCTCGCGTTCGAGTACCAACGAGGTAATATTAGATTTATCGCGAAGCGCTCGTGGAAACACCGCGGCCAGGACGCGCGCCATTGTTGGACGCCGTGGGGACCACGGAGTCATTGAGGAACGCAATCAGTCATCGAGCAGCGCCCATTCAAGACGCACTCGGCTGGTGGAACGCTCCAAGTTATTCATAAATATACCAAGCTCGTCGAGCCACTCTCGAGTTGAACATCGTCACGAGTACGTCTCTTCGCGACATTAATTGCATCGCGACGCGAGATGTCGCGGAGCATCCCGTTTACGCGTCTATGTCCCGGGAACTTTGCCTCCCCCGCTGCTCCACTCGAGGACCACCGACACGGGGTATTCGCGCGAGATTCGAAAGCGGGTGTCCTCGTTAGGTGGGAGAGACGATCGAACCCCGATCCCGGAGCGTTCGTTCTCTCGTCAAAGAGTACAATGCCGCGTCTTCGTGTCACGTAATCGCGTTGGAACGAACAGGATAGGGAAGGGGCCGAGCAAAGGGGTGCCAGGGGGGCGCACTGAAACGCGTCAATTCGCTGGCCCGACCACGTTTTCTCCCTTTTCCGCGCAAATAAAGCTCAACTGGACAAAGGAGAGCGTATTGCCGGGAAGCGCGTAGGAAATAGAGTCGTAGCCATGTGCCGCTAAATCAGGATAATGGTGCCCCATGGGAAGCTGCGTCGTACTATCGCGAGTTGTTACGTCCTGACACAATGCTTTTGCACCGGAGCCAGATGAGGGGTTCAGAGGGACAGGCAGAGGCTGTTCTGCAACGGACGTTACCCTGTGCTTCGTCGTGTTCCAACCCTTTCCACTCTCTCTCTCGCTCTCTCTCTATGTTCTCCTGTCCCTCTCGCTCGCCTCTGCTCGCGTATCCATCCACGCTTGCGGTCCTCCTCCTAGACCTTTGTTTCTCGTTTCTCTTCTTCTTCGGCTTCTTGCGGTCTAGTCGTGGAATCGAATTCGATGTTTTTACGCGTGCCGTGATACGATCTATCGATCGGTATCTAAACTTCGCCGTGTCGTTCGTGGTTTACGGCTAACGCGGAGCGGTTATTCTCGCGGTAACAGTGGCCAAGTCCGACGCTGCTTCTTACCGTTGCAAATAGCTCGGGTTTAATACGCATCCCGTTTCCTAGGTACGAACGAACATCGAGTGTCCGAGATAAACACCGGTTCGTTCTCGTAAACGTTTTGACCTGACGATTAGCAGCGAATACCCCCGAAAAGTTGGCCAAAGTATAAAGATTTCTTTTTAATTTGTACAAAAATTTGTTTTTCTGACTTACCGACGAGCTCGTTAATCGTGTAATCGATGATACTTTGCGCAGAAAAACTAAAGGCTACCTTGAAGACAATCTCAGTCTATTTTATATCTTATAGCTTGGAATCATTTTCCAGAAATTATTCTTTGGAAAACGATAGATAATTTCAAGTTGTATAGGTTGGCGACAGTTCCAGTTTTGCGATGCAGTAATAAAAGTTCGTAAATTAATCACAACGATTAAGTAATATCTTAATTTTCCATTGCAAAATGGTAAATGAAGCGCAAAATCGCAAAATTGGCAGAAAGTTTCGTACCAACCATCTATGATTTTGGACTGGAAGCTCAGGAAAATAACAGGATCACAGAATGCTTGAGGAGGTATACATGATAAATCAAGACACAATAGTCAGTGACATCTATGACTTTGGACTAGCAGCTTGTGTGACGGTCCAAAATCATAGATGGCGCTGACCGTTGTTTCTTGATTTTTCATATCGACCTCCTCGAGTATTCTGTGTTCCTGTTACTTTCCTGATCTCCAAGTCCAAAATCATAGATGGTTGGTACGAAACTTTCTGCCAATTTTGCGATTTTGTATTAGGCGAACATAACATGAAAGAAGGTCGCTCACAGTTCCAAGAAATGACGTCATTTCCAAGAATTCACTGGACAATACTTTTGCAGCCTGTGAGTATAATTTTCAGCCGATTTTGGGATTTTGTGTTAGGAGAACATAACACGAAAGGAGGTCGATCTTGGGACAATTCTTTTGCTGTCTCGGGGAAAACTTTCTGGCCGATTTCGCGATTTTGTATCAGGAGAACATGACGTGGCAGGAGGTCGTTCGCCAGAACAGTTTTAAGAAATGTCATCACTTCTAAGAATTCTGTGGATAATACTACTTCATCCTACCGTAAAATTTTCGGCCGATTTTACGATTCTGTATTAGGATAGCATAACATAATAGGAGGTCGTTTATCGACCGATTCTCGGAAATGACGTCACTTTCCAAGAATTCTATCGAGATAAATTTCGCAGCGTTTGCGTGAATATATATACTACACATCATAGACCACTCATTGCAGAAGATTTTAATTATTTAACTTACCTTACTTACCTTACTTACCTTACTTTCATTACATACCTTACTTACCTTACTTTATTCATTCTTCTTACTTTACTTGTTACTTTAACAGATATTTCCCACTCTTAACTTTCAAAGTTCGAAGAGAACATTGAAAATTTACAAGAGATAGGACATATCTTAAGCTTTGTGCGTAGCTCTTAGCTTGGTATCGTTTCCCAAAAATTGTTTTTTGGGAAACGATACCAATTACCAGGTCTCACCACGTGGAGGTGGCTACGCATCGAGACCCGACATGCGCCCTAGTGGCGCAGCCTGCTGGCGCTACCTGTATCAAAAGCACCCTAATCTAACTTGGAGCGAATGAAGTTAAAATAACTCTACTGACACTTTATTATATTTCGTGTCTTACAAAAGGGGTTTCGGTTCGGTATACTGAAACTCTACTGTCGCAACGCTAAGATATTTTCAAGTTCCCATAAAAATAGGGAATGAAATATCAAACACGCGAGCTAATAGAAAATCGCGACGCGCCCGAACGAGTTCGCGATTATTCGAAAGACCGACTAGCCTAGGCGATGTACTCCCGTGTACAGAGATAACTTCATACCTCGGCACCCTCCCGATCGGGCCTAGCTCAATTCCAGTCACTGTCGCACTCGCCAAGACTTACACGTGGACCAAGGATAGTCCCTGAACCAATGAAACTTCTAGTGTCAACGCGAGGGCCCTGCTGGGCGGTTGCCGGCCAAGACAGACACTTCGCATCCCAGCCACACGGGGTAGAACTTAATCATCCCTGTGGTCTAACCGTAGATGGTACTAGTCCGTCAGCCAGCATGTGCCCGAGCCCCAGTCGCGTACGACTTAGGCAGCGGACCGCCCCGTCGAGGTCAGAAGACGCACTGATCCGAGGGGGTCACCCTGGAACCCGATGCATGACGAGATTGACAGTGACTGGAAATGAGTGTCGGAGACGAGTCGTGAGGATGACTTACGAAGCATGTACTTATCGAGTACACGAGAGCACGTCGCGTAGGCTAGTCGGTACTTACGAACGATCGCGATTATCGCGAGAACAATTATGTTCTATTTGCTAAACGAGGGGGATAAGAAAATGATAGAGAATTTATAAATTTCGCTCCAAATTAGGTAGCTTACCTTTGTACAGACAGCGCGCACATGATACTTAGTCTATGGATCTATCTTATGATTACTTAAAAGTAAACGCACGCATCGTTCATTGATGTGTCGCAAACAGAATCTTGAGAAACCTAAAAGCTAAAACAGAATATATTATTGTTAATATGTAGCTGAAAGGAAAGGGATTAGTACGAGGAAACCATCAAGGATAATAACCAAATGGAACGAGCAAGCCAACGACGAGACCTGAGCAACATAACTACGAGACAGAAACATTCCAACGGTGAGATATAAACATACCAACGAGGAAGCGCTCGAGTATTATACGAAATACTCGAACGCTCTAACGAAAACAAATCGAACGGAAGTCGTAAAATTTGTGAAAGGAAAGATTTAGCCAACGATGAGACATAAGTAAACCAACGACGAAGCATTCGAATATTATACGAAATACTCGAATGCTGAAACAAAGACACATAGAATGAAAAAAATAAAATCTGCAAGAAGAAATTATTGTTAAATTATTTAAGAGAGTGGACAATGGCCACTGAATAGCCATTGATCTAGCCAACGATGATATACAATACAAATAAACCAACGACGAAGCATTCGAATATTGTACGAAATACTCGAATGCACAAACAATGAAAACTAGAATGAAAGAAATAATATCTGAAAGAAGAAAGATAATTAAAACCTGAAAGAAAAAATAATTAGTACCTGAAAGAAGGAATTATTATTAAATTATTCAAGAGAGTAGACAATGGCCATTGAATAGCCATTGATCAAGCCAACGATGATATACAAATAAACCAACGACGAAGCATTCGAATATTGTACAAAATATTCGAATGCACAAACAATGAAATCTAGAATAAAAGAAATAGAATCTGAAAGAAAAAAGATAATTAAAACCTGAAACAAAAAATAATTAGTACCTGAAAGAAAGAATTATTATTAAATTATTTAAGAGGTTGGGGTGTGAGTGTAGTGTACAGTGGCTATCGACTAACCAAAGGTTTAGTCAACCACCACCGATAACTACAACCTCACTTTCGGAACCCCTTCCCCACCGAAAAAATATTAACGCGGACCTCTCGAAGGTGAACGGACAAATGGCTCGTACATTCTCGCGGGCCCCTTATATAGCGGCGGCCGGCCGAGGATCGGCGAAAATTTCCGAACTTTACCGATTCCTTTAAAAGTTACTTTTCTGCTGTAATAACTAATAATTTATTAACTTTTTTGACTTTTATCGTTAATATACGTTGCAAACTATTTGTTATCAATCATTTTAATTTGTTATTAACAATAAATTTATTAATTTATTAACTTTTGGTAAGTAAGAATACATTTTAACACAAATACGTCGTTTCTTTAAGTTGTAGCTAATAATTTATTAACTTTTTTACTTTTATCGTTAATATACGTTGCGAGTAATTTGTTATTAACAATATCAATTTGTTATAAACAATAAGTGTATTAATTTATAAACTTTTTGCAAATTATAGTTACATTTTGACACAAATTCGTTCCAAGTTCAAGTAATGGCCAGTAATTCCTTAATGTTTTAACTTGTATTATAAATTTACGTTATGAACAATTTATTAATATTAATAATTTGTTACTAAGGATGAGTATTATAATTTACGTATAATATTATATGTGTAATTATAACTCAAAATGTTCGAATTCATGCTGATAATACTATTAGTTTTTCATTAATTACAATCTTCTGTGCAATTAATTTACAAATTATATGCACACATTATAAAAACAATATCCTTATGAACATTCTCATATCATTCTTGTTCTTATTTTACTTCTAATTTTGTTCATAATTAATTATTTTGTTGGACCATCCTGCCGATCGTTGTTATCCAATCATGTACGTCGTCAAGTAAGTAATAATAATAAACTAATTAGCATCAAATTATGTGCAAAAATTGTATGAGAATGTTGCGCAAGGAGCCAGCTATGCGATACAGTTATAAAAATTCATAGATTAACCGCAGAAATTGCATAATTTGTTAATTTCCCAATTATTCCCCAATAATTTTCAATCACTAATATGGTCTTCTTTCCTTTTTTTATTTGGAGGTCCAGGAGGTTCAACAGCAGATTATGAGCTAAATTTTGGATCAGTTAAATAATCATGAGTTGATTTGCTCTTACCACTAGACTTTTAATTTAATATCGCAAATTCTTCTTCATCTTCCTCTGCTTTTTCGCCAAATGATAAAAGATTGAAATTTCTGTAACAAAATTTTTCATTACAAAGAATAATACTATCATGGATAAATGCTACAAACATATATGATCTTTACTTTACTACTGCTGTTATAGTTTTTGAACTGTCCTTTACTTCTTCACTTTCCTGTACTATTATTCTTGGTATAATATCAGAAAATGGATTGGTCAGTAATTCAGCTTTTATCAGTTTTGGAATACACAGTGGCCTACCATTCTACAAAAAAGGGGGAATATTATATTTATATCAATTCTTGATATATTTTCTTATAAACATTAAATTTACCTCATCTACAAGTTTCATCGACAAGCTTCAAGATAGAATCCAAAAAAGTCTATTGCGCATCACGATTTGACAGCCATTGACACATTTGGCACTATTTTAGGAAAACGCACGCCCAAAAACCGAAAAAAAGTAATCAATCCCGTTACAGAAAATTCTGCTCTATGCTGTTAGACGAAAAAATCAAAATTCAAAAGCCTAATTTTGATGATAGAATCCAAAAAGGTCTATTGCGCAGCACGATTTGACAACCACTGACACTTTCGGCACTATTTTAGGAACACGCACGCCCGAAACCGAAAAAAAGTAATCAATCCCGTTAGAGAAAATTCTGCTCTACGTTGTTAGGCGAAAAAATACGAATTCGAAAGCCTAATTTTGAAGATGCAATCCAAAAAAGTCTATTGCGCAGCAGCATTTCACAGCCACTGACACATTCGGCACTATTTTAGGAAAACGCACGCTCAAAACCGAAAAAAAGTAATCAATCCCGTTACAGAAAACTCTGCTCTACGCTGTTAGACGAAAAAATCCGAATTCGAAAGCCTAATTTTGAAGATGGAATGCAAAAAAGTCTATTGCGCAGCACGATTTGACAGCCACTGACACATTCGGCACTATTTTAGGAAAACGCACGCTTGAAACCGAAGAAAAGTAATTAATCCCGTTAGAGGAAACTCTGCTCTACGCTGTTAGACGAAAAAATCCGAATTCGAAAGCCTAATCTTGATGATAGAATCCAAAAAGATCTATTGCGCAGCACGAATTTGACAACCACTGACACTTTCGGCACTATTTTAGGAACACGCACGCTCGAAACCGAAAAAAAGTAATCAATCCCGTTAGAGAAAATTCTGCTCTACGTTGTTAGGCGAAAAAATACGAATTCGAAAGCCTAATTTTGAAGATGCAATCCAAAAAAGTCTATTGCGCAGCAGCATTTCACAGCCACTGACACATTCGGCACTATTTTAGGAAAACGCACGCTCAAAACCGAAAAAAAGTAATCAATCCCGTTAGAGGAAACTCTGCTCTACGCTGTTAGACGAAAAAATCCGAATTCGAAAGCCTAATTTTGAAGATGGAATGCAAAAAAGTCTATTGCGCAGCACGATTTGACAGCCACTGACACATTCGGCACTATTTTAGGAAAACGCACACTCGAAACCGAAGAAAAGTAATCTATCCCGTTAGAGAAAATTCTGGTCTTCGCTGTTAGACGAAAAAATCCGAATTCGAAAGCCTAATTTTGATGATAGAATCCAAAAAGGTCTATTGCGCAACACGAATTTGACAGCCACTGACACATTCGGCACTATTTTAGGAAAACGCACGCTCGAAACCGAAGAAAAGTAATCAATCCCGTTAAAGGAAACTCTGCTCTACGCTGTTAGACGAAAAATTCCAAATTCGAAAGCCTAATTTTGAAGATGGAATGCAAAAAAGTCTATTGCGCAGCACGATTTGACAGCCACTGACACATTCGGCACTATTTTAGGAAAACGCACGCTCAAATCTGAAAAAAAATATCCAATCCCGTTAAGGAAAAAATTACTCTACGCTGTTATGCCGAAAAAATCTAACCGAAAAGCCTAACTTCAGAAATATAGGCAAATAAAGTTTACTGTGTACAACAATTTCACAGGCACTTGCTTTTCCGTTACTTTGTTTCATATATGCACCTTCAATCGTAATATTATTGCTCTACTGATTGGGGAACAATCTATTCTATGCAGGAATAATTTAATATCTTAATCCACAATCGAGGTTTAGAATGTATAAGCAATAATACGTAGCTACTTCGCAATTGAACGTAAGGTTAAAGAAAGATTGGAAAAACTGTTAACAAGCTGCCTATTTAGAATGAAAATGTTCAAATATATTACTGGACAATCAAGATCTAGAATCTACTACAGTGGACGGTTGGGGACTGTGCGATAGTATTACACGAACCGCACTTACACTGTTTCATTTCACGCATGTATCGTTATACGATTTTCACTATGTCAAATCACTTTTTTTTACACGTAATATATTAGCACCGAAGAAATGTTCACAGTTAGTAATCCTAAACTTCATAAATTTCTCACAATTTCTTAAACTTTTGCCGTATCTTATTCGTAAATATTGCGATAATGTTACAAACGTAACCTATAACTGCATTGTCACGAGCTAATACCCGACACGTCGCGTTATAGTTCTTAAATATATATTTCCTCAGTTGTAGCAATTAAAACTTTAATCAACGATATCACTACTTTACGAAACGTTTACTGAAAATCTTTAATGTTTCTCTTTGACGTACAAAATTATTCCAGTATTTGTTACCGGTATGTTCGTTTGGCGCAGAACTGAAGACGACTGACCTTAGACAATATGTACATTTTTCTCGCGGGAAAATGCTGCGTCTTTGAAATAGTCATGGGCTAATGTATCGATGTAGAATATCAAACAACATTTCTTATATTCATTAATATCAATGAAGCAAATACAAGTACGTTTCTCTTACGAAAATGAGAAATTAATGAATACTTAGTTTACATAGCAAAAACCGTTATAAATTAATAAAAATAATTATAAAATTAATAACAAAATATTATATACAGTAATACATAATATATATGTTAGTTAAAAAATTATGTAAATGAGCATTATGATCACCTTTATTGACAATATTTCTTGAGAACATAAGTTTCTAATGTATAAGTGGTTAAAACTACTTCTTCAACGAAACCATTTAGTCAGAGCTGTTCAAAGAAAGTACGTATCACTTGGTTATAAGAATGCTACAAATATTTTTCCCATTGCTAATAAGATGGTTTTATATTCAGTTTCAAGTATACTTATGACAAACATGAAATGTTATTATTAAAATTGAGATTGATTAAATAGTACTTTTAATAAAAGAGTTCACCTAACCTATGCTATGTTGGGTGGGAGAAATAAAACAATAAAACAATACAAATTACTATCACACATTCTCCTCTTTTCTTTTTATTCTCTTAACACTCCCATAAAGTATTTTACATTCTTTAACAAATTTGGGCCATTCAATGGTTTAGTTAGACAATCAGCATTTGTTTCTTTATTTGGCATGTAACAAATTTGCAAGTTCTTCGTTTTTACTACATCTCCTCTATAACAACATTTTTCTACGTAGGAGCTTAGATTTAATTTTCTACATTTATCGCATTTAGTCTATTCACATATCATAATCTTTCTCACCTGCTTTTCCAGTAGGACTTCACATATCAGTCTATATATCTACACAACACATTTCATTGGTTTCTGTTCCTTTTCCAAATTCAAGACAATACGCACCCTCAAATATCTAAATATTCCCTTCAGTCTATTCATATCCATCATATTAAGATCATTGTTAAATTATAACAAACATTTTGCAAATGAGATGTCTGGCAAGACATAAGTATTCAAATACATGAATTTCCCTAATAATTCTCGATATTCATTGAATTATGGTGGATTTGTTCTTCCTCTCAGCAACCCCATTGCACTGCAGTGTTCTTGTTGGACTAAAATCATGTTTTATTTTCTTTTGATTTAAATAAACCTAAAAATCTTGTCTGACAAACTCACCTCTATTGTCTAAGAATATAAGTACGTTTCAGTTTCTTCACAGATTAATTTTCTTCAAATGTTACCAATATTTTTATTTCTTCAGCTAACACTTTTCCTATAAGAGCAAGACCAATAATCATTCTCGAATAATCATCAATAGATAAGATGTACCTTTTACCTCTTTTTGACATTGGCTTCACTGGTCCAATCAAATCCATGTGTCACAGTCCCATTATTCCTGCTGTTTTTATAGTTTCTTATGTGTGTTTCTATAGATTTTTGCCTTAAAGCAACATTCACACTCTATATTCAATTTATCTTTACCTTTCAGAACTATTACCAATTCTTCATTCTCCATCTCTTCAATGAACTTTATATTTGCATGTCGATGCCACACATCTTTCTCTGTTGATACATATGCTGTCTCTTTTTTGTTTCTTGATTCTATGTAATATACATTTTTGCTTCTCACTGCTTTCATTAGAACTTCTTTCCTTTCTTTATGTACCTCAGCTCCATCAATCTGAAACTTAATAGATTAGTAATAATCAGTAACTTTGACCACTGATATTAATATTTATTTAGATCAGGAATACAACATACCTTTCAATCTCACTGTATTCCCTGTATTCTGTATTCTATTTGGTAAACGAGAAAAGGGGAAAAATATGAAATGTATATATTCGCTCCAAGTTAGGTAGCTTATCTTTGTATGGATAGCGCGCACATGAAACTTAGTCTAGAGATCTATCTTATAACTGCTTACAACTACTTAGATCTAAACGCACGCATCCCGCGACGTCCATCGACGTCTTCTATATGAAATCTTTAAAATCTTGAAATACTGGAAAATCTAAAAAGAAAATATATAAACCTGAAATGAAACGGATTAGTAACACGAAAGAAAATCAAAAAAAGCGAAACAAAAATAAACCACAAATGTGGAAACAAATGGAACGAACAACCCCACGATGTGATATAAACAAGCCAACGACGAAACATTCGAATATTATACGAAATATTCGAATTTTCAAAGAAAGACAAATAGGAACGAGAGAATAAAATCTGAAAAAATAAAAAAATATTAAAACCTGAAAAGAAATAAAATAATTAGCACTTGAAAACAAAAAAAAATATTAAATGGTTTAAGGGGGGCAGGCGTGGTTGGGGGGAGCACCCCCAACACCTCATTTGGGACCCCCTCCCCCCACCCCTCACGCACTACGAAAATTTAGATGTTACGCGCGCGAGGCCAGACGGACAAATGAGTTCTGCTGCGTCGCGTCGCCCTTTATATAGCCTCCGATCAGCCGAACTCCCCACCCCGATCGAAAATTTTCGTACTTTGACGATTTTATTAATTAATAATTTTCCGTTCTCAGCCGATAATTTATTAATTTTTTCACTTTTACTATAACTATACGTTACGAACAATTTGTTAATAACAATATTAATTTGTTATTAACAATCAGTGTGATAATTTATAAACTTTTTGTAAATTATTGGTGCATTTTAACATAAATTCGTCATATGTTGAAATAATAACCGATAATTTATTAATTTTTTCAGTTTTATTATAAATTTACGTTTCGTACAATTTGTTATTAACAATATGTGTAATAATTTATAAGCTTCTGACAAATTATAATTATATATATGTATTTAGAATATAAATATTCGTGATGCATTTATATTATTTTTACTTTATGTTTATATATCGTAATTCCTTCTGAACAATCTACAAATTTTGTAACACGATTCTATCGTCTGTTGCGTGTAAATGTGTTAAAGGATAGTCCGCTAAAGATTCTAAATTATTTTTTTCTAATTTTTTGTTATTTATTCTATCAATATGGGTCTTTTTCACATTGATTTCTGTGGTTTTTAAACAGATTCTCCAAAGAGGATCAATGTGAATTTTATAGATACTACTTATCTCCAAATCTGAATATTTTTCAAATCCGCAAATTTCCATAAAACTTTTTTAATGGATATCATACCTGAGATGTTCCTCTACACGATGCAACTCGACTCCCAGTGAAGTCTCGCGAATAACAAGACTATTTTTCTAATTCTTTGTTTAAGTATCGATAAAAATCAGGATATCTTGTTCCAAGAATTACACGAGTAAATTCAAAGTTGTTTTGTGTTCTTGAATTGCAAAGTTTATGTTTATAGAACGTAGTTTGCGGTGAAAGTGTTTGAAACATAAAACTTCTCGAGTACGATATGCGCCGGGTTCATCGATCAGGCTATAAGTCTCAGGGTATATAAGAGCGCTAAATTTCGTCAGCTACGATCACCTGTAACTCGATAATTGATTATTATATTTCAAAATTTCGCGCTGCGTTTGATAGATTAAAGAGTATATAACGAACACATAGCACGAGAACGCAATTTTACACTGGAAGAGTCGACTTTTGGCCAGTTTTTGGGAGACATACCCCAGGACGCGACGAATCTTAAAAGTTCTCCCCTTAGTTTCCCATTTGATCGTCTCGCACCTCCTTCTCACCTTCCACCCTCGCGTTCCTTCGGCTCTCGTCTTACACCCTTCGTCTCGGCTTTCCCTCACGCTCTCCCTGCGTTCCTCGTCTCTCTCCATTTACTCCGTTTCCCCGGTGCCCTCGTACTTCATCCCCCTCTCTGTCACTTGGGCACAGCCCATAACAACGTGGGCCGAGACGATGGGGTCGGCAGATAAACCTGGCGCCAGCCAGTCCAACCCCTTCGAGCGCGCGAACTGTTGCAACTTCTGCGACCCCTCTCAGCCCCCTGCCCCTTCCTGGTCACCCCGACGCGTAGATCAACGACAGGTAACACCGACGTGCACCCTGGTGAATGGTCGAGTGTGCACGCGTTCGTTGCTGTACGCCGTGGTGTGCACGAACCCACGCAGAAACAACTTGCTCGTCGCGGGACGCGTGTCGCTGCCAGCCGCGACTTTAATTCGTAATTACTCGAGGGATCGAAGAGCGTTTTACGCCCCCTCTTGGTAACTTTCTAGACAAAAGAGAGAACACGAGAGTTATAACGCGCGTAACGCGAAACAAGCGCGGAGCCGATGAATGAAAGAGGGACAGGCCGGGTAGGGAGAAAAGACTGGGCTGCCACGAGGTGCTGCGGCGGTCGGGCAAAGAGGGTGAGTAAACGAGGACGTAAGAAAACTCATTTACCAGCACATCGAACAGAGGATCCTTGCTCAAAGCCAGACTGGTATTCGAGCCACCACCCCTCTGGCCTGGTGCACTGGCATTCTGGCGTTCCGGTGTTCTGGCGCGCCCCATAACAACGTAGGCCGAAACGATGGGGTAGAGAGATAAATCTGGTGCCAGCCAGTCCCAACCCCAGCGTGCGAAACCGGCGGAGCTCTGCTTCCCCTCTCTAAGCCTATACTAACTACTGCACGCGGCCCACTAAACTGCACACGTAAACGCACACGACCGACGGTTTAAGTAGCTTCGGGACCAGCCACCCCATCTTTGCAGTTCATACGCGCCATTACTGCACCTGCACTTTCGTCCTCGAACAAAACGAATATCCGTGCCGCAGAATAGTTTCCTAATTCCTTAATTTTCCTCGCGAGAAATCGCATCGTTCGCCGGAGAAAATCGTCCGTAGCAAACGGAGGAAATCATCGACGATCGATACCCGCACACGCGAGTCCTCCATCTCCGCGATGGTAATTATCCGAGCAGAAAATTGCCCGGAAACTCGGAACGGAGAAAAAGATTTTCATTCGTCGCTTTGCATCGAAATTGGCCGAGTCCTTTTTAAAGAGAACTTAGCATGTTCTCGGTTTGCCGACGAAGGGAGGTGAAAAATAGGGAAAAAGCCGGAGGAGCGGCGTGGCAAGAAGAGCTCGAGACACGTTTCGGTGGCAGCGGCTCGGTGGCAGCGGAATATTCAACTAACGTTCGCATACATTAGAATGGTAAATCTCCGGACTATCCTCCGTATCTATGCAATCTCATGCCCCTGGAAGTTCGGCACAGGCTGGAATAGCGTACACCGAAACGATAGGATTAGAGAGATAACCTGTCCGACTCGACCGTGCGAAACCAGCGGAGCGCCACCCCTATCTCCGGACCCACTAACACAGCCTGGCCGGGCGTGTGCGCCTGTCGCGTGCAAGCACAGGACCATGTACCCTGCCGACCATATTTATTATCGCTTTGTTACACCCGCAAACTCTTATTGAAAGACGCTCCCGTCGAACAGACTTACCGTGGGATTTGCGACCTCTGTCACGGCTAGCTTCTGGCTTTAATCAAGCCCGGGAGAGTAGAGGCGTTCGCTCTGCTCGCGGAAATAGACTCGTTCGACTGACGTTTCGAAGCGTTCCTTCCAATCTGCTCAAATTCACCGATACGTGTTCTATCCTCGTTTTATCTCGTCGCGGAAGGGAAAGGAGCGTTTAGACGTGGAAAATCGTGGAACGATAGAGCCTATCGTAGAGACGGGAAGTGGAGGAACAGAGGGACGCGGTCACGGATGAAACGACCGAGTAGTTCCTGTTCCGCGAAGCAGCGTGAAACGGCGGGAAAAGAGGAAACGATCAGAGGCGGAGGTAACGAACGGAGAACGTTAAACGTCGTAGAACGGGGGCAGATGGAAATGGAACGGATCGAGCGAGTGTAATGCGATTAATAGGCGCGATTGGTCCAGTGGACGATTAAACGAATCAGCGTGGTTCGTTTGGCCGGTAATAACAGCGCGAATAATGAGCGAGGAAAAAATCCTTTGTGTACCTGCCGCGCGATCACGGCTCGATGCAAATTTCTATAGAGAAGGATTGATAACGACCCACATTCGCAACGGACGCGTTAACAACCGAAAGCCACCGGACGCGTTTCCACGATACGGATAGTCGAGTGCCTCGCGAGTGCTCGAATTAAAAAGGGATATCGGGAACGCGCGCGAATCGCTCGAATTTGCGCGATCGAGCGCTCATCGCGTGTCGGGACACACACACACACACACACGCCTCATACGCGCGCGAATCGCTCGAATTTGCGCGATCGAGCGCTCATCGCGTGTCGGGACACACACACACGCCTCGTTTCGGTTTGTAAACGGGATCAGCGGGACGACGCGAAAGAGGGAGGTAAGACACGCGATTGGTTCGAGGATCGATATCCACTAATCGAAGGGAACGATTGTCACGGTGGTCCGTGAAACCGTGAAACTATCGAATCGCGAGAGAGAAAGAGAGAGAGAGAGAGGAGGGAGGTGAACGAATGGAGCGAAGGGGGATGGTCGATTAGGATGCAACAACCACTGGCGAGGGTTCGCGAGGGAGGAGAATTAACGAATGCTAAAGAGCCGTGGCTGCAACCCCAGCTCATTCCACCCCGCGATCCTGCTTTATTTATCACGCACTCCCGCTTTATTGGCCCCGAGCTCGCAATGAATGGGGAATACAGGGGGTAGGAAAGGAATTCTCTTATTGTCTTTTTCGGGGGACGTAAACTGGAACCGCGATCGGTCTTGCAAGGCACAGTTCGGTCCCGAGAATCTATGATTGCTCGAGGAATGCCAATAAATCGTTCGATCAGAGGGGCTAATGGCTTCGCTTACCAGCGCGCGAAGCGTCTCCTAATTTATCGCGGGGCTCTCAACCGAATATTCGCGGGGTTTAGTCATTAACGCTTTTAAAGAACCTCGAACGTGCCGGATCTCCGAAACCGCGCGTTATCTTCGAGGCTATCGTTCTTCTAGCGAAACCATTCTTCTCTCGTGACTCATCGAATACCTCGAACTCCTCGACGGAGTCCCGATAAGAACCGAACCTCTAATCGCCGCGTCGTTGACAGAGGGAAAACAGCGAAGACCGAGCAAACGTGTAACGCGCTGCGATATTGCGGGAAAAGATATTCCCAACGACACGGGTATAAATAAACGCGGTAAAAGCATCGCGCGGTAAAGAGTTACGCAAATTCGTTTCCATTCGCGTCTGGAAAATTCGCGGAGCGATCGGTTGTTTTTCGGGGACGGGGCTCGGCCGACGTGGAAATTTGTTGGCAACGGGTCCGCGGGATCGTTGCCCGATACGCTGATACAAGCTCGCGCAATCACTTTCGATTATCTGAAAAACCGTCGGTGATTAAAATGACGCCGGCGATAAATCCGCTGCCGGTGGAGAAAGGGGTGTAAAAAACCGGGGGCGGGATTGGCGGCAGAGAGTGCGGAAATCGCGGCGCGGAGTGGCGCTGTGCCGCGAGCGGAACGCACGGCCGACCGTCGGCTAATTATATTTGACAGCGATTTGTGCTCGCGAGTTTCGCGCGTTTTTCAAATTCCTCCGGCGTTGATTTACGCGCGGCCGATTTCCGTCGCCAGGCGCATACCTCGTAATTGATAAAGCGAGGAAAGCTCGTTGTTACGCCGAAACTGTCGTCCGTAAATCCCGCGGCCGATGATCCGGAAAAACAGCGACGATTACAATGACGCCCGGCGATAAATCGTCGACTCCTCGAGGAGAAACGATACCATTAGCCGACTACCGCGATGAAAGGTACCTTGTCCTCTCGCATTCTTCGCGTTGATACCGATCAAGATGGCGACGAAGGTGCGTTTACGAGGGTATTTTTGTCCCGACGAGTTTCGTAGTTTCGCCAAGTTTAGCCTAGCAGTTAACCGTGGCTTTCGCGGGAAAAATATCCAAAGTCGTTTCCCCGGTGTTTTTCCTCTCGCCAGTTAATTTTGCCTCTCGTTTCGCGCGCGTGTGTACGTTTCCTTTTTCCCTTTTTCCCTTTTTCCCCCCGTTCGACGATTCCAGTGATAAGAATTTTTAACCCGCGATGCAACGATAACGATAATCGTGGAACCTATTAAACTGTTGCTACCCCAACACTCGACACGCGCTGAATATTCATTAACGATTCGTTTCTCGTTACGCCGCTGATCTATCATAATCCCGATTTGCATAGCGTGAAAAATCTGTTTGTCGTGTTCCCGCATGCGATCAGCCGAAAAACCAGCCCGTATTAAAAGGATAAATCAACGGCCTGGGAGAGGATGGAGAGAAAGTGGAAGAGAGACGGCGAGAGAGACGAAGGGTGAGACAGGGTGGACGCGAGGGTGGCGCCGGAGTGTGGGATGATAGAAGGTGACACGCGGCGCATGCAATTGATCTCGCGAAGCGTTTTCGACGCCGAACTAATCGGGTTTGACCGCGCGCTCCCGTAAAGTATCGAACGGCACGCGTCGACATAATTCACTTATGTTTGTTATGGGTTGCCATGGAGTGAGATATAACCTAGCCGAAACAGCTATTGTTGGCGACCCGCCAAAACCCAGCAAATATAGACGCCCGTTTGCTCTCTGTACCCCCTAAGATTCGTAACTCGTTCATTACTCTCCGCGATCGTTCCTTTTGTTTTCCCCCGGCTCCACCCCCTCAGCCCCCTCAACCCTCTGCAGCGAGCTTTCGCAACTTCGTCCGCTGCCTCCTGTTTACGGACGGCCGACGAAAATAAAGTTGGCTACCTGCTACCCGGTAATTTAATTGCATTTTTAAGTCCCTAATAGAGACGTCTCTCCGTCCCGAGATCGAGGGTGGGATAGAAAAGACGCGTTGCTACGATCTCCGCGTTAATCCACTAACCATCTCACCAAAGGCAAACGCCTTTGTTCCACGATTTTACTCGAGTCCCGCGAGGAGATCCGTTTCTTAGATTTCGACGAAGAAACTCCGAGGATGGAGGCACCCCGTGTCCCTGGAGGATCAGCCACGTCAACCCTGGAAACAAAGAAAACCCATTTAAATCGAACTGACCGTTGTCCACTCGGTTCCACCGTTCTTCTCGAAAATACCCGAGCCCACGGTGATTCTAACTCTGATTAAAAACTGAAAGATCCACGGACTGGAGATATTACTTCTCTCGGCGGGGCAAACAAAATCCATTCGGAGTTGCGGCGAAGGATGATAACGGTTATCCCGGTGTTCCGTGGTTCGCGGACGTTGGAGCCAGGTAATCTTGATAGAAAAAGTTTCGCAAAGAAGGCGAACGTCCCGCGATGGCGGAGGTGAGCGAGCCGGCGGGAAAAGTTGTTGAATTTTGGCCCGGGTCCGCGAGGACGGGCGCTGAATTTTGAGGCGGCCCGACGAGAGCCGCGTTGCTGCTAGCCGGGAAGAGAAAAAGGCTGCGAAGAGAAGCGGACAGGAGACGAGGAGAGGCCGCGAAGAGCGTAAACGCGGCCGATGCAACCGCGTCCGTTTAATATTCCGGCGCGCGTCCGCGCGGAGTGCCGGTGCAGACGCAGGCTGCCTCGGTTATCCGGCGAAAACTCGACGTGGCGAAACTTTGCTGACAGACTCTCGTCGAGTTTCGCCGCGAGACGGGGTCCGGCTGCTCGCGGAATTTCGCGGCGCGCGACTTGCAACCGGATCAGGCCTGATCGATGAGACGATACACGACGACTTCGTTAACTTTGTCCGGGAGTTGGGTTACGCGCAGGAATAATGGGGTTGTTGGACGGGAAAGAAGTTGCCGGAGTCGGAGGGTGGAGGAGGCTGCTCGTCGTGGCATGTGTCCGCGTCGGATTATACGTGTACGGAAATATCGGAGAACAACGGTGTCTTTTGAGCATAATAGCCGGTCCTTGGAACCAACTCTGGGCAAAGTTATCGCGAAATTTCGCCCGCCGCGGATGAAAAGTGTCGCCTCGGACTGGAACTTCGTGGTGCCGGGAATAAATTTGCCGGGGCTATATTAATCGCGTCGGGGTAGGCGAAATTAACGTTGTAACGAGATTACGAGAAGTCGGGAAGTAAGTTAACCGTCGTTTAAATATCCTTCCCATTCGTAACTCGATATTTCCGCGAGAAGAAAGAGACTCGGGCTGTACAGCCGTTTAACGACACCGCGAAGTTGAGCATCCGTCCGCGAGATTCCTGATTAAAAATTCAAATTTCCCGCGCCCCCGTGACTCCGGTATACGTCTCGGCGTACAATTTCCACTCCGAATGTCCGCGCATTCAGATGCAAAACAGAGAGAGCGGTATTCAGAGCCGAGGGAAAACCGATCGATCGAGGAGCAGGTTTATTTATCCCCGCGTGTCGTTGACAGTCTCCAAATCCTCGAGACGGTCTTTCACGCCAACGACTGGATTAACGCGTGGCAACTGGGTCAGCTGCTGCAGTCTCCGTATCAACTCGGCTCTCCATTTCCCTCTTTCTCTCCTCCTCTCTCTCTCTCTCTCTCTCTCTTTGTCGCACAACTGGTGCATCGCCATCCATGAAAGTTGCGGCGTAAGGATTTTATTTATGAGTTTGTTTGCGGACGAGCGCGACCCTCTCTCCGATAAGTGGCTATGGGGCCCTCGTGGAAGCGTGCTTCTGGCAGATTGCACGCGTGGTTATGGGGGATGCAGAGAGCAGACCGCTTAGCAGAGAAGGGGAATTGGCCCGATAACGGGTCCGAGGCTCGGATGGTTCTTTATTTACCATAAAATTCGCCCGGTGCTCGCCGGGCGGAATGGATTTCGCGACCGCGGCTAAAATTTTATTACCGCTCGTATGACAAACCGCCCAATTACTAACCACCGATACGTTAATAGAGCCATTTCTCCTGGTATGGAGAAGAAAAAAAAAAAAAAGAAAAAAGAGGGGAAAAAAGGGAAAATTAAAAAAAGGGCGGAAAACCGGGGATAGCGCGAGCAGCGTACGAAGCAACAGAGAATAAAAAGAAAGGAAAAAAAAATTGTATTCTTTATTCGATCAGCGACGCACCGTTCACCGGCTGACCGCAACGGGGTTGGTGGGCGGACGCGCGGAGCGCAGGGACATTTTTGTCCGCGTTCGCCGGCGCGAGCTCGATAAAAGCGCAACGATCTCCGGGATAGAGGCGCGAATGAAAGAGCGTTTAGCGCTCGAATCGAAACGCTGTATCGCACCGAAACGCGGTTGATGATCGGGAAAATCGAACTCGCCGGTGTTTCCTCGAATCGGAAGTTTCTCGTTTCATCCGTGTAACGCGACGCATTGTAACGTTTCCGGTCCGTGCAGTGGAACGGAGACGGAACGAGGATGCAAATCGAGGGGGGGAAAAGGGGAAGAAAAATCGGGTGAAAGGAAAAGAGAGAAGGAGAGGGGAACCTTTTACCCCGGTAGTTATAGCTGCTTGCACGACTCCGATAAGGGCTGCAATTACTTATCGACCCGGTAATTGTCCGGCTGGATTATAACTATCAAGAAAAAGGTCCCTGTTTCTCGACCCTCGCCGCGAGGGTACACGCGCATGAAAACATTGTAGAAAGCCGACGAAGGGAGAGAGTAAGAGAGGAAAGGCGGACGCGCGGCGTGTACCGACGTATCAATTTACTCGGAAACTAGTTATCCGCGCTTCCCTCCGCGCGTATACTTAGCAGATTGGCTGGTTGGAGGAACGCACGGCGTGGTATTCACGAAAACCGGCCCCGCCGGCCGGCGCATTACATCCGAACGAACGTATTCATATTCATAGGTGTTCCGCGAATTCTCGGGATTTCGCGATCTAGCCAGCGGATCCAGACACGCACCTTCCCGCCGTCACCCCGCCAGCCCCCCGTTCCCGATAAGTGCCGGCTCACGTGATTTACCGTAATTTCGACACGCGGAGGATCGTGTCTCGCGTGCTCGCGCGCCAATTCCGTGCCGCGACTTTTACTACCGATCCGCGGCTTTCCTCTCCGCTTCGCGGCTCTGCCCTCCGTTGCGTTTTCAGGCGAAAAAAAGGGCAACAGAGGTTGCACCGGGCCGATTAAATCGCTGGCCAGGAGAAAATCGAGCAACTGGGATAGACCAACCGGCTTTCGTGACTTTTCAGCGGCGATTAGCCTCGAATTGGACGGGTTCCTGCTGGGGATGACTCGCAGCAGTCGGGGATTAACGCGAGCAGCGCCAGTTTCGATATTTTCTCGTTTTGCCGGGAAACTGGTTCGTGGAAGAAGTTTCGAGCGTTCCTCGCCACGCGAATCTCGCGTAGATAGCTCCGTTTGGAACGGATAGGCAAAGAGAGCGCGGTAGTCGAAGGAATCGAAGATCCGGGATGAAGAAACGAAGCATGCGAGGCTTCCACCGAACTGGCTACCAATTGGCTATTGTTAGAGAGAAAGAGAGAAATTTGCAAACCACCGGGAAGGAGGACCGTGTGCAAATCGGGGATAATCGAATCGTTTCGCGAGAGGAAACAGTTTGAACGGAGGGACGAGGATTCGATGGAGGACGGTAATTCGGTAGACTCGTACTCCGCGTTGGTTTTCCTACGATAAAGTCGATTTCCGAAATCGGTTCGGATAACGAGCGCACGCGGACCGCGTAACGAAGCAATGGAAATTGCAGAGAATAATGATACACGGGCCATGGCGGACGCGTAACCGCGAGAAATATCCGAAAACCCGGGCCGGCCGTAATCGGATCTTGAAAAGGGAAACAAATGGATCCAATTAACGACGTCCAAACGTGGAATATTGAAAATATCGGAGGAAGTAATTAAAATACACATGGCCCGTGGTCCGCCGGGTCCTTTTAACAAATTGATTCCGACGTTATCCTATGCCCGCGCGTGTAGCGATCGCGAAACTTTCGACGACACCGTGCGATCGTTAAAAATAATCGCGGCGTAATAATATCGTGGAAGTAAATGAACGTAACGCGGTTGCCGTTTCGCAGACACCGTTTCCTTTCCGCGTCTTTGCCGCTTCGCGGCGATGAGAAAACAAACTGTCGCTGTCAGCGAGGCTCGACCCGGCGATTTATATCTCGCCCGTATGAATTATCGATCTATTCGCGGCTCTCACCGGTATTTTTCCCGCCTCTTATTCTCATTCGCCTGTCCTCTCGCCTGCTCCTCCGCAAACGAGGCTTCTTGCCGACTCTGTGACCGTGAAGCTAACCAGAAGCACGAAATTTAAATCACAAGCGAACCATCCACGTTCTACGCGTATCCTACGAATTCTTCGTTCTTCCCCCGGTTCGATATAAATTCCCAAGATCCATCGGGATCGTTGATCGAGGCCGCAGAGGTCACTCGAAGGTTAACCTCGAAGAGAAATAGAAAAATCGGGATAAAGGAGGGAAGACGAGGGACAATCGAATCCACGGTTACGGAGCGTGTCTCCTTTCGATTCACCTCGTTCGTAAACGCAAATAAAGCTGTCAGGTCGGCGTAAAAATAGAAGTTACGCAAGAAAGGCGCTAGAAATTGGTCGATTCGTGACCGGCGAACTTACGATTCCGCGAATAGAGAGGCGAGAACGGGCGGGGGCCGGAATTCGTGAAATCGCGGGCACGATCGTCAGCCGTCGCCGGATTTATTTGTCTGTCATCGATTATCGAATCGTATTGGCCGCCGTTATTCCTATCTGCCTGCAGTTCCGGAATCCGTCCTCGAATTCATTTCCTATTCGCG
The DNA here is from genome assembly GCF_001483705.2 of Eufriesea mexicana. Lineage (NCBI taxonomy): Eukaryota > Metazoa > Arthropoda > Insecta > Hymenoptera > Apidae > Eufriesea > Eufriesea mexicana. The sequence goes on along the minus strand of NW_016908444.1, from coordinate 1,120,313 downwards.
TACGAGCGGATCTTCCGATGAAATTTCTCCGTCCCCGTGCCTCCCCGTTCCACGGAGTTCCTCCGCTATTCTTTACTCTCTTTTCTTTTTTATTTTCGAAGGAATCCGTCCTTGGACCCCTTCCACGAAGCGGCAACCTACGTGATTCTAGGCTGCTTTACGCGCTAATAACATCTGGCGGGGATCTATCGGGTAAATCGTATACAATTTTTCGCCGCAGATCGATGCTTGGGCGAAATTTGCGTTCTAGTCGAAGGCTCGCGCGTGCGTCCGAGTTAATAAATCCTTCTGGATCGGCTGGCCCGTGGTAATCAAAGGAAACGTGAAAAAGAACACGGCCGCGTGCAAGCGTCATTCGTTATTTCGAGAAGAGGAAGGCAAACAAGCGTGATTTACGAAGAAATATAAACGTCGAAAATTGCTGTCGCTATGCGCCGCAGGTTCCGAGTGAGCTGCGCCAAGGAGCACCATCGCGATGCCCCCGTTTAGATCCGAAGGCTACCAGTCTGAAACGCGTTCCACGTCCGCTGATAAGCCGGTCGAAATATAATAAGCAAAGCACGACAACCGGCCACGCTAGCCGAGTCATTCAACCCGATGCCTGCCCGCCATTTCGCGTAATAGTTTAATCGTTAATGCTAGCCGTGTGCGCGCTGCGCGGCGTTCCTCCACTTCCGGTTGCCGAGAAGCTAAGCCGCGCCGGGTTCTCGCGCTCCCGCGATCCTCCGGATCCGCCGTCGTTCGATCGAACGTCGTAAAGATAAACGGATTTGCCATTCAGCCGATCCGAACGTTTATTATTGAACACGCCAGCGGACTCGGAGCGAGCACCCAGATATTTAGAGCGTTTCCAGCTCCGACTTCTTCGACACTCCAGCTGCTCGCGTCGACGACGACTCGGGGAATGCCAGATCGGGGAAATTTATCGTTTCAACTGCCAGAACCTTTGCATCCGATATTCCACGTTATAATTCCAACCTTGATATTCATTCGCTTCACAGGCACGGATGCACCAGCTCGCGTATCTTTAATGGAAAAACTTTTTAATCGCTAAACGAACGAAATTTCCATTGCAGATGACATGGAGATCCTGGCATACTTCTTCGGCCCCATCGGCTTCCTGCTCGCGGTCAACCTGCTCTTCTTCGCGGCCACCGCTCGCGAGCTAACGTGCGGCCTCTGGAAGGGCGAGTTCGTGAAGAGCACCACGGAACGGTAAGAACAATTTTTCCCACTCGATCCGAATGGATCTCTGTCTCCTCGAACCTTCTCCGATCCCAATTAAATCCCCGAAGCCCCGAATCTTCTCGGTTCACGCCCTGCTTCCCGGAAATACGCCGGTCTTCGCACCGACCGGACGGATATGACTGTTCCTCGCGTATCCGCGAGGGAGAAATATTTACTCTAAAGCTTTCCGGACGAATCGACAGTTTCGTACTAAACGTACTCCGCTAATGGGCCACGCGGTCTTCGTTTCGCGTAAATATTTGGCGAACTTTTCCAGGAACGAGGCCTCGTCGGGAAGCGGATCGAGTAGAAAAATCGGGCGGAAACGATCCCTCCGCGTCGTCGCGATCGCGGAAAATTTCTCGAGTGCACTCGAGACCCGGATCACGCGCTGCGTCCAGGTTATTTTCAGTGCCGGTGTTACGCCGTGCCTGCGTTTGCTGAAGATCTAGATCGCGCTAAGCCTAAAACGTTGAAAGTTTCCCGGTTACTTTAGATCGCAGATAGAGGCGCGCGTTCCTCCGCCGGCCTCAGCCCGAATTATCTAAAGTCCAATCTGGCCTTACGCTATCTCCCCACTCCGGAGGCCAATACTATCTCATAACCGAGCCGCGGATATAAACGGAAATTACCAGGAAACGTTTCCAAGTGCGCGTCCTTGCTAATCACCGCGGGGTGCTGCTCGACGCGGAGATCTTCTCGGAAACTTAAGAGAGAAGCGATTACGCGGCTCGATGGTAAACTTGGAAGAGTTTTCAGGAACGGACGATACAGAGACGCGGAACGATCTCGGGCTTCCGTTTTATTGCACCCGCGGCGCGCGATGCTTTATTTCGGCGCGAAGGACGACGCTGGCGGCCGATAAATATCAAGGATAACTGGTTCCATCGCGGTCCGGCGCCGCGCCATATCCGCGGATAATCGGGATCAGCGCGCGCTCAACCTCGGGACGTTTACTTAAATTAAGATACTCCTGTGGAATCTCCGTTGCCTGCCCCTCTTCTTCCGTGGGATATCTTTTAACGAGCAATTACCCCGGAGTAGCGGGAGAAAGTGAATCGCTTCTGCCCTCGAAAGCTCGCGAGGCTGCTTCGCGGAAGCGTTGATTTACGAGCGCTTCCGCGTCGATCGGAATTCGTGGGAAATAAACGAGGGTGATTCTTGGCAGCTTTGTCGGGAATCGGCCAATCGTTCTCGTACACGAAGTCGTATTTGCCGATACGAGCAAGGGGGTACGGGATAAATTTAGATGCCGAGTGTTCAAAGAGTCGCGGCTATTCGGCACCGACGAATGGACGTCGTTAAGGGAACCCTGGGTATTCTACAAAGAATTCGAACGCGGGGGATCGATAAAGACCTTTGGATGGGGTCGATAACGCGACGTCGGTCATTTTTATATCACGGCGACAGAGGCAAAGTGGAGGAACCTGTGGCAACTTTAGAGAAGTTCGGGGACGCTACCGGAGACAAATGGGTCAGATAAACCGGCGAATTCTTTGAACGAAGTGTCCAACAGGAGATGGAAATATAGCGTCGGTGGCCGTCGCCGCGTCTCATCCCCATCGATCTCCGATACAGGCGACGGGCGTCGTTTGACGAATCACATTTTTTCGGATATTTATGCTTGGCAGCCGGCTAGCCTTTTTACAGAGCGCCCCGGCTCAAAGGAGAGAATTTATTTTATCACAGCCGCGCCGACAGATATCAGGCATCGAATCGTTATTTTCCATTCGTACGCCGTCCCTTCGAACCACCTTTGCTCCCTCGTCCCGTCGAAATTGATATTGACGATCTCAATTTGCGATTCTCTTTCGGCCGTGCTCGCCTTCTCTCTCTCCCTCTCTCGCTCTCTGTCTGCCCGCACGGAGGGACCGGCACGAACGCCACCATAATGGCGGATAGAGATTCTCCCGCGTTCGCCTCTGCCCATTTTTTCCCTATCCGTAATTTCGAGGAGCTCGCTCTTTTTCATCCGCCACCCGGTTACGCTAATTCTCGGATATTCGTGGCTCCATTCTTTTTGGCGTTACGCGATATCGTTGCGCGATCCTGCAAAAACACTGGATCCTATCTGCATACCCGTGATTCTCTATGTCGATCCAGAGGCTCATAGGATCTCCGAGTTGCACGCGAAACGAGAAGTCAGACGTTATATTAATCGATAGCTTTGGAAAATAGAGACGAAGGTTATTCTTGGCAGGTTATCTTTGGAAGAGGTGAATAAACCGATGGTTTAGGCTGAATTCTGCCAGATCGACTTTTATCCCAAGGATTTCTCGGGGCTATCCCGGGAATCGAAATCTCGTCGAACGGAATTTATCGGTTCTCGCTGCGTTAATTCTCCATGTTTCCACGTACGTGGCTTTCAACGGATCGTTATTTTGAAATTTTCGAAATCTGCCGAGAGAGGAGGGAACGACACGACAGGCTCGCGGGTATTCTTTAAACGCTTCGACTTAAACGACCCGACGTGTTTCTCGAAAGAAGCACGAATGTGCAGCGTGCAATAGAAAACGGGCAAGCGGAATGATTTTTGAAAGAAAATAAATAGCGGGCGCAAAAATAGGAACTCTCCTGATCTCTGTCAAGGTTGACCCGCGGGTCTATGTTAACAAAGCTTCTTTTACACCACCCGGTGTACTATACTTGAAAAATATTCGATCGGATTTCGAATACGAAAACAGAAAGCCTGCCTAAAATTAGACACCCGAGCGTTGCTCGTACACCCTCCGCTGCCATTTTACGACCGTCTTTTGACAATACGATTCGAATAAAATCGGTCGATAAATTTCGCGCGTGCATAAAAATTCGCGAAACATCGTTGCTTACTACGACATCGAGTATTCCCATAAATTATCCCCGGCTAATCGTAAAAAGTGTAAAACCACGAATTTAGACACCACCCCCTCGCGACAGGGAAAAGGAAGAAGAAACATGGCGTACCGTTCCAAGTCCAGAAATATCGACGTTCGTCTCGGGATAAAGAAAATCGTAGAAAATTCCGATGTCTCGTTCATTGAGGAACCTGTGAATGGCGCGCCGGCCGTGGGCTTTCCGCTCGCGATTTAAAAGTCCGGCGTCGCTGCCAAAATAAACGCGTCGCAAATAAAGCTCGGCCGGTGTGTATCGCGGCGCTCAAAGGAGAAAGGAGGTGAATAAGAAGAAGAGGAAGACGAAGGAAAAGGAAGAAGAAGGAAAGTAGCCCCTTTTGAGTTATGTTCGAACCGGGAGCGACAAGGTTACCGGGCGAACGTAAACGTGATAAAACACGCGCTATAACCGTCAGCTGGATGATGCGGGCAGATGCAGTCGTCACGATTGCATCGTCCCCGTTTCTTCTTCCTTTTTCACCACCCACTGTCAACCCCCTCATCTCTGCTGGGAAGTCTCGGTAGATCGCAAAGTGGAGACCTGTGTATTCGTCGGCTTTCAGAGATTCCGGATAGATCTCGCGGAACGGAAGCGATGGAAAATATGGCGGCGGAGGATCTTGCTCTAGCAGCGTACTCGCGATCAGAGTCCCCGTCACGCCTGCCATCTATCGGCGGTATCGTTCTCCAGGACCCATGGCCTCTAATCCTTTTCAAGGCCGTAATAAATGAATTTACTTTATGACGGTATCTCGTGCACCGTTGCCAATTTTTTCACCCTACGTTCCTCTTTCTCCCGTTGCTACCCGTTCTGAGAATCACCGAGTCACTGCTCGCAGGAAATTGCTCTTTCTTCCCTCTCGCTGCGCTGCACCCTTTTCGTCCTTTCCGTTATTAAGAATCCTCGGTAGTTACGGACAGAGTGCTCGAAGGAGGTCTCGATCGCGCTAGGTTCGCGTTTGATCCATCCTAGTCCCGTTAATCCATTAAGACAGGTTTGCCAGGAACATCGGTAGCTGGAATGACTCTATTCCGGATGCTGCCGCTTCCTATGTAGCCGCAAAGTTTCTCGTAAACTGCAATCGTGGTACCTATTACTTTGAATGATTTTCTTCCTTTCTTCGATTATTTTCCTTTTTTCCCCCGTCATTTCGCGGCGATTATACAAAGAACGCTCATACGATAACAACGTCCAGACGAAATGGTTCTCATTAAACGCGTTTCCCGTTGCGAGTGTAACGAGCGATCGAAGCGTCCATCGGTGTATTCCCAGATTTCCCGTCCCCCATGATTTTCCCCTTTCCTTTTTTGTTATTAATGCCGTCGATATTTTCAGTCTCAGACAGCCGCTAACAATCCATATCCACCCCTCTGTCTCGTTACGTCAATTAACACGGTGCCGGATCCACGATCCTGCCTCCTTTCCAAACGCGGGCGAGTGGCATTAATTTGAAGCGTGGAACAAAAATACCAATGGCTGTCTGCTCCCAAAACGACTCTCCTTTGTGCATCCCCATTCTACGCGATCCTCCCTTTCCGATTTCGTTTCCGTCAAAAATCCCTGCGGACCTCGACACATTCGCGATTTTCCAAATATAGCGGACGGTTTACGAATTGCAAAAGAAAGGAGAACGCTAGGGAACCGCGTGTTTGCGCCGGCCACGGTCGAAGCAGTAAAGGAGGAACACCGATAAACAGAAATCGTCGAATTCCCGGATAAAATGGGAACAAGAAGCGCGTAAAATGGAACCATTACTTCTCGCTCCTCGTTTGACAAGCACAGCCGCTTCCACGCTTTGATCGAGTGCCTTCTCGAAAGTCTTCTCTTTACTCGTTCGCTCGTGTTCCGAGAGATCACCGGTATCGGTGGAGTCGGTCGGGGTGCAGCTGTTCCCGCACAGGTGATCGACCGTTTGTTTGCATTCCTCTGTTCGACGGATCTCATGCTTATCACGCGCTCGGCCCCTCTCCGCACCGAGGAAAGCTTCATCCTGCACGCGCGAGTTCACCTTCGTGGCCTCGCGTCTAATTTGCTTTCCGCGGATATCATTAGCCTCTCCCGTCTCTGCGAATTCGATGCTTGGATTCGAGCCATCGCCGCGCGGTGCTTCGCGATGAATTTTTCAACCGCTCGACCAGCGATCAAATTTTCATCGGAATAATATTCCAGGGAGCCCGATACTGTTGGCATAACGGTGGATCGATAATAAAAGCAGTGCATCATTGATGACGAAATCCCGCCGATGTTTCCATTAGTCTACGCCGTGCATTGTTCCTAGCTGCTCGAAAGGGAAACAGTTTTCAGATAATTTCCAAGACGTCGAGTTCGCTACCAGGTCGTCGCTAGTTGCCTGTTCTCCACGCCGGAGATTTCGCGTTTATCGAGCTTGGATTTTTTCCTTCGGTTTATAAAAAGCCGATTCGACGACGGCAAGAAGCGACATTACACGAGCAATGATAAAATTTATTTTCGAACGTTCGTAGGTAGCTAATTGATTTCGAATAAGACGCAGTAAAGGTACGAGGGACACGGTGCATTAAAGTTGCCCGCCTCGTGGTTCTGTTTCAACCTCGCATTAAGCCGTAATTATCGTAATGCGTATGCACAACATGCCGGCGTGGCATCCCGTAATAGCTGGATACGAGAATCTTCTATTTTCGCAACGTCTAATTGTTACGAGCGGAGAACATGCAAACATCTCGCGACTTGCAACCGGTGGCAGGCCAAAAATAACGCCGGGACCAACCGCGACGATTAGGGCGGAGAGGTGAGCGAGGCGGAAAAGTGGCGAGAAAGTTCCTCTTACCCCGTGAATCCTGCCGTGACATTACGCGATTCGATCTTTCACCAATTTCGAATACAACGTCAAATGAAATCCTCTAAATACGTGCTTGATCAGGGCGTACTAGAATTATAAAAATCGTGAAAAAATGACGACAGTGGTTCCGAGGTTATGGAATTCGTCGCGGAGTTTGGAAAAAATTGGGAAAACGAAGGGAAAGCAGAGAAAAATGAATTGCGATCGAAAAGCACGTAAAATCGGGGGTTGCGGGGGATCGGGATGACAAAAGATTGGGCAATGGCGAAAGCGCGCGGATGGGAAATGGCAGGATGGAAAGAGGTCTCCGTGGCCTTTATAACGCTATAATTTCGCGACACGACACCGTAACGGGCTGCGAATACTCAGCCGGAACGAATTAATAATGCTTTGACTTCGACCACAATGCGATGCATACATTACCAGCGCGGCGCAACGTGTCACGCCGAACAAACGGATACGTTTGCGGCCTGATTTATGCTCGTCGTAATTGAACGCCACGCTAATTGAATCGGGTCGCTTTTTGTCGCCGGAAATTCGTCGCGGTACCTGTGGCGCTGCCCGGCCGAGCGATATCTTCGAAACACGAATAAAACAGCTCCTTTGTGGAAGATGAAAAATTACGTTCCTATGCCGGGTACGCGTAACGAGAAAGATGAACACGCGTTGAATTTTCTTCGAGCGTGGATCTTTGAATCGCTGCTGAATCCTGTTTTCTTTGAACCCCGGGCACAATAAGCGTCATAAATCTACGGGACTGGTGGAAAAAAATTCTTTTCACGCGCAGCTAGTAAACGCTGGGGACTCTGCAGGCAGTAAGTCTACTGGACTATTCGACTACTCGAACCCGTATCCCCATCGGACAAACGTCTCGACCAATTAAGTTCTCCAGCTCTGACTGCACCTTCTTCACCCTAAACCTAATAGACCCTCGTCTTCCACGATTCTGGTCCTCCTAAAATAGACAGTGATCTTTCGTAGATCGGTCGATCTGATTCGTAATACACGGAGCACTTTCCAGTTAAAATAGTTTGCAACTCTCAACGAGAAATGAACGTTTCTGTTCCAGAGCCGCTTTGGGCCGCGTGTGCATGAAACTGGTGGTCGTGATGGGCATCACCTGGGTGGCCGACGTGGTCTCGTGGGCAGTCGGTGGCCCTCAATACATCTGGTACGTCACGGACATGATAAACGCGTTCCAGGGCGTGCTGATCTTCGCGGTGGTTGGCTGCCAGCCCCAGGTCCGTGCGGCGCTGAAGAGGATCTGCAACAGGAACCCGAGGACCAACGCTGGAAGGCAGGGAAACGGGCTGAGCACCACCAGTCACGGGATGCCCAGCATGGGCGACAGCGTCATTCAGAATCCGAGCACGAAGACCGCTCCGCTGGAAACCATCTGCTAAGCGACTTCTCCGACCTGCCGCTTCCGACAGCCGAGGTTCTCTGACCGGGTGGCGTGCAGCCTTTCTTTCCTCGGAACCGTCGTTGCCGGTCAGCTTGCTCGCGAACGGGAATCGAGGAAGAATCGAGTGGACGGGAAGCTGCGCGTGTTCGAGAGAGAAGGAATCCCGTGCCTCTCGAGGCCCGTGAAACAGACGCGGAAGTGCACGCAGCCGGAAGAACTCTGTATACGAAGCGACCAGCGTGCAAGACGTCGCACCGATAGATCGATCCCGGAGCAGCACGATCCTCTGCTCTCGCCGATACGTGCTCGATGCCCGATACAAAGTCAGCTACGAAAGGGACAGGGAATCTTCCGCTTTCCGCGATTCCCAAGGTCGTCGACCTTCGAGACCCTGAACTCGAAGCGCTTCCCCGTTCCGGATGACTATGCGACTCGACGAGAGGCGTTCCTGCCCGCGACTGTCCACTCGCGCGATGTAGGGCCCAGGTTCCATTCGCGTTAAAACCTCTTCTTTTCTTTCGGGGTCGTCGACCTTGGCAGAAGACGCAGAAGTACAGTCGCTAAGAACGCGTCTGCTCGCCGCACACGGCCGCTCGTGTCGTCAGCTATGCGCGGGGAAAGCGGCGGATCGCGCGAGCCTGTCACTTTGAATAGTTCATTGTCTCGGCAGCGAACACAATAGAGAGCAGAGAAAACAACGCGAAGCGACAAATATTCATAGAGGGACCCCCGTCCTGGTTCGAGTCCCGTCTCGAGGGAGAGAGCCGTGTACCCCGTGACCCGAGGTCCGGCTTTCACTCGCGTCGGATGTCGGATCTCCGGTTATCGTCGCAATTTCTAGTTCCGCGCCACCTCCAGGCTCCACCGTCCTCGCGTATATTGGCAAAGGATCGTTACGACGATCCGCGAGCGACCGGTCACTGTCCATCGATGACGAGCAAAGTTGACGAGGCGATGCGTGGTCGATACGAGACGCGTTATTTCGGTACCAATAAACGGCGCCAGCCAGCGACGAGGTCGGCCGCGATTATGGGCGAACTTTTCGCGCGACAGTGAGGTCGCGATCATCGATATTAATACTCGCGGACGATCCAGAGCGTACCATTTTGTTCCCTTTCGCGCGTCGCGGTTCGAGGTCGCCATTCCACGAGAGGAATCGGCGCCGATTTTGAAAGCGGAAAGGCACCGGAAAATTTCTCGTATAGGACGAAGAGTACGACGCTTTGGATGGCAGGATGAAATCGGGAACGGCCTTGACCCGCGTTCACGAGCACGTCGCGCGAGGAAAGGACGACCGATGAATTCCGAGCTTTTTCTTCCACGGCTCGCCCCGCTTCGTTATTCATCGGGCGTGCCTGGAGCCACGAGCGATCGCTCTTCAATTTCCTTTAGCATAAATTTGCATCGACACCCGTGGCCGACTACAATCGTGGCTCTACCATTAGCGCCTTGCATTAGGAGCCTTACAGCCGTGGCCTCGTCGATATCGGCCGCGCCATTTTCTCTAAACGCATTAAACGCTTCCACTTCTTTTTCATCGCGGCCCTGAATGGCCTCTCGAATCGCCCACTTAACGCGCGATCGAAAAACGAACGCGTGTACCAGAAACGATTTAGCTTTATCGGGCCGCACGATTTATCGCGTCTACTTGTATGTACCTTGCCAAACGGGACTGTGGAGCGCATGGAGGGGCTGGAGGAAAAGTTATCCGCACTGCCAAATCGTTCTCGATGACAAAACTCGAAGCAACAGATTCGTTTCACTGCCAAGTTGCAGCAACTTTTGATATGGATTTACAATGATCGTCGGTATTCTCGAACCTAAGCACAACGAAGCGCCGTTCGTGTATCTGTGGTAGTGTAAACGGCGCTCTTTTCATACTTTTAATACCGCGAGATGATTTTACACGGATGATGATACGGAGAAAACAGACGCTGCGAATCCGATTGAAAAGCAGCCAATTAAATTCGATGATCGAGCGAAAAGCGTTTTCTTTTTCTTCGCCGGATGAGTCACGCTTTCAAGAAAGCATACGTAGGTAGGTCAGGGCATAATGGACGACAACTCGTGACAATACACACTAGGAATTCAATGCCTTCTGAAATGCCTTCCAAACGTGGTGTTCAACGTGCCGAATTGTATACAATAGGGAACCAGACGGAGACCAGGTGAAGTCTCCTCGGTTCTCGCATCGCGTGCGACCGCGCGAGATTACCATTTCTCTGCGCGATTTCCGGCGTAACTTCCGATGACATTCCCCGACAGATTCATTCACCTTGTACCGGTGAATTAATCACGCTCACTTGACAGCACGGGGTAAAAGGCTGTCTCGCGACACGCGAGTAACGCGCCTACCTCTTTTCCCTTCTTTTCCATCTTTTCTTTTTCAACCACGATTTTTCTCACGCCGGTCTGAAATTTTACGCGACATCGGCGTTCCTTTCCGTTCTAATTTCTTGCCTTTCGAATTCCGACGAAAACGAGCATGGGGAATGTCATGGGAAATCGCCGGGTGCGATAGCACGCACCGCATAAAAACCGTCTCACGTCTGCGTAGAGTTAGTACCTCGCACTCGAGTTTGCTATTCTTTAGACCACACGTTCGCGTAGTTCTCGGCGCGTGAACGGGAGTAGAGTAATCATTGTCATTGTTTCTTCAGGTGCATCCAAGAGACTGAGCCATGTACCATTCGCTCATGTTAAACGAAACTATCTGAACTCTCTGCGAAGATACTCCACGCCGTTTTCCAAACACGAACTCTCTCCTGAAATGTTACCTTCGACGGAACCGTGCGCGCGGACTCAGTTTCTGGATAAATAACGTTTAAAGCGGATCCCTTCGTCCGGATAAAGCTTGTCGGGTACGGTACGATGGATCTTTGCAGAGGAACAGATCGTTTCGCGGATCATATTAGTTCCTTTTCTTTTCGTGTGAACGGGAGTGGAGCGCGAAGTCGCGGGTGTATCGTCGATTCGCCTGGTACCCGATGAAAGGCGAAAGTTCCCTTTGATCTCTCGCCAGTCGCGGATAATGGAGAAATCGTTCGATTCCTTGTCGATGTACGCGTCCACGTAGCGTGCGTGTCGTGCCTGCGTGCACGTAGCGAGTAATTGCGTGACAATGCGAGCGTGTGAACGGCACCGTGTAATTAGCGTATTAACGAGCAGTAACTTCGTTATAAATCCCTTGCTGTGTATAATCGCGGCCGAACAATGCGTAACGAGCCGGCGACAATTGTAGCAGCTTTTCCGTTTCGTCCGCTCGTGTTTCATCGCGACACGAGCTCGGCAATCGTGCTAGTTTGCCTCTGGTCACGACCACAACAACGACGACGATGACAATGACGACAACGACGCGAGCCACGCGTTCAAGGATCAATTGATCTCGCGCGTGATCGAGTCGATGTCGCGCGACGAATCGACCAGTCGTTCAGCTCGTACGCATCGATCGCTGCCGCCATTGCATCTCCTTGTAGATAACATTCTCTCGTCATTATGTTACTTGTAATTATACATTAAGCGGATAAGTTATTCGTGTCCGTCGCAGGCGGCCAGCTCTCCGAGTTTTCGAGAAGAATGCGAACCACTTTGAGGAATTGCTCGTACACGATAGAAAGCTGGTCGCAAAGACGGATTACGATGTACATTTAATGAAACATTCAGCGTACTCGACGATAGTTCGTCGGCTAGTTAGGGTAATCGATGAGCGAAGAGGAACAGCGTAGCCTTAAAACTAATTTATTCGGAGTAGTCGTTGTTGGCGTATGAACAATAAGAGAAACGTAACGTATATAGTACACACGTAATAAATACACGTAAACGTATAAACGTACACGGTAGCTTGCCAGTATAGAGAAGTAGAATTAAGGGGGAACACGTGAATCACGACGAGGGCACGGCGCAGAAAAGCGCGTGGAAAAAGAAAAGTGGAGAAAAAGAGGAGAAAGGGAGTGAGCATGGCGATCGTTCCGGGAGAAAATCGGCGCAATCGGCCGAGACGCGTAACGATTATCGGGGACCGCGTGCCTTCGCGTAATTTACGTGCGCGCGTTCGCAGCGCGGAAAATCCAATGTTGAATTTAACATCGAGGACGTTCTCGGCCACGGTGAACACTGTTGCTAAGTAAACCGTGGCCAGCGGGATAGATTAGAAAGTCGTCGATTTGAAATTTTACGAAAGATGTTGGAAATGAAACGTAGCTGATTAATATCAGATTCGACAATGGATTCTTCGCGAGGTAGAAGGTTTCGCAAATTGGCCAAAATAGTTCGTCACTTTTTGTATATTTTTTACCGCTATTTACGAAGGACGGAGCGAAGAATTGTTTCGTCGTAGAAACTGTTACATCGAGAGGAAAGGTTGATTCTTCGGATACACGGAGGCTATTATAGACAGACAATAGTATTAACTCGTCGAGAGTGTTTAGGGACGAGTTTGTGGCGAGCTCGTCTTGGCTCGATTAACCATGTAGAGAGAACAGCCGGATTACCACGGTAGAGAAATTTATGATTACAACGACCCTGTACTACGGCCGATCGTACACCATTCCTGTACAATGTATCGTAACAGTATTTACTATCGCACTAATGGTAATAAATAATGACTGTTAGTACATTTCCTGTATTTATTTCGAGACCTTTAATGTATCGTTCTGTAGTCAGCAGATTCCTACATATCCTCGAGTTATCCTTCTTTTCTTTCTTCCTTTAAGCGAACGATAAGTCAACATCGTTCATTTTTTAAGGGGAATATATAGTTGTCGATGTGACCCTCATCATCTAGACCTTAAAAAACCATAAGTATCGTTTAGGTCGTTTTAGATTCGAAACGCCGCGAGGACACAGTCGCGCGTGCCTTCAACGAGTAAATTGATTATGTCGGTAATCTCGTAACGACGTTTACCCTGGGTATGCTTCATCAATTCGGTAGTGAGAAGTTTGAAGCTGGACGAACCCTTCCTAATTCAATCAGGCAACTTCCCTGTCATGGACTCTGACATTAGCTTCGCCAGCTCAAACGGAAACTTCGACCGCATTGTAAGTTAGGAACAATTACTTCAGTCTTATTAAACGAATGAATTTTAGAAGTAGCTGTTATCGAATTTTATCTCCCAGCGTAAATTCCTGCATATGCGAAGCGTATGCGAGCAAGTCGATGTTGATATCCGAGATAGTCATAATTTCGTGGCAACGATTGTTCCGAAAGTTTAAGTAAACGTGGACGTTCGATAACTTTTGTCGAATGATAGACAGATTTCTGTTTAAGCAAGATTGATCGTTGCTAGCGTACTGCATCCGGTGATTAAACAAGAGGGCAACAACCTTCTATATGCTCTAGTCGTAAGTCAAACGTTTGTGGCTGTTAGTTGAGTGACATCTTAAGAATTTGGGTCGCCATCAACTCTAGGTCGACGTTTTAACAACTTCGTTTCGTTTCGATGACATATGCAAATGATTTTCGATGCGAATGCTAAGCCATTGCATTCGATATAACGGTTGTAACAAACAAACGTGCATTAAGAGGATAAAATTTGTTCAATTATTTATTCAAACCAATTTCATTATCACATTTCAAACTATTTTTGCAGCACTAAGACCATTTTTCTTTACGTAATATATTAAACGTAGAATAGCACACGGAGTGATTCCCGGGATTCGACTGGCGGCAGCAATCTATAGTAGTAGTAAATAGAAATGGTCAGTGTAAATAGTAAATAGAAATAGTAACATCATAAGAGCAGCAACAAAGAAAATTATAAAAATTTATTGAACCGCATACTTACCGTATAGGGTTGCGATTTTGACAATTTTTCTTTTTCTTCTATAGATAGATTTAACGAACATCTATATTGATATACACAAATCAATCATTAGTAAAGACAGTTACTCTCGGTAGATATCGACTTTTTTATGTAATTAATTAATATTATTAGTATTTTTTTTATATCTGTTGATATTATTAATACGATTAAACTAATTTTGGCTGGTCCTGTACGTAAGGACCCCTATTTAGGACTTCTAAAAGTCGACCCTGTGCATCGATGTTCAGCAGCCACTAATCTGCGTCCGCAACATCGATCACGTGACTGTTTTGTTTATATTCCCTGCCAATTCTCATTGGACAGAGTACAATGTTAGGAATTAATTTAACGTACGCCACCATCCTAAGGTTAATATAATAATTAATTAATATTTTATATAATTAAACTTACGAGCTATAGTCTATGGATCGTGGTATAATCATCTGTTCGTTTCTGCGAATTTCATCGACCTCGTGTTGTTGCTGCTTGATGCTTACTGCATATCTCCCTTCTGTCTGTAAAGTCAGATGACCAATCGTAATAACAAACGACGCGATGTATTAATTTAAGGACAATGCTCGCAATAAGGTACTGCAACTCTTATCTTTAATAAAATATTTCATGATTTTTCAAACCTCTATCCTTTGTGCAACGATTGGATCCTGGGCGAGATGTCCAAAACGATCCGGGAAGGCTTTGACAATCATGTCGATAGTCACATTCGGATCACTTAATACGTCAAAAGCAGATTTATGTTTAAAATTTTTAGATGGCGGAAAACAAAATAATTTTCTCCAGGTTGATTGCGAATGTACTTCATGTTTAAGCAATTCTATGTTTTCCCCTAGCCTAGATAAAACTGCATCTGTTTTCCTCATTCTTTCCTCGGATACACAACCACTTTCGTATCCCTTTCTAGTGAGCCTCTGATCGGCGTTATCTGGTCGTAAACTTAATCGAAATTCTGTACGACTGGTGAACATTCTGTACGGTTCATTTGTACCTAGTGTAATAAGGTCGTCGATGAGAACACCGATATAACCCTCCGTACGACTTATTATTAACGATTTTTTATTAAGAACCTAATAAACATTTAACAAAATAAATATCTTCGTTACTACTTTATAATATGCGTAATAAATGGTACAAAGACGAAACCTTAGCCGCAGCATTAACACCTGCTACAATTCCTTGTGCAGCAGCTTCTTCATAACCAGTTGTACCATTTATCTGTCCAGCAAGGAATAATCTTGGAATTTTTTTAGTCTCTAGCGTAACGTTTAATTCTTTTGGGTCAATATAATCATATTCAACTCCATAACCTGGTTTTACTGCATATAAAATTACAAGAATGTGTCAGAGTAGTAAAAAACATGAAATGTTGTTAAAAAAAAGAAAAAAATAAATAGACTAACCCATTTTCGCATTTTCTAATCCTGATATACAGTGGATAAGTTCCTCTTGTTTTTCTGCTGGAAGCGTACACGATAATCCACTAGGATATGTTAACGGCGAACTTAGCCCTTCTGGTTCAAGCCAAATTTGATGATGCTCATTTTTAAACTTAAGAATTTTGCTTTCTATGCTTGGACAATATCGTGGTCCCGTTACCTCTTCCGTAACGTGTAGATTGCAATGCATATTATCCTTTACAATTTTTGCAACAGCGTTGTTTGTATGCGTTATGTAACAATTTAACTGTTTCTCTACTGGTAACCAAACAGTTTCGTTCATAAATGAGAATGGCCTTGATACTTTGTCTGGAAGCTGTATCGTACATTTGGAAAAATCTATAGTAGATGTTTCTAATCGCGGTGGTGTACCTGTAAAAGTAATTAAAGATATTGTTAATTGTGAAGTCTGTGAATAAACTATAAAAAATGTGACATAATTACCAGTCTTTAATCTTCCCATTTTAAATCCAATCTTTTCTAATGTATTAGCTAATCCAATACTAGGTTCGTCACCAAGTCTACCAGCAGGTCTCTTTTCTAAACCAATATTGATCTGACCTTTTAGAAAAGTACCTGTGGTTATAACAACTGTACCACTGTATATTTTTGTTCCATCACCTACAACATAATTTTTGACAAAATGTTGCATTTTTCAAAAACAATCATCATACTAAATAATAAACATAATAAACATACTAAGAATTATTCCCTGACAATTTGGAGAATCTCCATCTACAATTAAATCTTCCACAGATGATTCACATATTTGTAAACCAGGTGTAATAAAAAGTTCTTCTTGAAGATGTTTTTTATATAAGACACGATCAATTTGAGCTCTATAACCCCACACCGCTGGTCCTCTAGAAAGATTTAATATCTTGTAATGAATACCAGAAATATCACATATACGACAACAAACTCCATCCAAAGCATCTACTTCTTTCATAAGATTTCCTTTGCCAATGCCACCAAAGGATGGATTACATGACATCTCTCCTACAAAAATATTGCTACAGATTATTATCAAACACTTTTTTTTAATTAAAAGAAAAATAAAAGTCTTACCTATTGTACTTTTCTTATGAGTAACTAATAACGTCTTTGCACCCATTCTAGCAGCAGCTGCAGAAGCCTCCGTTCCAGCATGACCACCACCAATAACAATGACATCATATTTATATTGATCATTGCTTAATGATAGATTTCTTTGTAATTGATGAAATCCTTGTCTATAATTTTTACCAAATAGAGGTAGTCTGATCATTATATTACTCATTTTTCTGCTTAGATATCCTAGGATATAAAGAATTAAGTATTCAGTTAAATATACCTTAAATTATTTATTGGAGTATGTATATCATATGTGTACAAAATATATTCATTAGAATCTTAAAATACAAATACATAAAAATACATAAGTAAAATTATACTTTTTGCCTAAGATATAAGAAATTCAGTACTTTTTAACTTCATGACTAAGGAATTATATGTAAGTGCATCTTTCAGTTTGGGTAATATCAACTTTTCACATATAGTTTCTTTATTTATAAAATTCACATCCATATATTTTAAGTTATTTATAAACTCTATAACAAAGTTAAAACAATTCATTAAAATTTCATCATAATTTTCAGATTTCCATTTTGAATCTTTTAACATCAGTTTTAGTGTTTTATTCCAATAACAGTCCCAAGATGAAGGAATTATGTTTACTGCGATACAATTCATCCATTTTGTATTGTCATTTAATATTAAACCCTTTTTGTCATATTCAAAAACAATTCCTTCTGAGTTTGTTATTCCTATGTGCAAGTCATTTACAATATGATAATTATTTAAAAAATTGCCATAAGCTGGCCTTACAACTATAGAATTTGGCTCATATGCTGCATTTGTATATGGATATGGAACCAGAAAAGGCATTGTTTTATAATCTGCGATACATAATTGACAAATTGGGCATACTTTGGGAACACTTTTACAGAAGACGCTTTTCGAACAACAATGACGAAAACACACTATCTTTAAATCAGAGGCCATAATTTTTAACTGATTTTAATAATATTTTATTACACATACATATGCATATAGATAAAATGCTAGGTTATGTTCTTCATGCTAAGAATCAGTGAAACATCTTGAAACATCGAAAACGGGATCAAATACTCGATCTTTATATTCAGGTAACTACAACAAATACTAAAATGAAACATAATATTTTAAATAAGGAAATAAAATATGAATAACGTATTTAAAAAAAATGATTTCATAATAATCTAGGTTACCTGTTATAATTTATAATATTCGTTCGTGATAGTATTTTTATACAATTAATATACGTTTGACTTTAATTTATGTATTTACATTGCAGCAAATATTTATTACATACTCAATAAAGCGTTACGCGGCCACTAACTGAATGAAAATATAAATTTACGAAAGGTTGGTATAGAAGGATTTACCGACAACAGATATACTTGTAAATAACTGAAATTAAATTTAGGAGGTGGTAAATAATAGTAATTCTTAACGAATAAATAATATGCAAAATTACGGTGAAATATTATATATGTTATCTAACATGTTCATTTATTATCAACCAATGATAATTTAATAATAAATATTTAGCCTTACCTACTGTAAATAAAAAATCAATTAATATATAATTATAATAAAAAATAATTTTCTTATGTCCTCATCTAATGGTTCAGCGTTTTGAAATAAATATTGCTCATTTCATGTATATGAAACGGAATTAGGATTCGATATTTTGTATAAGTGAATGATATAATTCAATAATTATACCCATGTATAGATAAACGTATCAATATTTGTTTACATGCTCCTGTTAATTGCGAATATTTGCGATTTATGTAGGGATCGTTTCCATTCGCAATCCTGAGTTGATGATATAGTCTCGACCTCGAAATGCGACCAATATTACACTTGACTAGCGCGTTCCCGCCCTTCCCCCACCACTTAGTTCAGACGCGTGCCGTGCGCCGTGGTAGCGCTGCGATAGTAGCAGCTGATCCATGGTACAGTGTGGAGCAGTCGTGTTCGTACCGCGTTTCATAGTGTGTTTGTACCGGTACGCTTATACGACGTTTCTCTTCCTCTTTTAGTTTCATCATAGTGATTCTCGTGCACGGTACTCGTGACAAGTGACTGTTTCGAATCTGGTATTCGATCGAATCCTCTGCTGACACATTGCGAAACAGTGAAAGGCGAAGAAGACAAGCAAGGAGAACGACGACGAAGGACGAGCAAGGAGAATCCGCCTCGCCACGTTTATCACGAAAAACTGGTGAGTTTTAATTTCACATTATTCGACATATACGGACGACGCGACGCAGAAAAACGTATTGTAGAAAATGGTTGGAATCGTGACACGTGCTTCGAGATTGCTCTTGAGGATGAACGTAGAAGGCGCACACGTGAGACTCGCGTACCCTTTCGAGGTGACTGACACCTGATGCGTCAATGACCATACCACGCGTATGAGTCGCGTGTACCTCGTTTCTGTTTCACGATTCCAAGCTATTTCGGTTTAAGAGAACTGCATTTGAGAACGCGTGGTATTAATCTCCGACGCAAAACATACTACGACTCTCTCGTACGGAACAAAAGGGCAGCCGCGTGTTTTTGCGATTAGTGTGTCGCCAAGCGAAGCGGAGATAGGTTATGTCACAGATGCCAACAGCATTTTTTAGTCGTGGGATTCACGGGAGTGGCGGGTCTCATCCCACGATAGATAATTTTAATATGTGCATACACGTGTGTTGAACAGAACGTAACTTATGTCATCGATGCATTATTCTGTGACGTTTGATTCGTGTTTTTCATCTAAATTACTGCGTTACATATATACATCGCAGTAGAAACTACGTTTTCATAATACACGTACGATGAATATTCAAGGTCAGGGTTTGTCACAGTAAGAACGTTCGTCTAATATAGACTTATTCACAGCTTCGGTCTCAAAATTGTGTTTACATCTTAGAAAATAATTTTCGTAGATACTGAGAACACATTCTTGTCGTGCTCGTCTGTTAGCGCGTAGGTTTTGTATACACGTCGCGGGCGAGGACATTTTGGATGACCTTATTTTACGAGACGACGTTCGTAACGTATATTTGCCAAATGTTTCATTCGCCGTTCACTGAATAATGTTTTATTTACAATGTTTCGTATTTCCAATACGCTATAAAGTCAATCAACGTAAATTCACGATATTTATTACTAGAACGAGGATAAAAATGTTTCCCTACGACGAGCTGCGTTCAATTTTAGATGAATTATCACGCGTCACGTGATGACAGCGAGAAAAGGGCACCGTTAGCACTCGGTTAGAGTCCATTGCGATATTTGCGCTTTGTTCACCTTGATACGTTACGCAATTTAATAGATCTCGCATTTCGTACAATTTAGTGCGCAATAACGTGGATTACAATGGTATTATAATTTTTGAAAAACTGCCGTATATATTTTCTTCCTGTTTCACGCAATAAAAATGTATTCTCCAAATTGAGCATTAAATTGCCGATATCTGACTCGATATTTTCCGTAACGCAATTGAACAACGTTGTCTCGCTTCGATATTATTTTTTCTGCTATTGACATTTTAACGACAACTCTGAAAGAGGGTGCTGTTTATGAATCGAAATAAAAGCGAAATTGCTTATGAAAATACGGGGAGGAAGAAGAAAAAATATTTCAAAAGCATTGTATGCACACGTGTCACACCGACGAATCCTCTATTATTTCCGCCAAACGTTGCTCTAACCTCGCGCGCATGCGCGCCAGAGCACGTTTCGCCGGTGAAACTTTATGGAAATTTCGGAACACTCGCACTCACCCCCGAGTGCTTCGTTTAAATTTCATTATCTCGAACACCGGCTAAATGACACGTCTCTCGTTCCCTACGATGCCGCCAAAGCTCACCTCGCCTCCGTTGGAAACGAATTAGGCGATAACAATTGTCGCTCGTGCGTCCGTTGTTCGCGATCGGGCCGCAAGGCGGTGCACGTGCAGCAATGGGGTGCGTTGGAGGGGGAAG
>NW_016908444.1:1068268-1098261 GCF_001483705.2 Eufriesea mexicana | reverse complement strand
CGGTTCAGCCGAGGTTTCTAATGGAAAACCCGGCGAGCACTTTCGCGCCGAGAGAGATTAATCGAGTATGAAACGGCGAACTGGTTTCGATGCATCGTGTAATTCGAGGCACGCGTACACGGCCGCGCGAAACTTGAATCGCGGCCGTAAAAAGACCGCGTTATTAAAGGTTGCGCTCAGCCTTTCCGTTTCATTCATCTGGCACACGGAATTCTCAGCGTTCGACCGCCATTTCGAGTCGCAGGTATGCAGCAAGTATGCTTATTTCCAACGATGTAAACGCATTCGTAAAATTAATTCTGTTTAAAAATAAAAGCATCTCGATTTTCCAAGGGGTCATTCGATATTAAGCATAATAACGTTAAATTTTGGTCAAAGTAGGAGATCAACGATTTCATTAGTCGACATTGATCGCTAGTCAGTAGCTACCTTTTGTCACCGGTCACTAAACCGGCAGTCAGTCTATTGTAAAACACAGAAGTGTACACACGTGGATGGAAAATTAATAAATACGAGATTTAACTAAAATTCGAACTGTCCTGCGTACTTTGCTATTCAAATCCGGTGTTATTGTTGCAATTTCTCGAATGAAATCACACATATATAAAGTGTAATACTGGTGAAATATATACGATAACTAATTGGTCTTTGTGCTGGTCCGGGTTTGTTCCCGAAAACAGCAGGTGCTTTTAAATCCAAAAACCCTGCCTGGGTCCCTTGATTCTTGCATAATACCGAAAATCCTTGAAGACCAAAAATCGCTATTGGCCTGCAAAGCTTAGCAAGCCTGACGCCATTGTTTCTTGGCTATGATTTATTACAACTGTACATAAAATAGCGGTTGATTAACGACATTTTCCATTTTCCTGCTCGGTGTTAAACACGTACAGATGTATATAATACGCATTGCAGTCGGTCCTGAACGTCGATGGCGTCGTTCGTGTCATTCGGTACAATAATTTACGAGCATGATGTATCGTTCGAAGCGACTACGCTCGCGGAGGTTTCCACGTTGGAATTGTTCTCGCGAGGGAGTTGGGAGGAAGAAAAGGTGGTCGGAGGGAAGAAAATAAAGGAGAAGACGTGGAAGCAAGATCGTTGGCGGATGAAGCGCGTCGCGTTATCAAAGACTCGCCATATCGCGTCGCGGCAGAAGCTTCTTTTCGCTTACCTTCTCGCGAGCGTATTTTTACACGCGCGAATCAAACGCGAGCTTCTCGTGGCCGACCTCGTTTAGCAATTCCGACGATTCGCTAACGAGGTTAACAACGAGCTGCGTGTTTCGCGTCGGAAATAGAGTTGCTCCGTTGGACCCTAAATCCTTCAGGCGCCCACGTGTTTCTGTTTGACACCGATATCGATCAACGTACGCGGCGGAGAAAGAGATTCGGAAGTTTGGGAACGAAATTAAGGAAGTTCGGGATTTGGGTGATACCCGATACCGAAAGAGTTAGTCCCTAGGGACTTTTGCTCGTCCCGCTATCCCATTCTCGCGAAAATTGGGATTCCATTCGCTATACTCTAATCTAAACGCGACTACGTACAACGCCTTGTAACACGATTTATTTACGAATTATGTAAATATGTTCTGTATTACGTTTATTCTGGCGATATTATTGTAACAATAATGGCGGCACTGGAAATTCCCTGAATATTCCGCAAAGATTGAATTCCGTATTTTGTGATAAATATTCCGGAATATTGTAAATATCGAACATTTATTTAAATTAAATGGTTTTACGTATCGTGACATGGATGACCGCCTCTGGCGAATTGAATAACGATCAACTGCGACCCCTATGGCATTCGATGCGTGAACCATTCGAGTGGTGCACAGAGTGCGATTGTATCGAAAAGTGGATTGCGATCGATTTAAATTACCATTCTCGGTCTTATCGCGTTCTTCTAGATAAGATTTCTCCAATACCTCTTGCCACTCGAGTCGACGATTACAAAGCTATTCCAATTGCCTTTTCGCTCATTATCCAGTCGCCATCTTGCGCACGCGACGAAATCCCGTTTGCGCCCTCTTCGAGGCGTACTTGCCACTTATTAGGTACTCGGAGAAAATGGAGAACGATGGAAAAAGCGTGATAACGAAAGCGAGTAGGCCGTTTGAATCGGTATTGTTCGCGGCGGACGATAAGCCGATGCAACGCGGGACAGCGTTTGATTGGGCCCCGGAACGGGCTTCGCGTAATCGGTACGGCGATGATTTTAATTGAAATTTCGATAGTCGAATGAACATTCAGGGATTGAAAAGGCAATTAAGATCGAACCAGCGATATATCGGGGCGGGCGATGCAACTTGGTAATCGAACTCGGTTTTGCCGCTTCGCGTCTGATCTCTCGAACGAGCATTCGGCTCTTTCCGCGAACCATTCGGAAAATTGAACGGGCGATATTTGATCGTAATCGTCGATATCTCCGTTAATCACGGGAAACGTTTTTACGCCGTCCATTAACGATTCTCGTTTCTCGATCCTCGAGATAGCATCGGATCGGCGCGTCGATCGGCAGAAAGAACGGTTTAGGAAACAATGCGTCGACGCGTGTACGTATACGCACCGGGGAAATTTGCTTTTTACGTTTATTTAAGCAAATCGCGAAAGTGGAGTAACTGCGGAGTAAGGAATAACGGGGCATTCGTTCCGTGCGGGGAATTTCACGATGCGAAGTAATGAATAGAGTCGTTGTATAATAAATACGTAAAGGAAAAGCGCATCAGGTCGACGGCTAATAAAAAGAGCAAGTAATAAATCGACTTAATAGCGCGCGGTGCAGCAAGGAAATGGAGCAGGAGCTTGTCAGACATGTCACTCCTACGCGATGCCTGTCTCCCTCTCGTGCAAACATTTTAATGATATGGTTATTATTTCCCCGTTATTTATTTCATATGAAAAAGAAAGAAGGGAGGGAAATTATGTACACCATCGGTGGTTGATGAATGAGAAAATGAGAAAATTTCACCACAGGGGGTTGGATTAATCTGCACGCGTGTTTGCATTTTTTCATCAGAGTTATAATGAGAAAGGAATGAAAGACTCTTTGGTTGCCGTTTTACGCGATGTCGCGGCATATTGCATTTCGGGCCCTGTAATCCGCAAGCGACTCGCTGGATTATTAGCTTCTGAAATTTCGAGCTTTGCACGAGAAATATGTGCAAGCCGGGAGATATTAGCTAATAGTTGACGAGCTCCTGCGTCAGAAGGGATGTTGTCGTAAATGAAAAAATGTCTGGAATAGAGGGTCGAATATTTTTCTTCGCGCTAACGTTCGTATTTCTATCCGCGAATATCGTCGGCCCCGGGGGTCGTTCGGGGGTTGGTTTTGGACACGGTAAACAACGGCTACTCGTTTAAACGATGATATTCTCGTTTTCTTGACGGTTCCCATAAACACCGCAAAAACATCTGCCTCCCTCTGGACCAGGCTTGTTTAAATATCTAACCGTGGCACCTTTCTTCTCGCGTAAATACCGCGTCGCTGGAGCTGCTTTCATAAACAACGCTGAGTGCTCGAAACGCGGACAATTTTATCGTGTAAAAGTACAAGTTTCGTACACTTTCCGCTCCGTTCCGCTTTGTAAATTTAATACGTTTCGTTTAAGCGTCCACGATTGTTCCAGCTGCTTATCGCGCGAGTAAAACAATAATTCGAACATGACTTTGCGTTGTTTACCGTGTAGCAGAATTTTCGCGCTTTCTTCCTCGAATTACATCGTTAACTAAATCGTGGATGTTCAGCAAGCCGGTAGGTACAGGCGTCGTTCATATTCGATATTTATCGCGTTCGCGGTAATATTTCAATGGTTGATCAGTAGAGCATAGTAGTTGGCTCGATGAATTCACGAAGGAAGCCCGCGAGGCGTGCTTTAAGGCGTAGTTGGGTTAAATTTCAGCCGCACGAAGTTCATCTTTGTCGATAATTCCGGGTCGAAAGCTCGGTTTGTTGTTGTCGAAAACGATAACGCTGGATGAACTTTCAGAAATCTTCCCTCGCGGCTACGACCCTTTTTGGCTTCCTGGAGCGTGAATGATCGAGTCGATTTCGAAGATGTTCGTTTATGGAAATCACGGCGAATATAATTCTTCTTCCCTGGAACTTTATTTAAAGTAGCCTGGTACCTCTGTTCCCGCAGAGGGTGGAAGAAAATAGTTGAGAAAAATATCTGCGTCGTAACAGTCCAATGATTTTTCACGAAGAATCGAATTACGCGATGAAATCATAGATTTGTGGGGGGTCCGCCCCACGGGGGATGTCGAAGTCGACTGGTCGCAGGTATCCTCGATATATCGATGGTGCTAGAAGGGACGAAAGGAAAAGGAAGAGGATGCCGGTTCGTCATCATGGGCCTGTAGTGGACTCATCGATAAGGCTAACCTAGCAGGCCCTACTGGGACTGGGATACTATTCAAAGGTCTGGAAATTATGTTAAGAATCCGCGATTCATGGCGACGTCATCATCTATCTCTATTTAATACAACAAGAATGACTATGGTGGGGCAAGCGGGAGACGTTTTTCATCTGTTTTTCGGACGATCGAAGTCTTCAGTCTGTAAACGCGCAGGGTTCAGAATACATTAAGTACTATCTCACTACCACGTTATTCGTCTTATTACCACATCCAATTTCCACTAAAATATCCAAGAAATTATGTGTATAGGGAGCGAGAAACTCCTCGAACCTCCTTGAAGTTGGAATCCATCTAGTGGCGAGGGTGAGATTGATGATCGCCAGAGATTCACTGCTGAAAGAATCGCAGCTTATCAAATAATACAATCTTTTTCCACCTTCGATAGAAACAGAGACAAAATTCTTCCCATTGCTAGACTCACCCTGCTGTATACAGGTACCATAATCTCGTTCTCCTTACCTTTCTTTCGTCCGCATTTATTTCAATCCGCTCTGTCACTTAGCTTCTTGACGTTATTCGAAGTACTCGTCACTTTACGTGCAGTGTTCCCTGATACACGAGGTTTCATCTAATAAGCCGAACACCGTCGCTTTCGAGTCCTTGCCACGCATCTAGGTCCCGTAACGCCCAAAGGGGGCGGCGCAGAGACGTTCCTCAGCGGTGGTGAATGATCACGCGACCCGAGCCAGCGAGCTTATCCGCATCATTCACCCTGCGGGACACGTGTTTGCGAAGCTTCTTTGTCGTTCGAGGCACATTCGCGGAGCGTGGCTGTCTGAATAATAGGCGAAACAGGGTGCAAGAGGGATTAGGAAGCACGCGCGGGATAATCCGAGGCGAAGCGTTCGCGCGGCGAAACGAGCGCGAGTTTCGGCCGGAAAACGAGGTAATTGGATCGCGGTCCCTTTTCAAAGGAATCTGGCTGCCTCTTTTAACTCGGTTTGTCCCCGCGGTCGCAAACGCGAGGAATTCGACCGCGTTTCGAGAACGGTGCTTCAACTCCGGTGTTACGATAGCATTTAAATTTCTTTTTTCGTTCGAAAGGGGTAACAATTGATCGGCGATCGTTTCGATTTTACGAGAAATGGCGAATACTCATGGACGAAAACACGGAGAGATGTCAAGACGGAAGCACGGGAATCCCTGACTCGTCGCCATTGCTTTTCTTTAAAATACTCGCGATATTCTCGCGCGGGCGATCGTGTTTCGATTCCGTGCTCGTAAAACGTTTTATTCCCCCCTCGACGCTTAAAGAAACAGTAAAATTCGCGCGCGAATCTTTAGCTACTAATTGCGCTGTTAAATTATCCGAGCTTCGGCGCGCGCGTACCCCTTTTAGAACGGTACCATAAAATATCGAAGAGCCGCGGCGTCGGTTCGGCGTAAAACGTTTAGTGGCGTCGATACAGCACCGACTGGAATGGCACGGTGATTCGTGATGGAGCGTGGAACACGACCATTCCGACGGAAAGAACCGGCACAGACGCCCGCGACGCGTAGGAAAGTGCCACTTCTGAATTGCGTGCAGTTTCCGCGGCCCCGGGGTCGGAAATGGCCTTCTGATTCGAACGTCCAGTACCGGGACTCGATGTTTTCGTGTCTCTGCACGGGACCGGTCGATTTACTTGCTAGCAATTTTATTGCGCTGCTACGTGGCTCGGACGACGTACGTCTAGTCGTGATTTGAATACCATCGACCCGTGTCGACTTCTTGCTGAATTCTGATGTTCCAGGGGACACGTGCTGTGTAATTCCGATACGGCCGATTTCCTTTTTACGAATACGATTTCATTCCCCGTGGAAATACCTGCTCCCCGATGGAGCAGAGGATTCTGTCAGCTAAATTCAACTCGTTAAAACGCGAATCGCTGGAATAAGGGATCGAAGTAACAACGTTGGGATTCGATTCGCGCAGGCACTTCCGGTCGTTGCCAGGCTCGGCCCGTTGCAGCTTTCAGCCGCGTTAAAATCGCGAAATTGTCCCGAATATCTCTAAATTCCGCGCGAATCGTCTCGCAGCTATTCGAGCGGAACCATTGCCGTCTGCTCGGGGTTGGGACACGGCGAAGCTGGAAATTTCGCAAAGTACACGGTTACAAAGTGGTCGTAACCGTGAGCGCAGCTAGTTGAGGAACACGCGTCGCGCGATACTAACATCGGGCGTTCGCGATACGCGCAGGAAAACCGGCGAAAGAACGTCGACTGGTTCACACGGCGCTACCACTTTTCCCTCTTCCTCCTCGCTCCAACACCTCGTCGTTCCTCTTTCCACGCGCGGTTTCCTATTCGCGAGCGAGAGGCGCGTTTCCACGACGATGTTTCGCTTTTACGTTTCCCCTCTAACAACGACGAGTTGCACTCTCGCCCCTTGTGTTCCTCGTTTCCTTCTGCCTACCCCCCGTGTTCTCCTCCACGGCCGCTCCGCCTCTGCTTCGGCTTCGTCCCGACACCGACTTCCACCCGATTCCTCTCTTTCCGTGTCTCGCGAAATTCCCCCGGGACACGGTTTGGTCGTGGGAAGAGCGAAACATGCCCGGAGTGCTCGCGAATGTGCAACGCTGAGCTCCTTTAACGCGAACCGGTCTATTTCAACGCGATGACCGATGCTTGGCCAGCCTCTTGACCTACAGAACGTCACGAGCGGTCGAAAGGTTGATGGAGCGAGATATAACCGGAGAAACGTGGGACTGATTTGTAATGTTACCGAGAAACGTGGAAGGTTTCCGAACGAAGGACGAAAGGGGTGGTTTGGGGAGGTTTCTTGCGACCCTGTCTATACGGATAGAAGCATCTTCGGTAGATACCCCACTCCCGATATTCCGTCTCCAAGGGAGAGGTTGGCTAAGTGCGGTGGTGTCTTCTTTGTCCGGCTTGATGATAGACGGTTGTTCCTGTGGTGCTGGCCTGATGGTATCCCCGTGGTCGTCGTTGCTATCGATGGGGGTAGCAGGTAGAAGGACGACGGGAAAAGGAAAAGGGATGCGTTTCGTCCCGGGCCTGCTAGCGGCCTCATCGGTAAGGCTTGCTTAGCAGGCCCTGTCTTAGACCAGGGATACTTAGGTGTCACAGGAACTTCTGTTTAAAGGAAGTCGAGGCTTAATCGTCCTCGAACCTCCTTCAAGTAGGAATCCATCTATTGGCGAGGGTGAGAACTTGGTCTCTACACTGTCTATTTGCTAGATCTAACAGCCAGACGCAATTTCGTTCGGAGAGCATCTCGCGACCGGTTGAAACAGACGAGCAGTGATAAAGGTCGAGGTGGAAGAATAACAGGAAAACGAGGAAAAGGAGGACGGAGGGTCGCGGTTCTCGTATTTTCCGTGTATTTTTACCCACGGAGTCCTGTCTCCGTCACTGGCTCGCTCGTTCGCGTCCTGGTCGATGTGCACGGACGTGCACGTGGACGGAAGTTGGTCTGAGAAACGGGAATCAAAGTGTCCAGGGTGGAAAGGCGCGTTTCCAAAGTAGGGAAAAAATTGGAATCGAAGGGAGAACGGAGTCGCAGCGTTGGACGGATATGGCCGCGTTCTCCGATGGAAATTATTGGATATTCCTCTCGTCCAAGCTTTCGACGACGTCATTTTGACCCACATGCGAGCAGGAACAAAGGATCCGTTCGTCGAGAGCTCTGGGACCTCCCAAGCTTCCCTGAAATTCCTTTTCCTTTGTCCGTGTACCGGGGAAAAAGAGCGTATCCGAATGTGTGCGTTGGTCTTTCAGCGCTTCCGTCGAGTATGCTCGGTTGTTTTTAGTCGTTTAGCGTTGGGAAATTCCAGCGAATAAGGTATGCGCGCGGTGAATTATAATTATCGAATATCTCGCCAGTCTTTTGATACCGGGAATGAATGCAGTGGCAAGGAATACCGGCAAATACTCCATCCTGCATCCGACGTTGCTTTTCCATAGGAAATCTCGTCTTCGTCGTGGCAAAGGGGATCGAGTAATTGACGCGGTTTAGCAAGGGAAAGCTCGCTACGATTTGCCACGGCGCTTCATCGCGTTTGATCCGAACGTTAATGGTTTCTTTGCCGGATGGTACGATCGGTTAATCGACGCGGTAACGTGGTAATTAGTCGCTCATTGTTACGCTTCATTCTATTTCGGGGGAAAGTTCGATGAATCGTATTAATCAGCTTTTCGCTTTTCGGACGGCCGCGGTTCGATTTCAGCGATCATTTCACTCTCGCCGATGTTTCATTAAATTTTGACGTCTCGTCGCGGTTCCACAGTTTTCCAATAAACAAAACCGCGGCGATAAAATGAAAAAAAGAAAAAAGAAAAAAAAGGAAAAGAGAGAAAAGAAAGGGAAAAAGGAAAAACGAAATTACAAATCGAAACATACGGAGATTTGGATCGATGGATCGCCCCGATCGCAACCCACGTTGCTGCCACTGCGCCGTATCGTGTCGCTACAAAGGTAGGAAAAGAGCAGATGCACGCGTGCAGAAATAGCCGTTGCTCGATATTTCCATGGCGTGGCGAATTTTCCGTTTCGACAGCGACCGATATAAACTGCCGTCGGTGTATCGATAGGCCACTGCTACTGCCACCGCTGCTGTCACGAGGCACAGGGTTGCGAGCTTGTGTCCCGTTGCACCTAAGTTGCGGACGCGACGCAACGAGGGACCAGGCGCGCGGAAAAGAGGAAAAAGGGGGAAAAATCGGGCTGGAACGCGTCCAATTTTCGCGATCCTTCCCTGTCGCGGATTCCGATTCCCTTTGTCCGATACAATGGAGCGGTCGCTTTGTGCACGGCCGCGTAATTTCGGCTCGCCTATTAGCCAGTCCGACGAAGAAATAATTTACCACGCGAACCACGAGGACCTGTGCCGTCTCCTGCCATCTGACTCTGACGTCCTTCTCGTTTCCCACTTTTTCTTGCTTCCCGTTTGCTCGTTTAATCACGTCCGTTCGTGCCTCTGCTCCACCCTCTGGTTTTTCGTTTTCGCGTCGCGTCGCCGGGGATAGCCCTGCCACGAGAATGAAAAGCTCCTTAACCAAAGTCGCGGCGGCGGTGTTTGGCGCGAAACGCGAGGCTTTGCCGGAGGAGTTTAACATATTCATTATGACCTCTTCCTGCTTCTACGCCCACGCCCCCTTGAGTCGTAGCCTAGCTAATGTTTCGGTATCTCCGGCTCGGCTAAAAGCAGACCGGGAAACTCCATTGAATTTTCAGGCCGACCGTGCACTCTTGGCTTCGTGGAGACGAAGCGAATCGAGCTGCCAACGCGAGCTTGGGAATAAATGAGCCTCGCGAGTGGAAATTTCGCGATTATTTTACGCCGTGTTTAATTCTACCGACCAGCCTGGTCCCGGGGGTGCAAGTGTCACCGAGGGTTGACATTTTTCCGCCGGGGATGAATAAATTCTTCGCGTGGACCTTGCGAGAAGATGCACTGCCTTCTTCTCTGTGCACTGTTCGTAAAAGTACGCGTAAAAGTAACTTCGAAATAAATTTCGTTGAGGAAGGGGAGGAGAAGAGAGGGCCGAGTTAACCCTTATCGGTCGCTAGCTTTTTATACGTGATACGTGATTAGCTGGTTTCGGTAAATATGCGAAAAATTTTTGTGTTGTCACTTCCCACGTGGTGCACAACCGTAGCGCCCAATTACTGTTGTCACGTGAGAGGTGACTTACGATCGATAAGGGTTGAAACGAGTCTATCACTCGGTGGCAGATTGTGCTTTCTTCCGTTGAATACAATATTCACACGCTGCTCTCGTTTCTCGCGTGAAACTTCGCAGTCTGCTCCTCGTGCTGCTCTTTTAAAGGTGGGTCTTCTTTGTCAGTCCATCGCGAAGTTCAAGCGGATCGCTGCTTCGTCACTCACGCTGTCTTATTGGTAACTGGAGCTCGCATACTTTTACATACTCCTACAGTTGCAAGATAAATAACGAATTATAGAATACTGGAATTAGGAAGAATCCACCTAACAGAGTCTAATCTATGTGTACTCCGGTCGATCTAGCTTCGACTCCCAATGGCCCAGTTCCTTATCCCTTCGCATCGCACGTATGTATCACTTAATCGAGGATTCCGTGTCTCCATGTGTACCTACCTAGTTTGGACTCCCGACAATCGATACTCAAGCGGATATTTGAAAATCGCGAAGAATTTGTTTGCGGAATCGTCTGCAACTCCCTTCCTTGGTCCAACTATCGCGGACACGGTACGCTCCGGGACATTTGGACCTGGAGGAAACTCGAAACGTGCAATTACGTTTCCGATGATTCTCCGGGGGCAATGGCGGTCCACTGGCCAGCAACGCGAAACGGTCCTTAACTGGATGTCACAGGATTACGGCAAGCGCAACGGAAGCTTTACAAGGCGCCTGGGAGCAATGCGATGTAACGCTTATTATACGCCACCCCGTCGCTTCGAGTTAAGGCGAGACCTAGCCGCGTATTTAGCGTGCACTCGCGGTGGAAATATGTTAATGGCCGTGCAGAGTTTAGAGTCGTACCTTCAGTTACACGTGATTCCATTGTAAAACGCCTTTTTCTTCGTTGCTGTGCACCGTTGCGCCCTTACGCGTTTGTCTCGTTGCGGATGCGGTTATGCGAGTTATTCGTCCCTTGTTTCTCCCCTTTTCTCGACACCTTTCTTCATCGTCGAAAGCTATTTGTGACAGCTATTTTCTCTCTTGTAGTGAGGATCGGATTTATAAATCGAACTTCCAACTTTGGGTATATTTTATATTTCCTTGGGGTACAGATGTACGGAGACTTGAGTCTTCTAAGATGCGTGATGCATACGGTGTATTTTCAAAAAGTGTCCTGTCGAACCCTTCAGCCAATGCTTTTATAGTTCCTGTGATGATCCATTGCGTCACTCAATCCTGCTTCGAGCATTGATAAGCTGGATGATTCCTCGAAACAAACATAATTCTCTACGCAGGATGACGCCATCCAAATAAAGACTCCTGTAACACGCTGAATATTTTCTCCATCGTCCATCTTCTTTTAACTTTGAAATTCGGTCGTTTACTTATTTTCCCGTTTATTTGCGTTTCTTCCCGTCTACTTGCAAATTTTTCCGCCGCTTTTACTCGACAACGAATTACCCTACTCGCAAAGTCGCTGCGAACTCGATTTCCCTGTGCGCATCGATATAAAGGAGGAAGCCATGCATCACCATATCTCACGTATTATCTGGGCATACGTTACACGGAGGAAATCGACTTGCACGCCTGTCTTACCAAATTGAAGTTGCTTCGCTGGCTGGTTACGTCAAGTACAGACAGCCGCGACATGTATCACGGCATTGGCCACGAATCCGTGTCCATTAGACCCAGGCAGATCCCCACGGACTGATAAGAAATCCATTCTTTACTGCATCTTCGACCTTCGTTCTTCTTTTTCCATTCTACTCCCCCTTTTCTCTGCCTCGTGAAAGAATCCCGAATCAATTTGAAACTCGGATTTCCTCCGTTTCTTGTACACGTTGATTCCGAAGTAGGGTGCATCGTAGTTTGTTTGCGCGGAGGATGAAAGTGGTCCTCGTTATGAAAGGCACAGAAGTAGTTTCTGCCCAAAGTAAGCGATCTTCGTCCTCGAAGAAAGTTTAGCGAAAATTTCTCCTGGCTCCGCGAAGACTCGACTCTAGACCCAGCTCGCGGCTTACTTCTTCGCTTTTGAAGGAATTTCCGAGCAGAATGGCGAAGTAGGAATTTCAGAGAGGCGCTTTACGGCTAATGACAAACCTCCTTCACATTCTAGCCGCATTTGCCATTCGTTGCGCCAAGCGAGAATCGATTTTAGCCGAAGAAGATGCTACCAGCGAGTCTTATCGCTCTCGGAGGATTCGGATTTGTTTGGTTGGTAATTATTTAGATCGAGGAACGCTTCGCTGATTTTCACGATAGCGAGATATCTTATCAGAAATGTATGAGAAGAGTTTTTATTTGGATGGCGTCACCCTGCATCGATATCTATGTTTGCTTCGAGGGACCATCAAGATTATCAATTTTCGAAGCAGGACTGAGTGACGCAATGGATCGTCATAGGGTCTATACGAACCTGGCTGAAGGGTTCGAGGGAACACTCTCTTTCGACAATTTACCGTCGAAAGAGAATAAAATAAAATCAAAGTTTAAAGTTAAATCTCGATAAACTCGATCTTTTTACCACAAATGCTATCGCGAATAATTTTTCCCTGTATGCATAATCTAGGCCCGGTATTAATTTCTGAGACGCAATGAAAACAGTTCCCTTTGTAAGAGTTTGTAAGAGTATGCGAGCTTCGGTTACTAATAAATAAGGTGGCGTGAGTGACGAGTAAATAGCAGTGATAACTGGAGTCTCAAAACGAAGAGGCGATCCGCTTGAAGAAGGCCCACCTTTGACCACTTGCACTGGCAAGAAATTCACAGACGCGTGTACCAGAACGGTCCAGTGTTTCCGTGATAATTGCCTGACGACGTGTGTACCACGTCGTTGACGATTCTGCGACAAAAGCATTACGACGTGCGTGGCACGTCTTTCCAGCGCAAGTGGTTCAAAGGGCAGCTCGGGGAGTGGACCCCGAAGTTTTACGTGAGAGACGAGAGCGGCGTGTGAATATCATATTTAATAAAATAAAGTACAATCGGTCACCGAGTGGTAGACACATTTTAACCCTTCTGCTTCGAGCGTCGCATATAGGGGGCGTCCACTCGATGACTCCTAGGTACTGGCACCCCACATATCCGGAATCGAAATGATGCGTATACAAGTGCAATCTGTATACGATTGTTTTATTCAGCACAGTTGTTGTTTAAGACTTAGGAAAATGTACAGAAATACACGCACTGTGCATATTTCTGGCTCATGCTTCCGTTCGGTGACGATACTTCGGTGGACTGGACTGTCGAAGCGAAAGGGTTAACCCTTCGCACTCGAGAGGCACCTCTCAGTCGCCATTTAATCAAATTCTAGAGATGGATGTTAATTAATACATCAAATTTACAATTACTCAAAGATGCGTGGGATATCGAAGTAAAATAATTCTACGCCTTAATTTGCATACGATTTCTTATTTACCGTTTTAAAAATATCGGCAGAAAGTCTTCGAATTACTATTTCCCTGTAGCGAAAAAGTTCTCCTCCCCTTATACCTTGGTAACATAATTTCTATGTTATCGAAATCTGCGAGATGTGTCCCAGTCTAGGTAATCGCAATTTCGTTTGGGAACCTAAAAATCGCATTAAAAATTAGCTCGCGTTATCTTGCGGGAAACACTCGTTGCGAAGATGTCGAGGAAACTTGGTCCTCTCGGAAGCTGCACGTGCAAAATATAAATCCCTTGTACCCGGAGCAAGATACAGCAAGTACAATGCAGACTCGCGAGTTCGCGAAGACGACCCCCGACTTGGAATCGATTCCGGTTCTCGAGTCTCTGTAGTCTCATCGCCAGATCGCGTTTATTCGCGAGATTCCAGCTATCTCGTATAGATACGGCACTGCGCGGCCGTAAACTCGATAATAAAGTCGCGTAACGATGATCGCGCGTCCGAGTATGCTCGTTAAAGTCGCCATGGACCCAGGTTTCGAGCGAATCGCAATCAGCGAGTCGCGATAGTCTTCACGACTTTGCCGGGAAGTTCGCGTCGCGACGGTATTTAGAAGTTCTTGAATTCCGTGCTTCTTCGGTGAAAAGGGGGCCACGGTAAGCAGTTATTCGCGAATCAAGCGGAGATTTTGGCAAATCGAGCGAAACGCGGCGCAGCCGAAAGGGTAATTTGGTTTTACTTGTTCCTTTCGCGTGATTCCGCCTGATGCAATGGACTGTGAGAATATCGACGATGCTTTTCATGCGCGTTTCACTCGTTTTACGAGGCTTAATCTAATGGAACGCCGGGACCATCTTCTCGAGCACTCGAAGATTGAATATTTCCTGGTTTATGTCGCATTTACAGCTTTTTAAATCGCTCCATTTTCCATTCGTATACCGTAAATAGCTCGAGGGTTCGTGCATCTGATCTAAATGCTCGACGAGAAGATGCTTTTACCAAGCAGGCTTTGTTGCTTTAAGAAAGTTCATTCTAATGGACTCGAAGGATCACTGCTTCGTGAATTCCAAGATCAAATATTTCCTCCTTTCTGCTAACTGGAATTTTTCATTTTTTAAGCGACTCTCGAGTTCATATGACACGATCCCTTCTTAGGAAGCACACACGTTGTTGCATCTAACCTTACCCCGAATCGAGCAATTTTACGGTGAAACATAGTGCCTCTAAATGAATGCGATTAAACTCAACGCTTTTGGGAATAAATTCGGCAACGAAACGCGAACTTTGAACTTTTGATTTAGATACACGTGATACGTTTATTAAATTCCGCGTGTTTGTTTTTCCAATAAATATCGCCAGATGCACGTTTTCACCTCGCAAACGTCAGATTCTCTCGAAGAAGCAAAGAGAAGGTGGCGTTATTATCGCGAGGTCCCTCGCAGCGAGGGAAAGAAATCGTCGAATTATAGTCATCGCGAGAAGTCGTCTGCCCCGGAGATATCGAGTTTGCTCGTAAAAATTCCGCTTCAACTGCGATAACTTCGTAACGCTAGCAGACGTATAAAGTCGTCAACGGGGAATAGCGACGAATTTTTCAGGGGCCACTCTCGGCTGGATCGCAGCCACGGAAGCTTGCTGGGAACGGTATGGTTCGGAGGGAAGCAACAGTTGCGGGAGCGAGACGTTCGCGCGAATCCGCGCAAAGTGGCTCCGTGGAAAAGCATCCGCGTGCAGATCGACCGCTTTGGAGGACGAGCCGCCGGGGTGGAACGGATGGCTCGAACCCATTCAACGCCGTAAATTATAGACGCGCGCTCTTAAGCAAAGTACGCTTGAAATTCGTGGCATTCTAGTCGCTGATATTCCTGCACGCGCGTCTTTTAATGGAACGTCGCGGCCGATACGCCGTAGACGATTTATTTGTCAACCTCGTGGCATTTCTCCGCCTCGAGCTTTCTCCACTCCTCTCTTTACTCCTTGGGTAAAAGTATATTTTCCGCCAAACATCTCCGCTCTTTTCTCCCCCTTTTTTTCCCTCTTCCTCTTTTTCCCTTTCAACAGTCGAAAGCTCATCGAGGATCGAAATTTATCGTTCCGTTTGAAGACTCGTTATAACGCGTGTTTGCGTAGCGTGACAAAAGCGTAATGCGGGATTCTCCGTTGATGTTAAACGACGGTAAAACGAACTCGCACGGAGTGCACGTTGTAATCGAAAACAGATAAAAACACGGTCCGGGTGTAATGAGCGCTTTGCACGAGACCGATCACCGGGGTGAAATAAGAGCAACGGCGACGAGACGCAGCAGCCGTTCAAACGACCGATGAAAAAGCCCGATGTAAGTGGAACGATGTACCAACGGCGCGATAAAAAAGCGCCAGCCAAACGAGGCGGGAATAATTCGACGCTGTTTTTAATTACGCGAGTACGACGCGGATTATTAGAGCGCCGCGGGGTAGTTTCCGATGACTGGATTACCGCGCGTTTATTAACGCTCGGAGAACTTCTAATTGAATTTAATACGAATCGATGCTAGTACGCATTCGAACTTTTCCGATCAGTGGCTGTCTGAAATTTCGACGCCGTGAAATCACGGCTCGGAATTAGGAACCTTAACGTGTCAGTTCTGCCGGCCCGCGGCAAGGGGGTGTCTTAGGTATATCGTAGAATATAAAATCCACGTCGAGTTAAATTCCTTATAATCTCGCGAATTGAAAGCCTATTCCACGATGGCTTTCGAATTTATTATGCTACGAGATACGTACGTGTATAAATTGAAAGTCGTTCATTGCGAGGAATCAACCCTTTGTTTAACTCTTTGCGGCACAGGATTTCAGATAATAAAATAGACCATGTTGAAAATTGTAGAAATTTGATTGCGTTTTAAATGAAACAAAATTGGCATATTTTTACTAATAAAGGAATCACGTAATGCAAAAGCGTAAGAAAATAATAATAATTTAATCGAATTGTCCCATGTTCAATGTTACCAACACAAGCGAATACATTTATAACATTTGTCGAAGATATTCCCAACTGTTTTACGCAAATAAGACGAAATATAAATCTACATGCATGCAGCTATCGCAATATTTCGAGGTGGGACTAAAAATGTCCCACCATGCATTACGGTGCATTAACCCTTTGCGCTCGACGATTTTTTGGCTAAAGATATATACGAGTTGACAAATTTTCTGCTACAAGGCTGATGATATTTTTCTAGCAGTAAGTAAGAAATTGTATAATAATTAACTGGTAGTATTATTTAATTTCGATACCTCGCACACTGTTACATTATCTTAAATTTGATATATTAATTAATATCGAGGTGGGACACTTTTAACCCTTTGCACTCGAGAGGCGCCCTTCAGTCGCCATTTAATAAAATTTCGAAGCTCGATATTAATTAATATATCAAATTTAGAATAATACAACAGTGTGCGAGGTATCGAGATTAAATAATTCTACGTGTTAATTATTATACGATTTCTTATTTAGTGTTCAAAAAATATCATCAGCCTTATAGCAGAAAATTTGTCAACTCGTACCCCTTTTTAGCCAAAAAATCGAGCGCAAAGGGTTAATCCCAGCATGCTCCAAAGAGTTAACCCAGAACGCGAATCAAGATCGACATCGACATC
Source organism: Eufriesea mexicana (assembly GCF_001483705.2). Lineage (NCBI taxonomy): Eukaryota > Metazoa > Arthropoda > Insecta > Hymenoptera > Apidae > Eufriesea > Eufriesea mexicana. The sequence continues at coordinate 1,081,215 of NW_016908444.1, read as the reverse complement.
GAGATATACTCGAAATTTGATAATCCGTACATACATACGCCATTCCCTCTGTGAATTTACATTAATCGTGACGTACGTGCACGACATAAATACCCAAGGGACGGAGATAACTCGCATGAGCTCGTCTTTACGCGCGCATTAGCGCAATTAGATCAACTTACTGACCGTTTGCCAATCACAGTCGACTAACTTCGGGGTGCTCTCTGCAGCTGTTCGCCGTAATAGCTGGAGATTGAAATTTTAGTGTGCACACGGGAAAGCTTGCATAGGGCACGCGATGATTTCGAAACGCTCGGAGTCGTATAGGGTTGAACGGCACTGTCGGTCCTCGATGTCGATCCACCTGCCAACAGCTTTCATAACGGTATCCCGGTGATCGCGTGCGATGCATGAGCACACAGCCGTATCCCGTGATGGCAAGATCAGGTTCAAGAATGGATGTCAACGTGTAACGTTAGCCTCTGTCGCGCGTGTAAGCGCTGGTACAAAGGCGAGCACGACATCCACGACAAACTGTTTGACTCCTGTGCACCGCTCAAGCTCGTGTCTCTTGACGATGCTGAATTCGATAGCACAGACGAGGAGCAGCTGGTCCGACACGCGATGCATTTTTCTGTCATCCTTGATATTATCAACTCCGATATATAGAGCAACAGCGTGACATCATCCGCTCGAATTATCGCTGAACCTACCGCGGCCTAACTGACCCACTTAAATTAACCTTTGATTTCGAATTCAGCTTCTCGATCTTTCTTCTCGTACGCCTAGAATTCAGTTTTTAATTTCCATCTTCTTTATTTCGTTTTATTTATTTATTTATTTATTTTTGAGAATTACACGATAGACTGGGCACAGGACGAAGTGATTAATTCCACCCGAATTTTTCCAAAATTCTGCTGCCAAAGGACGCGATTAATCCCCGGGTTTTTAGTATTTAAAATAAGTATCTGCGTTTTATTTGATCGTATTTATTTTAATCGATTTGCCAAATGAATAGCTCATACATATGTAGCCCGCAGCGTCCATCAGGAGCGCTCATTTGACCAGTTAAATAACCGGTTGCAGTTGACTTAGTGTCGAAGCTGATCGTGAAAACCTGTCTCTGTATTTGCTTGCGTTCCCATAATTGTTGGCTTATGCACGTGGATCTTTATAGCTGTTTTAAATGAGCCGGGTAGTAGCGAGCGTCTTAGATCTTCGCAACACTCGTTGCATTTTACAACCTCTGACTTTGTACGAGCGACCGGTACCACAACCGGATACATAATACAAGCTGTTGCGATTACCGACATCGATAATCGTCCAGTAAATGATACAGACCTCGGGATTTTATTCGGAGAAAAGCAAGAGGTCGAGGAGAGCGTAAATCTTGGACAGAGACGCGAGGAAACGAAGGAACTCGTCGTGACAAAACCTCTTGCCACGAGGAATCGTGTCGACCCTTTGGATCCAGCGACGTAATTGGAGTCGAATTCGTGGAACGGCTCTCGAGGTTCGGTGTCGTTCGTCAAAGAAAATTTGCAAACGGTTGAATTTCTCCGCTTCTCCGCCGAAGCGGGGTGGAGCGGATTCGCGGAAGCAGCCGGTGTTTTCCCTCGTTTCCACGAAATCGTGGACAAAAGCTGGGTCGGAATTAATTTCGGGGTGAAATTCAATTCGATCAAGGGTCGGCGGGAATTATTTATCGAAGCAGATCCGATCGCGTAGCCTCTGTTACAAATCGCGTGGCGGCACGCGAACTGACGTTACAATTAGCGTTCCGTGGAACCGGGATCGATGGTGTAATTACGCGAAACGGGTACGGTAGTTTGGCCACGATCGGCTTGGACTTCGCGCCGTGTAAATCTTGGAAAAGGCTCGTTTGCGGCTACCAATTCCGGAATCCGGCTTTTTCCCCAACGATCACGCGCAACGCGTTCATCCCCACTCGTTCGGTTCCGGTGATTTTCGCCGATTTCGATGACGCCGATTGAAATCGCCGATGAGAGATTTGCATGGGACATTTGCCCGATGTTTTACGCTGGGATTTTCTTCCATACGGATTTAATTGTGCGCTGTTTGACGCTGCGACTAGCGAACCGATTGATACGATTGGTTTGGGACTTTCAGCTCCTGCATTTGTCGCAAATAAATTACGCGGACAGTTATCTCGGTGAAATTAACGTGGAATTTTTATTTCGGATAAAAATTGTTGGAATTTCTAGGATGAAATCTAAGCGTTTAGCGTGCAGGGAAGTAACCGTATTCAGTCGTATAGCAATAGATGTATGAAGTATGTTGTAAATTAACCCTTTGCACTCGACGATTTTTTGGTTAGAGAAGAGTAGAAATTGAAAGATCCTCTACTAAAAAACTGACGACACTTTGTTGTGCAGTAAATAAAGAATTGTATAATAATAGAATTGTAGGCTTATTTGACTTCGATACTTCGCACACTGTTACATTACATTAAATTTGATATATTAATTAATATCGATCTTCCAAATTTTATGAAATGGTCACTGAAGCTCACCTCTCGAGTGCAAAGGGTTAACTACGGTCATGCAACGATGGTGACAGGCCTGTTAGAGGTTGCAGGCCAATATCGACCTTGGGACTTCAAGGACCTTAATTTTAAATTGTTCTATACTGTTCCGGATTAGACAATACCAATTTACAAAATTTAACATACGTTTAATGCGCCCGAAACTAGATACAATAATATACATATAAAAGAACCGAAACGTACAAAAGAGTTACAAATGAAAACTTAGACTATGAGATCGATGGCTCCAGCATGAAGCACTCGCGATCTAAAATCAAACCTAATCTATCGCGCTTATCGCTATAGGATATTATAGACTTAAGAACTATCTTATATTAGCTTGCGTGTTTGCCTAGGTATAGAAAGGCTCGAAAATTATACAGCTTTTGGTTTTAAGTGAGTAAGGTACAGGAAATGGACTAGATAAATAGTTAAATAGATAAATAAATAAATAAATAGGTGGAGAGGGGGATGAGGGAGGGGATTCCGGATTAGGCACTGACTCCTATAAGAGACAGCAGTCCCTTTTAAACCCTTGATGCCTGCATATTATCGAAGGTCCTTGGAGGTCTTTGAAAAATCGGTATTGGCCTGCAACCTCTAGCAGGCCTGTCACTATCCTCGCATGACCGTAGTTAATTTACAACAAGAATTATACGTATTTAGTTATTCTCATCGTACGTATTTAATTGCTGTTATCTATACAGCGAACAGATCGTGTTTAAAATTAACGTTCGCGTTACAAGTAGGTAATTCCAGCGCGAAGTTTGAAAGCGAACGAACAAAGAGACCGGCAAGATTGCACATTGTGGATCTCGGAACAGTGCAATCAAGCCTGTTATCTTCTAATTTCGTCAAAACAACGATGGCAAAGGTCTAATCAGTGTCCCACTTCAGCGAACCGTGGAACGATATATTCCAAGAAACGAGTCCCGCGATACCGCGTAACTTTGAACAACCTCGCTAGTTTGCATGGTTCCAAACTGGCCCACCGTGGAACAATACCTCTTCCTTTTTTTCCTCCCCTGAAGGACCGCTAAATAACTTCATTAACTTGGCTCTGACAATGGCGGTTTCGAGGCCCCGGGAATTGCCAGCGCCCATTAACCTGTCTGTAATTCACAGATGCATGAATTATTCCACGTGTTGCGCGAAATACGTTTAGTTGGCTGGAGCGGAATAGTCGGGGATAAATTAATACGGAGTAACTATTCGAATTGTTGGAAACTAGTTGACGCGAATGGAATTGCAGCCAAGACCACTCACTTTCTTACGCATGCAAGATCGATCTTACTTTCTGGGCCGAATCTGGGACCCATTACGAAGCAACGCGGGAAACAATCGAACGCGATTCGTTCGTCTGTCGTGTTGGATCGGCGCAGGACAGTGGATAGAACTGGATATTACGCGAACTCGTCCATTTGCACGTGAATCGACGCGAAACGTCGATGTCCACTCAAGATACAACGCTCGTCGATGCGTAATCCGGATGAATTACCAGGCACGTTGAATTAAATTAATGGAACATGCGGATGACTCGTCGACGCGGCGATATCCAGCTGTCGTTGCACTCACGGGAACGCTCGAGATTCGAACGCGTTGGATTTGCGTGGACGAGGATGTTCGTTTATTTATGAACTTCGGTGGATGTAGGTCCGCTAACAAGAGCGCTCTGTATTAGCGAATGCTCGAAATTCGAGGGCCGAAATAAATCTTCCCCGTTATTACTCCGAATTCACCGTTGATCCGTATCACGGCTACGATGCAATCGGATATAACGAAGTAGATAAATATACGTCGCTTCGTGGATGGACATTATAACTCGTAAACAAGTAATTTGCCTAAGTGGCGGAATGGAACAACGAGCAAGCTTTATGTCAGACACAGACTCTGCGGCGTCGATTCGATAGAGCTTCCATAAACGCTCATCGTTGACGCGTTGAAAAAGACCCGGAGTGCCTATCAAACGGGTGCAGATGCCTCGCAACCAGTGTCGGGCAAATAACGATGGCAAACGGGACGCTGTTTATGGTGGTCGCGCAGAGAACGAACGAATTTGCGATGAAGCGGGGGTGGAACGGTCGTGGGGGGACGAATTTGCAGTATCCGGCTCGGTAACAGCGTACCGTGTCGTCGTTCATTGTTTCATTGAAGGTCGTTAACCATCGTTAGCGGTCGTTCGTCCGCTTGTCGACGTCGGTTTGCGGAGCGCCGCAGAGGCCGGGAAACACGCGACAAAATCGTCCCTCCGCGGGAACCGCGACCTACCATCGGCCTTCCAGGGACGTGTAGCGACCGACAAAACTCATTCCGGCAAAAACTAGGACAAACCGCGAGGCAATACCCACGAAGAAGCTACCTCCGTCGTGGAAGAACCCACCTATCCATAGACGCGAGTCCCTTCCCTCGAATTTTCGTTTAAGAACGTTTGCGTCCGAAAATTGCGCGCCATTGCAATGAAACTTGTTGCACTATCAAAGCCGAGAGAAGGTCGTTCTAAAGATAACGACTGGCGTTTCGTTATATTTACATAACGGAACTATCAGCGTAACAGCTGGCGCCAGCAAAGCATTCCGCGGTATCTCGAGCAGGCAGTGGTTGATCGAGCGATTTTCTCTTCCGCTGAGAGAAAATTCGACGGCAGAACATGCGCCACTCTTCTAATTAAATTAACCACACGGTATCGGTAGGTTTGGGGCCGCAAGGAGACTCCTTATCGCGGCCACACCTCCGTGGCAGCCACCCTCGAGCTAGAAGCGCGCCCTTTATCAACGTCCAACCCCTACCATTGCTAATGACTATTGAAGCAGACCGAGTCTCGCGGACTGGCTCGAAGTTCGTGGTACCGGTAATGACAGGGGCAGGCTCGATGTACAGCCTCGTTTGCAGACATCTCTCGTTCGGGACTCGGAATCAGCGTCTGGTAAATTGGCCTATGAACGCGTTCCTCTTGCCGGAGAACGCCGGTCGACTCTGTAATTTCGCGGTTCGGAGGCGGTGCCGCGGCAACAGGCGCTGGAACAGATGACAGGAGACGGAAGGGGCGACGAGATTGACAGTATCGTTCACCACGACTCGCTTGGGACGCGAAGTTTAATAAGACGATACACAAAGGCGGGTTGAGCGCGTGTCTGCCTCGGCTCGGCTCGGCTCGCTCGCTCGCGCACGGCTGAACTCCCGGAGCGACGATAGAGCACGGTCAGAGAGTTTAAAATTCCAGAATTAGCGAATAACTGGCCTGCCTCGGTAACGTATGCGAGAACGATGAGACTCGTTTATTTATCGCGACTGGGCGTGGCTGGGCTCACGGCGCATTTGCGTGTAATTCTTGCGCGGAATTGCCGTGCCAGCCGGTGGTCACCGGGGACGGAATTAGCGATGATTTGTTAGCAGAAGAGAGTAATCGCACGGGGCACGTCGAGATTTGCGTTGGTTCGAATTATCTCGCGATTTGCGGGATACCTCGTTGGGACGTTTAATCGGAATAATAGGCAAAGATTGCTAGCTGCGTGGCCTCCGTGTGTCCCGCGGGTGCACTTGGCCGCCATGCACGTTTAAAAGATTCCTTCGCCAAGCTCGGGACCGCGAAGAATTTCGCGACACAAAAGGAAGCCCCGTCCACGTACCTATGCAGCCTAGAGCGACGTACGTCAAAGTGCCGGAGACCACGCGCCGCAAAGTTGCCCGAGGACGGCTGGCATTTTGCGGCACGAAATTGCACGTGACACGGGAAGAAAGTCCTTCCCTTTGCTTAGCTGCGAGTTGCCCGGGTAGCATGCGGCCCATCCACGAGCACGTATCTCCCTATCGCGTGGGATTAATATCGCACGGACGTCTTGTCGAGCGAACGTGTCCCCGAAGGGAAGAAGGAAGAGATGGCGTACGGGTCAGCAGGTGGCGGAATATCGTCCCGCGAAAGGGGTTTTCGTCGATCGAGGGCAACCCGTAGGTAGTCGTATGCACACCGGGCAAATTCGGTTTGTCTATCCCCCGAACACGAGGCGGCGCCGGCCATCCAGATATCCCGAAGTGAATCCCGACGAACGATCTGGCAGAGGTCCAACCGTTTCTAGCGGCGGGTTGCAACCCGGCCCACTTGCCTCGCCATTCGGTTCCACCGTCGTCATTATCATTTCCAACTGCCAACACGCGGGATAGCTCAAGATCTACCGGTCTTCGATCACCGTGATAAAAACCGTGTCCGTCTTTTTATCTCCTCCAGGAAATTGGACAATGAGGACCGGCTGTATGGTTCGTGGAAGATCGTTAAACGCGCGGTGGATCGACTACATTTGCCGGTTGATCCTGTCGCCGATAGGGAACTCGGTTATTTCGCCGATGGGACGGGATTTTCGTAAGGGTCGAATGCAAATCGACGGTGAGATGGTTTTTACGAAGAGCGAACAGGGGCGAAACTCGTGTACGCCGTGATCACGGGTGCGACACGACGCGATTATGAAATCTCTTTTGGGTTTATTTTACGCTAGAGTGGGAAAGTTTATTCGACGGCTGGTAGCCAGCCGGGTTAAGTAAAAGCACGAGTGGAAGTCAAAGGGCATTAGCTACGAGCGCCGGAGCACCCCTCGAATGTCGTCGAACTTTAAAGTTTCGAGTGGAGGAGCGACATTTCATAAACGTATCTAAGTTGTGGGAAAACTATTTCGAGAAGAAACGTTGGAAGGCACTCGCGCGGACGCGAAATGGTTCTCGGTGGCGAAAATTTCTCCGGTTTTCGACCCGAATAATCAACGGGTTTCACGGTTCGTCGTTTCCGGTCGACAGCCTTAAAGTTTCCGCGACGTCGCACTCGTTATTTACCATTCGTTTCTTTGCATCCCGCTTTGTTTATTTGCATTCTCAATTTATCCGTTTGCCCTTATCGGTTTGCTTGTTTACGTTTTCGGTTTGTTTATTTGCACACTTTGCCGATGGAAGCTGACGAATGCCGCGTCGCGACTGGATTTCATATCCGAGGGAAGCTTTAACCGACGGGTTCATTATCGTGATCGAAGGGAGGTCATCGATGCGTCGCTCCGCTTGAAGTTCGCACGAAACTCGGTCGGTGCATTCCTTTAGAAACGAATCGCTCGGTTCGCCGGAGCGAAATGAGACCTGCAACGAGAACGAAAGTCAGAGGAGGTTAGCTACTTGGTGGATCCTTTTGATTCGGTGAAAGGCCTCCGGTAGTATCTTCAAAGAGCTCCTCCTCTGGCAGAAGTACGGCCACCGGACCGTAAAAACAGAAGAGGGAGCTGCTCGCTTTTAATTTCGCTCGGCGTAAAGCCGGCCGTAGTTACGAGCCCACCTAACGTCCATGCAAGCAGCGTTCCCCTTTGCGGTTTCGCCTACGGAACATTAGATGCCTCGAGATTCTGCCTGTTCATTCCGCGGAATCGTCCCCTGCTCCGACTCGCTTCTTTCCCGCGTTCAACGTTTAAACGTTCAAAAGCGGGCCGTCTCTCTTCGCTTTGCCCAGATACGCGTCACGAGTCGTCGCATTCGTCGTTGATCTCGATCGCGCGAGAGGGTGGCAATTATCTCGCGACTGCACGACCTTGGCCGTATTAAACGGAGCTAGGGAAGGTTTGCCTGGTTGCAATCACGAACCAGTATCTAGGATTTATCTGCGAGCAAGATAAATCCACCCTGTGGACTAGCAACTGCTCGCGAGTCGCTCGGGGATCGATTTAAACCGGACGCGAAGCGGCGTTTACATCGTGGTACGCCGCAATCCATCCTGCGACCCTCTTTGTCCTCTCATCGAAAATCTATCAAAGCTTCGTCGCTCAAAGCCGGACCGGGTTCGCGGATCGAGCTAACCTTGTATCATTCATTACGCAACGGCGTGTTTGATGCGGCGATTCGCGCGACAGTGGCATGCATAATGCGACAGCGTATCGGAGGACGAGTACCGGTGACTCGGGGCGGGCGTAATCGCGTCAAGAGCGTCATGTTTTATGCGCGGTGACAGAAACCGGGATGGCGGCCCGTGTCGGCGACGAATCGAACCGCGTGAGATAGGATTACGCTACGGTTCGTCGGCTCCGAACACCCGGATGCGGAAGCTGCAGCAACGTCGCGTGTCACCGTAATCTATGTTCCGTCGAACTTAATCTGCTCCTGCGCGGAAAATCGACGAGGCCAGTCGAGTGTCCGCTCTGGACGGGATCCGGAAGCGCAACGCCCGTGAAAGTATTCGCTTTACGCGTCGTTACGTCCAGGCGTCCGTGTTACGAGTGTCGGATCGCGGCGAATGATCGATAGCCCCGCGAGTCACGAAGAGGAAGCGTAGCCCGGTCGTGCGTCACCGTGTCGGAACCGCGACGCTCAGGGTCGCGCGCGCGAGATTACACCCCACGCGACCCTGTACTTACACTTCGCGATCGATCCTGCGACCCTGTATTTCGTTCGCTCATTAACGTCACCGTTCATAGCCGGTACTTCGTCGTGGTCGTAAAACGGGTTCTCGTGACGACGACGACGTTTTGACGATCGATCGGCGGTCCACGCGGGAACCTGACCGACCTTGAGCGACAGCGTCTGCACCCTTCGGCCAGCGGCAGTTCTTACCCCCGCGGGCTAACGAGATCTCCGGGGATAAATGTGGGTCAAGCATAGGGCGGCATTAACCCCGAGAAAACCGCGAAAAACTTTCCTTGCACCGGCAGAGAGTGCGGTCGTTTCTGCGAACGTTTCGCGCGCCGTTCTTTACTTATCGATCCCGTTTCGACGAAATTGAATTAAGCTCCTGTGGCAAGAAAACGGGGCAAAAGGAGCGTGAGGAAGGAGAAATGGAAGGTACACGGTTTAAACGGAGAGAAAGAGATGGAGGACGATGGTTGACGAGCTGAGAGAAGGAGAGACCCAGCGTTCGGAAAGCGAAGAGAAACAGAACGTGGCTTACTCGTGGAATCTGCCGCTTTAGCAGCAGAATCCCCTAATACCATTGACACCGGGATTTCAATTAGCCACTTATCGATTTCTTAACCGGGATCGAATCGATTGCTTACCTTCTACGAGATCCCATACTGCGCGCACACTTTGGACTTCAACTTTATCTCGAGTAATAGACACGTCTAATCGATTCACGATATCGGACCTTTATCTGTCTAGGGATACTTTTGCTTGACAAATGTAAGGAATAAGAGCTGTTGTTTTATTCCGAGCTATATATATTTATTACGAGCCCGTGAGTAAAAGAGACTTGGGAGTTAGGTATAAACTAAAAGACTAGATTGATGACTGATTTATGATCACGCAACTGACACTCTCACGTCAACCCTTCCTTAAAATCCGTAAAGGACTGTCTTAAGATAGCCCTTGTACCCTTATTTAAACCTACTCCCTCTACTCTTCCTTACGGTACTTACAGGTACTCCAACTAGACTAATAACTGGCCTATAATCTCTCAACTGACACTCTCACATCGACTCTTGCTTAGACTCCGTGAAGGACTGACGTCTTTCACATGCTTGCATCCTTATTTAAACTTTGCACTGTGTATTCTTTCATACTCGTGTTCACTTTCTCAATAACGGGTTTCTCATAGTCTCGTCTTCAGTGGGTCACATACCCTAAACACTCAGACATTTCGCTCTTCACTTGCATTCGCTGTTGCCATAAATATCCCGTTCATCCTATTGCACATAGTCATTCGGTTGCTGCTTATTGCCCGTCATCAGCTATGTAAGCCCAAGTGTCCCTTGCATTCACTTTCAAACCATTCCTACATCTATACTACCTTATCTTCGGTGTTAGATACTGTTGGGAATTTCGTGAAGGAAATCCAAATAATTAGCGCGTAGGGAAGTAGCCGTATTCAGTCATACAGCAATTGTATTTATAAAGGTTTAATATAAGTGAAATTTATACACTTTATGCAATATACAAATAAAACACGAGAGTCTTTTTAATACCACTGTGGGTCACAATATATAAGGTATCCGTACTGTTCCTGATTTGAGAGCGAGTGCAGCGAGGAACAGCAGGCCCCTTTAAACCCTTAAAACCTACCCCTTGATGTCCAAAGAGTCAGTATTCGCCTGCAACCTTTAACAGGCCTGTTATCATCGTTGATAGATACTTCTATTTTAATAATTTCACCTCCTAATTTTACTTTTTCGCGGTCATCGCGCAGAACCTTTTCAAATATTCATTTGCATATCGTTTAAGCTAAGACACGTAGTTGGAATACAAATGAGGCTTAAACAACCGGGACAGTTACCTCTCGCTGGAAGGAAAGAATTTATCAAGAGAAGGTACTGGTTGATGACCTCTCTGTCCATTCCGGGGAAAGCTGACCCGTTGGATGTATGACCACGATTCGAATCGTGGATGATATCGAGTCATCGGTAATTATCTTTCACGGACTGGTTGGCAAGTACGAAGATGTATCGCCGTTTGGAACTTCGCGATCCATTAGCACCGTTCGCTAATTCGTGTTTTATGTACCGTTCCGGTGTTCGAGAGCGTTCCTGGTCATTAGGCCGTCGTGAGTAGAATGCAAGCGACGCAGATCTGGCGCCACGGCCTCTCTGTCCTGTTATCGAGACATTTCCCACAATAACCGGGTATCGCTATCGGGGGCCTGATGCACGTGGCGCCTTCGTCGACCTATGTGCACGCCGCGTCCTCGTCCTTTGACTACGTGAAAGGAATTTCTCTGTGGCATGGCTGGTTACCGATAGAATGCGCAGAATGTCGGAGTGAACTTTCCTCGGCCGACGCAAACTCGACGCCATAATAAATGGACGTGTGAAAACGGGCGACACGGAAGATCCTGAAAACACTGTAAGTAAAAGATCGACTTGGAAGGATTTCGCGAGAAGGTGCAAAGATGATCGGATAAGGCGAAAGATTCACGGGCCTAGGGACACCTTACCGTTTTAATGAACGACCAGTCAACGAACCGGATATCCCCGGCGCCGTTAATTACGATCCAATCACAATTATCCCCTAATTACTCGAGGCTTGTCTCACGGGACTTCGACGTCTCGGTATCACGATGCGAGCTTTAATCCTGGATCCACCGATGGACAATGGCTCGATGCGATCGTCTCGTCGTCTGATAGACCCATCTCTGCTGTCCGTTCGATGAATTCGTATCCTCTTGCGCGAATTTGCACATGTGTGGAGCGTATAAAACAAACCCAAACGCGGGAAATTCTCCGCGTTGCTGCACCCTGTCATTTTTCCGCGTTGTTTGCGAATTTGCGATTTTCAAATATCTGCTCGCGCAAACATTTCGTTTGAGAGGATCGAAGCGATTGGTCGACTCGATTGCACGCCGACTTCCGTTTCCATGCGTCGACTCGGCTCGGTCCGTCGATCATGGCCGCGTGGTCTATCTCTCGCGTGCAATCTTACCTATTTTCATCTCGTAACATTCGTCAAACGTAATTTACAGTTTGCGCGCCATTCCGTGATTAGCCACCGTCCGTCGAGTTTACTCGTATTCGCATAAGATTAGCCTGGCTGATTTTCATTCCCATGACGTGGCGATAATTCCACTGTTTCGCCAGATTGTTCGCCGAGTTTCGTTCAATTAATTCGTAATAACCTCCGATTAACCCGTGTCTATTCATTCGCGTTTAATCTGCGCGAATTTGCGGCGCACTCCGTATGCGTGCATCAAGCATTATCTTAATCCGGTTAGGCCGATTTCGTTGGACCGAGGACGGAATTTATTCCGCGACCGCGTGTTGTCTCTTTTCCGTCACTCGAAGGCTCCGGCAAGAATATTTCACGTTTGATTTACAGCACCCCGAACGTCCCGTTCCGCACGCGATCCGACACGGTGCCGCGTAAATTCCGCTTTATCTGCATGCATGCGCGCGCCCACGCGCGTCTCTGATTTTCAAAAGCGAGAAACACCGCGCGACGACCCCCCACGGAGTTTCTCTGTTCCCATGGCGAAACGCGAATTTACGGAATTTGTTCCACGTTGTTTCGTTGGCTAACGGAAGCTCTCAAGCTTGTCTCTACGCCTGCGTCCACGACGCGCGGCTCTTGCTCCTCGTGTTGTACCTCTGGCAGCTTCGATCTTCCGGAGAGCTGCAACCGCCGCTGTAATATGAAAGAAGGAAGCTAAAATCGCGCAATTTCCGGTAAAAGCAACCGAATGTATCCCGAGAGATGGGTGCAGCCGGAAGTGCGGTTATCCAAAGGTTAAAGGAATCCCGAGTCCATCAGAGAAGTCGGTTGGCTTTCCGGCGAATACCGTGCCCCGAGTTTTCGTCCGTAATCAGATGAGGTTGCCAGCCACGTCGACCCGAGCTGACCCACGCTCGGGAATTCTCGAAAGCGCAAAGATGAGTGGGCCTGTCTCTGTAGTTTTAACGGGAAACACGAGCCATTGCGAAAAGCATTCACGAGAGCTGACCGCCGTGACAGCATTTGGGTTATTTCGCGGGAATGACCGGCA
>NW_016908444.1:1039165-1067947 GCF_001483705.2 Eufriesea mexicana | reverse complement strand
GCTCTTTCGACCCGCAGTGTCGAATTCTCGTCAAAGAACTGAAACGTTGCTTCGAAAATTCCACCTCTCTCTCCCTCTCTCTCTCTCTCTCTCTCTCTCTCTGTCCCCCGTTTCTCTCTTTGTATATATGGCTACGGGGGACCGACCGTGCGCACTTTATACGCGAACTCGTGCTATTGACTGTTGCGTTCTCGTTCCATGCTTCTCTGTGATTTCGCCGGAACCCACCCCCGTTTTTTCCGCTATCGTTCCGTTCTGTTTCCTTCGCTCGCTTTCGACGCTGTTCGTCGCGTCGTAGAAATATTTCTTCGAAAATTCCGCGGAGCGAGGATATGGATTCAACCAGGTCGCGTTTCGCGTATCGTTTCGACTTTTCGAAGGGTGGTATTACCATTTATCGCGACGATACAGGTATAGAGCAAGAGTCGTATAAAATACGTTTCGAGAATATCGCCAGTGTGTTCTTCCCGAACTTCGTTAACTCGACGAGGATCGAACAGGCCATAATCTCGGTTTTGTCCGCAGAACTCATCGACTGGGCGAATTTGATCCGTATCACAGGCATCGTTATCCGATCGATACTTATCGAGAAGAAATAATGGCCAGGCTGATGAGCATCAGCCATCATTAACGCGAGCGATCGCGTAGCCTGGTCGGCGGACGAGTCATCGAACCCAATGAACGTCGATTATTCCGCTGCAGCTTGCAAACGGAGGTGTTCTTGCATTGGGTCGACATCGAGTGCAGCGAATGTTACATCGCCGGCAGCGACCTCCTGTCACCATGGTCGAAATAACAAGGTTAATTAGTCCACGAGGAAGTTCTACTCGAAATCCTTCTATTAACGTCGTCAGCTGCGAATCCTATTACCGTCCCGCGTTCGCTCGACCGCCATTCCGCAACTCGGCCGCCCGTCGTTTCTATATCCCCCGAATCGACGACAATTAGTTCACTTACCGTCGAAATATTCTCCCGCTTCCGGTGCCGACGGGTCGTCGAACCTGACCAAGCGGTCACGTCGCGTCGACGGAGGCGCGTGTAAATTCGGTAACGAATTTAATTAGCGTCTCGCTTCGCAGCGTTTTCACGCTGACGACCAAACCTCTTTCCGCTTCGTCATTGTTCCATGTCGCGGTTTGCTAAAAGGACTCTTTCGTAAAGAGTGGAGGAGTCTCGAGAAGTTAGGGTTAGTAAGGTGAATAATGTCAGGAAGGTGAGTTTAACGCGTGTCTTCGTTTGGAGAAGCTATTGTCTCGATAGATACCTGCTCAAGGTCCTGCGACCGTAAGATCAACCCACATGACAAGTCCGATCGGTGGAGGGCAGGGTCTAACGTGCACGCGCGATAACGAGGTTAATTAGCTCACGACGCCTGTCGGCGGTTCGTCCTACTGCTGAATAATTTATCGACCTGTGGCAGGCACGTGTGTACACGTAAGTTCTGTCCGTTTCGAGACCGGCTGACGTGCTACCAATGCGCTCGCGCGCACGCGCCCCTCGTGGTCCTTGGCCCCCGCCTTATATCCGTGGAAAATTGTTCCGCCTAATTAATTAGCCCCGACCACCTTACGTGTTTCCCGATAAACTCGTTAACTCTGAGGCGAAGGCTTGCCGGCGAAAGCCAGCGCTCTCGCGTGTGCCTCCCCTGATTACAGAGAAACTACCCTTCCACTTTGTCGAGAATTTCGATTAATTGTTCGTAATTAATGGCGGTCCCGCGTCACTGCTCCTGTTACGATTTAGACAACGGCAGTTTCGACAGCCAATTATATATCTTTGAGCGCGTCATACGCTCCGGATCGTTCGATATTCTCGACAGATGTTTCAGCAATCGACGTTGTATCGATTATGCAAACTGCGGGGGTCTGGCCTCCGCTATTTACCGTAGCCTGGGGAATCTTAATTTCCTTGCCGATAAGGGAAAGGTAAATCAAATCCTAGTGGACATTAAATAAATCCACGACTCGACCTGAAGAAGGAAGGCTTTTTTTAGAAAAGGTAAACGCTTCGCGATCTCAACCCTTCAGCTCCTCGCTGGTCCGATTCGAACGATCACGGAAGCGAAATTTCGATTTGAAATTCGGTCAGTTCGCATCTGCATAATGGACGTTGATGTTTAATTTTCAAGCGGCGCGAGAAATGAATTTCCCTCGTACGTATCAATTATTTTGGTGACCATCGATTTCCTGTCGCCTCTCTTGTACCGGAAGGAACGAGATTTAACGCCGCTAAGGCTGAGAATTAAATTACCGTCGCGCTAAAATACCCCTGTAGAGCGCCTGCGAGTCTGGAGCTTGCGTCACCGAGCTACCTGAATTATGCTTGTCTCGTTGCGCCGGCATAAACAGCACTTTTCGCGAGCTTTATCTGCCCGAGCACGTCGAGAGCCTCTCTGCCGCACCTACCTTAAACTTATTTACGTTTCCCATGGACATAAACAAATTTGTACGCGAAAATCTTTACCACGGTGTTCGTTATACCTGTCGAAACAGGGTCCTCGCGTTTCTTAGACCGACCAGTGCGACTGTCGCGTCCGCAGGCTGCAAATTGGATTGTCCAATTTTCTCGGGGCTGTAAGGTCGGAATCGCACGACCTAGACGAAACGAATCGCTTTCGACACATGATCGTGCGTGATTTAGATTGCTGAATTCGAGCTGCAACCCCCTAGCTAGCAAGCTTTCGTACTTGGTATCGTGCTTAGTACCCATCTGACGTGTCGCGAGGTCCACTTTTTCGGATCGAAACGATGACCTTTAGCATCTCGGATGAGTGCCAATTCGCGAGATGTCAGGGAAAGTGCCAGAGTTGTCCGTGGTGGGCTAGTCTCCTCGGGCGTTCTCTCAAGAGAAGTACCCATCTTTGCTCTATACATTGTGTACACCTCCGAGGTTCAGTGTTTCGCATAGGATTCGCAAATCTCCTAATCCGTCGCTGGAACTAGTCTCTCTGTCTCCAAAGTTCTTTGCTCTTTCCACTTAACTAACATCTCGAACGATTCCCCCCTACGTATCGAACATCTCGGGCCAAGCACCCCGTCTGCGGTAATAACAGGCCAAGGGGGAAATGTAAATACCCGGTTGACTCTCCTCGCTAAACATTGGACTGTGTAAACAGGTCGAAGAGGAGCTTCGGGATACGTAATGGTATAATACTATGGCATTTTTCCGGATAGCTGGTGTACGAGAACCGGCTCGCTTCGCAGCAGCACGGCGAGAGTGAAAAAGGAAGAATCGCGGTTGCGCTGTGCTCGTCCAGCTTGGAACTGGTACAGGGGGTGAACAAAACCAGGACCGACTGAACGCTGAGGTTATTGTCTATTGTCTCGGTAGAATTTCGCGGGAGATCCCTGCGAGGGTTTTCGTCCGCGCATTTCGGTTGGCTGGTGCTTTTGCTGTTTACGTGACCACGGATCATTCTAATTGGTCAGCCAGTCGAGGCGGAGTTTTATGTTTATCTGCTCGTCGTTTGCCAGAAGTGGCCAAATATTTTTGTACACCTCAAAGGATTCTTGATATCGCGGATTATAAACGCAGTGTCGCTTAATTGCTCCAATTAGCCAAAATACCGCTGATCGGGAATGATTCGTAAACACGAGTGCGAAGGCAGGAATAGCGGAAACAGAAATGTCCGACGAGGAAGCACGCGCGATGCTGGTTATTCATCCCCAAACTCGCGGACCCTTACGCAACTCTAACCATCATCCGACCTAATCTTTAACCGTTTGAGTCCCACGCAGTACGATCGCGTTCTTCAGATTTTGTGTCGAAAAGTCCCAGTACATTTCGAGCGCTATAAACAACTGACGGTACTATCACTGACTGTCAAAGTGGTGCGCTCAATTTTGTTGATGCACATACGTCACATAGCACCAACAAGCGCTATCGCGCTGTTTGGGCTTTTTCGCACTGGATTAAGACAAGCGCTATCGCGCTGTTGGGGTTATTTTCGACCGTGTTCTTTTAAAAACGTCTGGGACTCAAAAGGTTAATAAAAGCTTGCAAATCCTCCATAGGCAGATAGACAATTAACCCTTGCGGACGAGAGTCGCATATATGCGTTCGGCGGACACCATCAGTTTGGCTGAGGAACTCATATATGCGTTCGGCGAAAACAGCTGATAGATCCGAGGAACTTATAAATGTGTCCCATGTAAACGCGTTTCTGTGGCCTAGAAACATTGCCCTTTGTTGCGGCCCTAGGACCGCACGTCCCAAGTTAACACGTTAAGTGCCCACCCCGTTTTGCTCGCCATCAAGTGGGTCACTGGCGGCGGGTAAAGTCTTCATAAAACTCGGAGATACCGTACTAATTATCATAACAGGAATTCCCAAACGTTGTGTCCAAAAATGGCGAAGAATTTAACATCAAAAGTTGGCACCTTTTGGTCCTAGTCTGGACCTAGTCTGGACCCGAACGAGAAGTCTAGCACCGGTCCCTGAGGACTGGCGTGACACTTAACGTGTTAAGTGGTGGACTGTTTTATGTCATTACCAGCGTCGCTATGAACGAAAATCGCGTTTAAGCAGAAACGAGCGATGGTAGGTTTTGTTAAGTGGTGGACTGTTTTATGTCCTTATTACCAGCGTCGCTATGAACGAAAATCGCGTTTAAGCAGAAACGAGCGATGGTAGGTTCGAATGACTGTCGGTTTACTCAAAACCGCTCCGTCCGCAGAGGGTTTAAGAAGGGTTCGGAGGAAACGCTAATAACGTGCCCGTTTCTCGAAAGCGTTACAACGATCGAGTCCTTATCGCGCACCGACAGCTGAAACAGACATTTACAAGCCCTCGACTTTCCACCCTTCCTCCGTCAAAGAAGCACAAACGTTCGCTGCATCTCGTTATCTGTCCCTCCGAGTTTGATTCTCCCCCGTGAAACAATGGGCATCGATCGAAATACGTTATCGGTTAATTGTTCGTCTCGCAGATGCGGGAACGCTGACTCATTCCAGGGACATTCCCGTTTTCGAGTCCCCCGATTGCCGTCGTTTCACGGTAACGCGAGCGTGAATCGAGCGACGATCGAAGAGGAACGTTACCGGTTACACCAACCCGGGAACCATCGATCCGCAGGGATCGAATAATAATCCGGAAATTCAGTGTTCGCTCGCGTACCGAGTGCACGATATTCTGCACGGATCCGCCGATATTCTTCTCGTTATTGCGACCGACTGTATCCCTGCCGGATCGTCCCGAGACGTTCCCGTGATCCGTGAAAATGGAACGCCCGAGAGGCGATTTCACCCGGAGCCACTTTCCTCCCGCGCCGAAAATCTTGGCGAACGATCCATCGAGGAATATCTCGCGGGCTTTTTATACCTCGATTTTCCGTGTTTCTTGCAGGAAGTTCGGCGCGTGGAGCAGGAGCCAGCTGCTGTCCGAGGCGCGGACAGTTTCCCGGAGCGGCGTCAACGGAACGTGAGTGTTACAGTTTTATTTGCAGAGAAAGTTTTCGGCCGCGAAATTTCCGCGTACGGGACTCGGGACGTGCCGCGTATCTCTTTTCCTCCCTGACTGACTTTTACTTCTAAGTTACTCCGAAAAGAAGTAACCCCGGCGGAGTTTCCGATTTTTATCTGCCCGCGGTCGAATCCAGGGAGAGAAAGGAATGGCGGAAAACGATGCACGTTTATTCGTTAAAATTCGACTGTGGGTTATTTCGTATCGATAACCTTGCGCAAAAATCGACGCGATAAACGAGAGGAAAATGCTGGCGAGAAATGAAGAGAAAAAAAGGAAATGACGAATTGAAGTAATGTACCGTCCATTTTGTTTTTCCCTCCGCGGCACCGGCAGGCAGAAAGGGGTAGTTTTAACTAACGAAAAGTACGCGGTGTACACGCGTTCGTGCACGATTCGCGCACGAACAACAAGAAAAAGCTTAAACAACGTTGCGTCGGGATGTTGACCCGCAGTTTCGTTAACCGCTCTGTTTTTCGCCCGACTTGCTCAAACAGAGGGAAACCGGGGAAACCGCGGGAACCGGTAGCAGAGTATTAATTTATTTACCGCGAAGCCGGGTCGTGGAATGGAGAACAGAGAGGAGGGAAAATTGTCAGGTCGGGGTGATAGAAGAAAGTAGCGAATCGCGTTTAACTCTTTAATCCTGCCGGTAATTCGGGCCTGCCATCGCGATGGCACGGGAACGTTGCCGAGCGAGGGCAAGTTTCCTAAGCCGTCCTAAGCGATCCAATTGTGTTACTTTAATCGAACCGAAGAACTCGATTCCGAGTAGTACTTAGCTCGGTACAGTTGCTGGAAACGCATTACCCGGTAAGGGATCCTCTCTCGGCTGGCAAACACTCTTGGGGCTCGGCTGCTCGCAATAAACTGCCACTTTGGTCCGGCCGCCGCCATCGCTCCGCCGTGCAACTCGAGGCGCGTTTCTCTTACCTGTTCCCGGTAACGGGCGCGGTTAGAAACAAACGGGAGCACGAATATAAATCGGAATAAAGATATCGGCAGAGGAAGGCGAAAGTTTCTCCCCGGGAGAAAAGTTCTGGGCGACATTGGGACAACGGAGACCACGTTGGTCCGAGAACGATTGAAAAGGGGCACAGGATGAACGGAACGGGAGAAAGAGGCGGTTGGGCGAGAACTGGGAAACTCTGGGACAGAGCGAGAGAGGAAGCGAGAGCGCGTGACAGGTGGCTCGAAACGAGTCGTAGAAACTCCAGGACGGAAAGCAGAGCTGGAAGTACCTCTTTTGAGGTTGGCCTCGCTCCCTATCGCCGAGGGGTTGCACGTACGAGCCCGAAGGAGGTCGCACAGAGAGAAGCGTCACGAGTAGGCGAACGGTGATTCGTCAAAGACAAATCATCGCGGCGGTCGTGCAGCGGGTAAAAGCCACGGGGAAGCAGCGGCGCGTTCGGTGTGGTCGTTTGATGTCACCGGCACCCCCTGTGGACAAAGCGGCGTGACTGATAAGCGGAGCTAACGCGAATTTTACCGCGTTGCCTGAAATTGAAGCGGCTGTCGATCACCGGGAGCGTTCGCGCCTCTCGTGAGGGTGGTGACGGCGAGCACGCCCGGCCTGGGTTTAGGTAATCGAGAGCCGTTCCAACGACACCACCCGCCCGTCCACCGGCGTACCGTGATCGACGATTTCGTTAAATCGGCCAGCCGATCGCTTGCTTACCCTTTGCGTTTTTATTACGAGCCTGACGGCGCGTTTAAACGGCACGTTGCTGCAACTTTATGATGGGCTGAAAAATATGCACGGAGAGAGAGGAGCGTAGGTTTTATCTCCTGGAGGCAAGTTTGCCCGCTCTCCGGAAACCTGTCGTAAATCAGTCGTCTACACGCGTGATCGGCGGCGTAGCGTTATTACGAGGGAAGTTTCGCGAAGAAGGGAATAGAAAGGGGATGAGAAAGGGGGTGGCAACGAGAGAGGGACGAGTAAGTCGGAGAGACGGTTAAATAAATTTCAAACACGCGAGCGAGAGTTAGTTTTAGCGGCCCTCTGATTCATTCGGTGCCTCTAACCACACGCGCTAACAGGGATGATCGTTAAGGGAGCGGCCTTTATCGCTCCATTAGCGTCGGCACGGTATACATTTTAATTAATTCCCGTATTCGTATGTGCACACGCGGCAGGCGTTAATTACGCGTTATCGCGGCTAATTGCTTCTTAAACCTTTTCGAGGAAGGATTGAGAAAGAGAACGGAGAAAGAGCGTTGAACGCGGCGGCTGACCGAACGACTTCCACTTCCGGTGAGATCGCGATTAAGCCATTTCTCGCGTATTACTTTGCCGAGCGATCGCGATCGGGACGGTTGGCCGGTTTTTCGCGGAAACGTGGCCGGCCGAGCCGTAATCGACGCACAAAGCGAAACTTTGTTCAGTGAATATCGCGTTATCGATGAACGCTAATGAGCTAAATTATTCGCGTGTCCCACCTCCCGTGTAACGCGCGTGTAACGCAGTTTGGAAATACGATTGCCGGTTTCGAACACGTGGATTAATGGCGAGTGTTTAACGGATATCGATCGCGCGCGGAGTGAATAGAGATATCGCGAAACTGCCGTTGTTGTTGCGTCCCGCGAATTTGCGAAAATTCAGTCGCACCGCCCCGGATCGGGATTCGTTACGGTGTCGGAGAATTCGCGCGTTTAATAGCTACTTACGCCGATTCGCGAATTAATCCGCGTTATGCACGCGTTACGCTCGCGTTCCGTTGCGTTCGCTTTCGCGCGGAATTATTTCGCGATCGCGTTGTCTCGCCCGTATTAACCGGTGATTACACCGGGCCCCGTTATGATTACCCGCGTTCATTTTCGCTCGTCCGCGTTGGCTCGCTTCGCCGTTCGGTAACGGGGAATTTCGAGTTGGTACGGTTGCGTGGCTCGCGAGATTGCGCGGCGAAACTCGTTACCTTTGACAGACAGCGGGAGAGAAAATGCAAAAGAAACCGGTAAATATTAGCATACAGTGGAATATCCTCAGCAGGAAATTTACATCACGTTGGTTTCGCCCGAGTGTCGCAATGATTCGCCAACGACTCTCGCGGACAGACGGTCTCGGATTAAAAGCGGGCAAAAAGGCTCGCTTTCGACGTTTCCATTTTTCATCCGACATTTCTCGTCCGAAATGCCATCCCGCGATACTCGTCTAGCGGGCCGAGCTTCGAATCGGTTCCTTGATCCGTGTTCGACCCGGCGCGAATTACTATCGGCAATTACGCGCTAACGAGGCAGCAACGAAAGAAAAGGGGTCGTCGTTGGATCGAGGTAACCGTATAATCGGGCTCCTCCTGCGTTCCCATTCGTTCGAGTCCATCACGGTGGAATATCGATCGACGTTTACCGGCCGAACGATCCACTTTCTTCTTCGCGCTACATCCACGTATGTATCTTTCCCGGCGAACACCCAGGCCTTACCCTACTTAGCCGGGGAACGACGACGGATGCCGTGAGCTAGCCGATAAAAGTTTCCCAATAGCCCGCCGCGCGATGACAATGCGCACTCCATTTGTGTCGCTGCGAATTTCCACGTTTCGATTTCCGTCCCTCCTACCTACAGTCGATTCCCATTGCGAACGCGTAACTCAGTCGCGGCGAGTGGCGAGGATTCAGCCACGATTTCCTCGATCGTTTACCGGCGCCGCTTATCTGCTCGGCTGTTTCCCGTTATTGCGATCATTACGCGGGCATAGAATTCAATCTCCTTATCGGGCCGCGTCGTTGCAATCGCTTCTCGGCGACCGGCGTTATTTCGGCCCCGGGAGGATACGACGCGGCTCGGTGGTCACCAGTCGACGCCGGAAGAGCCGGGCCGCTGGGGGTGGCTCGAGAGGGTGGGGCGGAGACAGAGGGCGAGAGAAAGCCGGTGGAAATCAGTCTGGGATCATAGAAAGGGAGAGAAGCAGTACGCTGCGGCCGTGAGAGTCGGCCGGGTTTAGGCGAAATTGCTTTTGACCGGGTGTCTCTCTCTCTCCCTCCCTGTGCTCGGATGTCGCGAAAAGGAGTCCCTTTAGCCTCCGGTAACGAGATTTCACGGGACGTGTGTGTACACGGGCTCTTTTCATCCGGTCGACACTGTGCCTGCGGTGCACGCGTGTGTGGAAACCGCGTGCGCGTTCCTACTCGCATCTCGAATGAACGGCCAGCGATTGTCCAGAAATTGTCGGCGGTTTAACCGAATTTCGGCTGCAGGCGAAGTCGAAGGCGCGAATTCGAGCGTGTGCTCGGTTAATGGCTCGAAAAGTGCCTCTCCAGGTGCAGCGCCTCTCTTTTGACCTCTTCGTTTAACCGCGAGCAACGCGGTCGAGGTGGCGCAATAGGTGTTTAGTGGACGGAACGTTCGCTGAATCTCTGAACGAGGGTCGCGTTCCCCGCGAGATCGTTTGGTCGGATTTCGTTCGGTGGCCCGAAATGGCCGACATTTCGGCGTGGATTAAGCAGTCGCGAGCATAATTCGCCCGCTAATGGCCCACGCGGAGCTCGAGAACGATAGGGGATGCTCGGGGTATCAGGGTCGCCATCGCCCTGTCTAATCTGCTCCGGTGCCTCTGTGCTGGCCGGAGAATCAATTTTGATAAGGAGCAGAGAAGCGTCGGATGATTCATCGATTGGGATATTCTAGGAGAGGTTAGGTACGAGGATATTGCCACTTAGATGAGCGATATGCGGTCGATGTAAGGCGGAACAGATCGCAAGGACGGCTCGAGCGGTCTGGTCAGGGGGAACTTTCCTCGCTGGTTTACATCTCCCCGCCACTTTCTACTTTATTCGAAGCTCGAGCTCAGCCGTCTGGGCATCTCGGAGAATTCTCTCGCGGCATTTCCCCGCAGAATTTTCCAGCGTAATCTTTACAAATGTCCGGCAAACGCGATATATCGCTGGTGATTACGTTTGCGTAACCTCGTATTACGTGATACGCGCGCCGGCGTGCAGTTTGCGGCAGGTGCATCCGGATCCGGAGACAAACAGAGCGTCGGTTATAGTCGGTGCGCGTATACGTAGCCGTGTACACGTGCGCATAATGCGATCGGTAATAAGCTTATTAAATCGTTGGTCCGTGATACGAAATGCTCGCGCGTGGCTGAAAATTCGCTCGTTCTCGAGGATCCTCCGGGAGGATCGAGTAGTCGCGAGAAGCGTCCCTGTTGGACGAGGCTAATTAAACCGGTGACGTCGATCCGATTTACGGCGAACGAAGGTGCGAGTACTCCTCTAGGTATACTTAATTAAATCCAGTGCCGGCCATTTAAGGCGCACCGATCCTTTTAATCGAGGAAGCGCGCAGTTTCGCGAAACTTGCTCGACCCGTTTGCACCAGTTAACAACAGGATCTTTGATCGTCCTCTCGCGCATTGTGGTCGTCCATGTCACCGCCGGTGGTACCGGGAACTCCTCGTTGCCCGTGGACTCGTGATTTATTTTTCTTTTTTTTTTCAAATTTAATTAAAATAGATTTCCGTCGGCCGATCTCGATTTATCGTAAATTCCCGATTCGACGTAGCGCATTTCGCGTGAACGAAACGCGCGAAGGGACAAGCCAGAAGATACAGTGGAACGAGCAGCAATCTCGACACGCGATCGAGGAAACGAGCGCGTGGGAGCATAAATTAAACGACATTTAAACGCAACGCTCGCTTGCGAAACGCACAGTATGGCCGCGCGTTAAGATTTCGTTATGAAACGCAATTACGCGGGACGATATAATAACGCAATTAGAGGCGAAGCAGTGGTCAGGAGGTATTCAATTAACGGGTTTTAATTGCGACATCGTTATCGCGAAAACAAATTCGAACCGCGAGAGCCGCAGCCGCACCGACCGCGTCTTGCGTACCGCCGATTTTTCCCGATAACCGATCGCGCACGCTGCGGTTAACGTTCTTCCGCCGTAGTGGCTTTCTCGTTCACCTACTCGGCCGATCCGATCAAATAAACGATTCTTCGAAATTCGTATTCCATTAACGAATAAAACGGCTCTCCTACTGCGCGGAGTCCCTGGCGAACGTTTATTTGTGGAAACATCGCGTCGGATAAACGATCCGCAAACGGTATCGCGAACCATGCGAAAAAGTTGGCGAAACGAACGATCGTTGCGAGTTAAACCACGGTAACAGAAAATTTCAACGAGCACGCTCGCGTGTTCGAATTGAAAAATTTTTCCCTGCGAAATTTTCGATAGCCTCGTCGGCGAGCGCGAAAAAAGCGAAACCGTGATTTCATCGGGCAATTTTCCTGCCGTCCATTTCCACGGGAACGGCGATCGTGCGCGACTCGGGCACACGTACTCGCAATCGCGCCAGGCGTTTGCGCGATCGCGACAGCCGATTCTCCGCTTAATATAATCGCCGCGATACACGCGTCGCCCGTTATCGTCGCGTTCTCGTAAATCGTGATTACGTCTGGCAAGCGATCCTAACGAATCGACCGATATCCTGAATTATCGTCTTTCGGCTCGGACACTATACTCGCGTGCATCGAGCGCATCGCACGCGCCCGCGTTTTCTGGCCTCGTTTTCCAGCCGCGCGGAAAACGCGCAGCCGGTAATTCGATTCAGGCACGCTGCGCTCAAGGTGAAACTGCCGGCTCCGCGCATTAGCCATTCGAATTTCTCGATTTTATTCCATCAAGTTCGAGCACTGGAAGCCGAGGGAGTTCTCGATGGTTCCGCAGCGGAAAACGCGCTATACGTGTAACGGAATGAAAGAGGTCGCGAACGCGGAGTATGTTAAACATGCGTAGCGGGGGTTGGTCGGGTTAGATCTCGAACGGGGGGAGCAATTATGCGAAAGATTTCGGTTATTCGTCGGTGGGGCGGAGGAAATCTCAAGGAATCCTGGCGATGCTTTGGTATTAACGACACGCGATCCTCGACGCAACGAATCTCGCGAACGCGACTGAAAAATGAAAATCGAGCATTCTTACTACCTTTGCAGTTACACCGTCGTACACGCACGTTTCTCTTTTTACTCTTACTCGGAGTCGGCCGGCCGTGGCGAACGCCAATGCTGGATCCGCGCGTTTACGCGTCAGTTAAGGATCTCTCTCCGCGAACGCTTCTTCTCGGAACCTTTCATTTCCTAAAGCAATCGATCACGGATTTTCAAGGCTCGCTAAGATTCTCGCTGCGAATTACAAAGTAAAATCGTAGGACTTTTTCTTCCTCTTTTCTACCACGCTGCAAACGTCGGGGAAGGAATTCGATTTCGCATTGGAATAGAGGATCGGCGCGTAAGAACGATCAGCGTTGCAGCTCGGCGCGGTGACAGGCAGATTCGATTTTCAAACGGTGGCCGTTAGTCGCCAGTCACCGGAGTGAACGAAGGTGAACGAGCTGCAATTAGTACCGGCAATTATTCGAGCACCTGTGCCGCTACCTGCTACGCGATTCACGGTCGATCTAGCTGAAAATCCAGGCAAGGAGCGGGCGTTGGTCATCGGAAGTAGCCGCCATTTTTATGGTACCGCGGTCGGACCGTGTCACCGTGCTGTGGCGATGCAGAGCCGTGATTAGCATAGCTTTTCGTGGGAAAAATCGAGGTTGGGAAACGCTGCGTGCGTACGACTCGGCCAGTGTCTAACGGGTGACCCGAATTCTCGGGGAGAGTCCGCGACGCACACGGTCGCTAAACAAGACGGTGCACGCGAGGATGCATCGTTTCGCGCATAATAATGGGTGTCGGCCATTTTACGTCCGACTTGCTGCTCTACGATGCTTGGAAGAAAATTAGAAAACGTCCGATCGACTTGGTTTCTTCGCTCGCTCTGACTCTTGACTGACACGCCCTCTTCGTTAGCGGTTCTATTTCAGGACACTCGCGGCTGGCGATAGAATCTTTAGCCGAGCCGTTAATTCCTTATTTACCGAGTTTCATCGCGTTCGAACGACTCGAATTCGAAAGGTACACACTCGAGAAAGTAGCCGTTAAAGGCTGTTTAATTAGACCGGCTCGAGCGAGGACGAGTTACGCTATTTATCAAGCACCTACTATGGAAGTAATCCGCGCGTGACGATAACCCGAAAGCCACTCTCATTCGGCCCAGGCTGCATCCTGCGACACGTACCTCTATTAACCTTAATCAGTTCGCGACAAACTTGGGGCATCCGCCATGAAATCCGAGCTTACGCGAGCACAAAGCCGCGAATAGGTTAAGACACGGAGAGTTATCTGCTCCCCGGTCTCGTCGTATCTCGCAGTTTCCACGCCGCGACTCCCAACGTCTGTATTACCTTCGTGATTTTGTAATTCGGCCACGTGGTGGCCGTGATCGCGGTCCCATCTTCCAGCCGTGGGAACCGTGGCACAGCCACTGCTTGCGTTTTCGTATGCATCGCGCCGCGGGACGATCCCGGATTAATCGAGGAGCGGAATTACGGAGCACGCGACAGGGGAGTACGATGCTCGCGAAGCGTGCGTTTAGAGGCGCGTAACGGATGATCCGCATTTCGACGGTCTCGCGATCAACCGACCGGGAAGTCGAGAGCTGACTGACGCGCCCGAGAATGCGTCCTCCGGCGCGGAATGATTTATGCACTCGCACACCTCACGCTGATTACACCTTTCCCCTGCTTTTCCACGCTTCTCTGACCATCCTTCTTTCGCGGTCTGTGCTCTTTCGATTTCTCCTGTATCCTTAAACCAGCGAAATTCCAACGCCGAGTTACGCGGAATACGTTGGAATATTTTATTTGAAAAATCACCTTCGGATATTGCAGTCCAAGCTTTCTTTTTCATTCTTCTTTCCTTTCAGCGAAAGCGGTAATTGCTTGGAACAAATCGCGTTTATTTCTTGGAAAATAATTTACCATCAAGCTACGATGAAGATCTTTGTTTTTAGTTGGATTTGGTCGGTTGGAGTTGCGGAAGGGAATACAAGGAAATTGTATTTTATGTACATTCGCCGAGTTGAGAATAGACTTTGGTTATCTTCGCGAGTATAAACACGATGAGACATATGCGACGCTGATAGCGAACGCGTTGACCATAGACGCGAAGATAGCGACGCACGAGATATACGATAATCAAAATTGCGAAATGGAAATTGTAAAATTTACTCGCCGAGGATGGAGGACTAAGTACGAACGTGGTTGCGATGATCACGCGTCGAATTTACGTAAGAGACGTCGCGATTATTGCCATCTCCACCGCGTTCATCTTCGCCACGACGTACGTGCTTTCACCGATGCATACACGAGCTCGCAAATACGATTGCTTTCTTCTCGAATTCGTTGATTAACAATCGCATTTGCGCTACGCAGCACGTGGAATTCCGCTGCGAGCCTCGCGGAATTAACCAGCCTTTAAACCTTCGCGGAGGTAAAGAGTTTATCGTCAAAGTGTCTTTGAGACGTGAACGCGACGACTCGCACTCTCGTGTGGCAACGGTTCCGGTCGATGCACGCCGAGGAGGAAAACCCGTGTCCCAGGATGCACCGTTTCAGCGAGGATTCGTTTCAAAGCGCCAAGCAATTTCTCGCGAGCGTAACGCGAGAATTCAGCGCTGACGAATTCCTCCGCTCCGTTCCGAAATTGCGCCCCATGCGATACTTCTTATCAAAGGGAACGCGACGCTTGCCTCCGAGACTCTAGTTAACCACGCGACTGCTATAATTTTCTCGCCGTCGACCACCCTGTCCTCTTTCAGTCCGCTCCGCTGATTTTCATCGGACGACGAGATTTGCGAGGATTCCCGTATCGCTGATAAATCAGAAATTGCCGAAAGCAGCTTCGCTTTGGCAAGAATCTTCAAGGATCTCTCTTTGTCTCGCGATTTAATTCCTGACCACCTCATGGGATGGGATTCGATTCTCTTGGATCGCGATGCTCTCTGGGTATCCTCGAATCGAACCGAATTCGTTTAAATTTATCAGAGTTCTTGGTAGAAACTGTCACACCGATTTTTATTACGGGGTTGGTAGATTCGAAGATTAACCCTCTGTGGGGATCCTCCCCCATGGGGTATCTTTTTATGATGAGATCTTCGTTGTTTTTCTCTGTCTTGACTAATTCTTGGTTCTCGTGGTTTCTACTAACGGGTTGGTGTTCCTACGGTGCTACCGGTTGGTACCCTGATGACCGTCTGGTATAGGATAGGTGGCAGGTAGAAGGATGCAAAGAGGGGATGCATTTCGTCCTGGGCCTGCTAGTAGATTCGTCAGTAAGGCTTTCTAGCTCCCCAATCTTTTCTTTTTCAATTTAACATACGTTTAATGCGCCAGAAACTAGATAGATGACAGTACACTCGTGGAGGTTGCTTCTTTTGCGGTTCCTACGGTGCTACCGAATAGTATCCTCTGATGGCTGTCTTGCTGTGTTAGGAGGTAGAAAGATGAGAGGAAGGGGAGATGCGTTTCGTCCTGGGCCTGCTAGTGGGCTTTAGAATTATATACAATAATATACTTATAAAAGAATCAAAACGTACAAAAGGGTTACAAATGAAAACTTAGATTATGAAATCGATGGCTCCAGCGTGAAGCACTCGTGACTTAATCTTAAACTTAATCTACCGCACTTATCGCTATAGGATAATATAAACCTAAGAACTATCTGATATTAGCATACGTGTTTGCCTATGCATGGAAAGGCACGAAAACTATACAGCTTTTGGTTTTAAGGGGGTAAAGTGTAAAGAGTGGACTAGATAAATAAATAAATAGATAAATAAACAAATAAATAAGAGGAGAAAAAGATGAGGGAGGAGGGGGTAAATGGGGTCTATATGTTTTTATTTATTTCAAGATTATATTGTACATTATTAGGAAATATAGATCTATAGATGTATCCACGTTCCACGATTCTGCCTCCATTAATGAATTTCTCTAAAATTTTGCGTCGCGTATTCGCAGATGTACCGTTTGTTGGTTCGACACGTTCGCTGTTGGAATTTGCGATCGTGTAATTCGAACGAAATGACACGCACGCTCGCAGAGCCGATTACCAAGGCACGGCGAAATCACGAAAGAACGCGAAAATCCGAGTAGCTTTCCCGCAACGTCGAGAAGGCTCGTGCACGTGTCGATCGCTCGACGAGCGAAATTTCATAGGGTCTCTCGAGCACGAAATTTGCCTGATCGATGAAAATGAAAGGCCGTAGTCGACGAGGAACGGAGCGTAAAGCGTAATCTTCCAGATCAGCGTAAATTGCTCATTGTCCGAGTGGCAAGGGTTCGCAGCCACGCAAAGGTATCTCGCGAACTTGGCCAGACATAATGAGCTTCCGTCGTGAACGATCCAACGTGGCTGCAAACTACCCACAAGACGTCGTAACGTAGATAACCGCGCACTCGTGACTCGTGCACGTTGAACGCATGCTACGCCGAGTCTGTACCGGTTAAATGGGATAATGAGTTTATGGTAACCCGTGCACTCTGCGTTGGGCCTCGATTGGAGCATAAACGCTGCTCGACGAGATGCCGTTTGGCCTTGTTGCGCATTTAGATAGTTCGGATGCATCGGTGCACTGTTCTTTCGCGACACGAGAGAGGCTAGGCCCGTTCTCCCATGACGATAAATCGTCGCGAATGCTGTTCGAGAAATTTATGGGACCAGGCTTACGTGTGCAATGTGCCATTATTATTTATTCTTCCGATTTGTTTATTTACATTGTTTGTTTATTTGTTTATATCCACGGTATCTTTACCGAAGCCCTCATTTGTTTGTTTACATTCCCGTTTTGTTTGCCAGCACTTTCCCTATTGTTTATGCACACCATCGACATGGTTTCGCAATTTCCTGGTTTTGTTCCTTAACCCCTTCGCCTGCGATATCGCGTGAGACTACGCGATGGTAAGGAAATAGGGCCGAAAACGAATATCACGGGTGAGAGGCATGGTTCCTAGATAGAGTCTAAGGTAAACAATCATCGGTCAGGCTCGTGGTTAATTTTCATCGATGCTTTCCTGTTTCAGTTGCGTGTTATTCTTCGTCACGTTCCGATGGAATTCCTCGTGTGATCGTTAATTTCCTTCGATGTTTTTCTGCCGAGACAAGCGAGACTTGTCAGTTACGTGTTATTCTTCGGACGATACGGCTCGATGAGGAACTGTGTGACGTTGCTGTTTGATTATGGTACGTGCCATATCGGATCTTGAATCCTAAGATAAGAGGTTAACCCATCGACGCGTTCTTTTTCTCGGATCGGAGAAGAAATCGCGAGGAATTCACGTCTTTCCTTTTGTACGTGACAGTCCAAGCACGGAAAGCTTACTCCGGGTAGAAAACACACGGTCGCGATGCGATCATAAACTTTGCGAAAGTCGGATGACGTGGTCGCGTACCGCGTGCCTTCTATGCAACGATCCTCCAGGAACTCGATCTCATTCCCTGAAAGCGGTGGCTTTTGCCAATTTTCCAATACACGCGCGCACTCGCTATTTAGTCCAACGCTCGCACAATGCATCGACAAAGGTCGATCACCCTCGTACGAGACGATCCACGGTAATACACCCTGCTCCACATCCGATTGACGCGCACACTGTCACGAAAGTACACGCTGCAGCGGCCTATTATGGACGTTAATTGGTAATTATCAGGCGCAGCCATCGAGATGCGGTTGCTGCGCCGACGTCCTCAAAAATCATCGTCCACGCTCGCAAAATCTCGCCATTCATCCGTTGTCTGTTATTGGGATTATGGGTTCTAATAGTAAAATAATTTTAATATGTATTAGACTTTTATTTCACAAGAAAGGTATACGGTTCTTCTAATGGTTCTCCTGAGAGACTAACCGACCCCTCTAACAAGGAGAGTGCGAGTCCTTTGGGTCTTTGATTTATTTGAAACTTTGCAGGTTTCTAGCTCTTTGCACTCGGCGATATTTTCGTTACAGAAACATAGCAATTCGAAGACTTCATGCCATAAAGTCGACGATAGTTTCAAAACGGTAACTAATTGTAAAAAGTGTAGATTAATTGTAAGACAGAATTATTTTACCTCGATATTCCACGCGTCGTTGGACAATTTTAAATTCGAGACATTAATTAACAATGATCTCTAGAATTTGATTAAATGGTGACTGAGAGTCGCCTCTCGAGTGCAAAGGGCTAGATTTAGTCGTCCAGTTTTTGAGATATTTATGATTAAAGTTTTATTATTCTTGACTGGAGATTTCTTCCGAATAGTTATCGATAGTTATCAAGTGGCATTGTGGCCTAACGGCAACATTCGAATATTGCCACCAGCGTGAGAATTTTCGAAAGTCGCCATTAGACCACAACGGCACTTGATAAATATTCGAATAAATCTGTAATTAAGGCAATAATAAAACTCTAGTCATAAATATCTCCAAAACTATCGAGTAGTTGTCTATCTAAATCTATGACCCGAAGGACTTGCACTCTCCTTGCAAGGCACATGTGCAGCTGTACCCCACTCCTGAGGGAGTGTCAAGAGGGTACGCGACGCGGCTCGCCCAAACTCCCAACTTTCATCCAATATTTATATACAAATTCGTTCTAGGAACTTATATCTTATGAACTATGAACTACCTTATATCCTAGATTGATTTTTGTCTACAGCTAAATTATCTTTCCTATATCTGTCAATAAATCGGACGAGACACCTGGCGATCGGAGACGTAACCTTTCTATTACGAGAAAATCGCGATTTTGCCCTTGGACCACGTTTGCTCTTCCATTATTCCGCGCGATTAAACCGACGACACGATGGACCGTTCATAGGAGAATCAGCGTCTTGAATCGCCAGGACAATGAACGCGTGCAGTCTTGAGAGCGTCCTTTGGCCGGCCAATAGAGCGGCTAATTAATAGCGTTAACCATAATCGTGGGTCGTGCCGGAATCTCCTGTTACGAATAAAGCCAGGTAGAGCCACTCGCTGTAGCCGCAGTTGCAATCGAATCTGGCCAATTTTGAGGGATGGCGGAAGGTTAATTGGCAGTATATAAATTGCGGTGGCAAAGTGCCAGGAATAGATTGCATTGTTCGCGATTTGATTAATCGAAGGACGAAAATTAGAGTGGCTACCTTGTTGCAGCGACCTCTGCGTTGCTCTTCTACATCCTCGTAGCAGTGTCCTGAATTGGCTCGGCTGGTTTTCGTCACCGAGTGTGTGACGAATATCTGTGTCAGTGAAACAGAGCCTAGGGGAAAAATTCTTTACGGACAATGTGGTCTAGCTCTACGTGGCCACCTGTACGTTCGATTTTGGTCGATTGAAAGATTCTATCCGGTCAATTCCTGATCCTCCTGGCGCGGAATGCCAGTTCCAGACAACGACAGGTCCAACAACGCGTGCTAAAATGAAAATCCGCGAATTTGGCAATCGGCTATTCGTTTCCCGACATAATCCTGACACAGTGATTTCGATATTTACCGAAGTTCCATACGTCAATGGCCGCCTAATACAACCGCGAGCATTCGGGTTTGCACACGACCACTCCTTTCAGAGGTGGGTCGATAGAGCTTATATCCGATAAGCTTATCGATAAACACGATAACTTGGCTACACAGCGTACATCGTGCGAATTAGCGTCGGTGAGGAGCGAAAAGTGGCCATGTCGCGAAGCCCTGGTCGAAGAAAATGGCGGAAGTTGGCCACGTCTGAAACCGGAGATCGAGGAATCGACGTTGATGAGGTGCTCGCAATCGAGCTGATCCAAGCCTTCGTACGAAGTATCCACGTCAGTGTCAATTTTCGCCTGCGATGACGGTAATAACACACGCAAAGCGGATCGATGCGAGATGACCCACAAACGGGACAGTCGTTTAGCCGGTTTACAAACTTTCGATGACGTTACCAAAAGGTTCGAAAAATGTTGCGAACTTTCCGCGTACTGTTTGTTTAAAAATAAATTTCCCGTTTTACTTTTAGCACGTGATATAAATGTATTTTTCGCGGATGCGCGTAATTCCCATCGACGTTTTCAGTTTCAATTCGCAGTGGTCGTTGATGCAATGTCGCTTTCTTCGCTCGGCTCCGGCTAACCACTGTTCTCCAGCCACGTTCTTTCACGTCTCTTTAAGTTCCCGTTAGCTCGCCATACAATCGCATCATCGCGCGTTACCACATACGCTCGTGGCAATAATTCACAACGACTTCGATGTCTTCGCTTGGCAACTTTCCTTTAATTCGCCTCTCCATAGGATTTAAACGTGTCATCTATTCGTAGCATCTATGCTTTAGACACTTTCTACTATGGTCTGCGGCTGGGTAAACAGGAAATATAAATTGTCCATCGTAACTTGGAAAGCCAGGGTGAGAAGGAAAATGCGGGACAAACGGAATGTGCGCGGTGTTCTGTCTTTGAACGTACCGATACATCGGTGTCTGCGGCTGGGTAAACAGGAAATATAAATTGTCCATCGTAACTTGGAAAGCCAGGGTGAGAAAGAAAATGCGGGACAAACGGAATGTGCGCGGTGTTCTGTCTTTGAACGTACCGATACATGATCAATAACGATACTGAAACCTGCCTGTACCGTTATTTACGACACTTTTACTTTCTCGAAACATCCGCATCTATATGTTCTCAAACAGACGCGTTTGAAAATTTTCCCCAGTAGTCGAATCCACGTGGCCAATTTCCTTCTGTCAGCGGTCGAGTTAATTTCGAGGGAACAGGTCGATCCTCTCGAGCGAGATCAGCGCGAAACGATAATCCTCGTTCGCTCCACGACTCATTACGAATCGTTTAATCCCGTTTTTGCGGACAACTCCCGGCTTCGTTCTCCCTTTCCGCTATTTGCCAAGATTTCGGCCGTCGAATTTCACGTAGCATCGTTTAATCTCGTTGCGCGGACCGCGGCTAATCGAGAATGCGAAATCCAATCAACGTTGCAAAGTGGCTGAAAATTAGTTTGGCCTGTGAATATCGAAGAGCCCGGGTCTTAGGGCGGCATCGGCATCGTACACCGGAGAATACAGTTAAGGTCTGGCCTTTGTTCCCGGCGTTTACGAAAACGTGGCGTTTCTCGTACGCCCGAATTTATGGGGTCGGTTGCATCCAAATGAACCACGGTCGTGCACACACGCGTGCACGCGCCAGAGTTACGTCCTGTCGAAATAGAATATGACGCGAACTTTGGAAAGTTGGGGATTAGACGAGAGTGGAACGAGAGCTCGATGTATCGGTGTTAGTTGACCCGGGTCGGTTTATTTTGTCGTCGACTCGTCATTCGCTCGCTCGCGTCATGAAAATTTCATGACTGTCGACGACGAGTGGTCCACAACTCCGTAAAAGGCGAGAAATAATTCAGCAGGGATAATTCGTTGGTCGTTACTGTTAAATTTTAACGCGCCTGAGGTAAAGTAAGACACGTGTTCTTTGTGCGGTAGACAAGAACGGCTTCATCGAGCAATTTATTTTTAATATACGCGTTCGAGGGAGGAAAGAAAATACGAAATGACACCTCCGCGAGATGCCACCTGGCAAACGTACAACCCACGCACGCGCACATCGGTGTAAGATACTCCGACAAACTTAAATCGCGTATCGTAATTTTAATATAGCCGCACAACGCAGAAGGAAAGTCCGATCGCGACGCGGACACGGAACAGCCGCGGATGATTTTCCGACGAATAAAACGCGGTGCCTGTTTCCACGCGTGGATTTCTATTCACGGCGCAATCGGTCGTAATGAAAGCTTTTTACCGGCGGCCAGGAAAGTGCACGCGTCGCGACGCGACCACGGAAAAATATCAGTTAACGGGATCGTTTCGAGCGTCTAGCGGATTTTATTTCAGCAAATTTCGCCACCAGGAAATTATTAATTTTCCGTCGAGCTCCGCGCGACGACGCGCGTTACGTCGATAAAAGGCAACGAGAGAAAAGCGAGTCGCAGCAACGGGATCGCTTTTTCTCTCTCCTCTTTTCTTCCCCGGGAATATTGCCTCGCGAGCTGCCCGTTGTTCCCCCGTTCCCATTCGCGTCGATCGGGATTCACTGCGCGTTGGTACGCATAAAACGACGCTTCTTTCGCGTACACGCCGAGCTTCCGGGCAAATACTAATTACCGGGTGTAAAACTCCAATCGGAGGAACTCGCTAGCGCCATCTGGGACACCTAGGGATTTTAATAAGCGAGTTTACCGAGCCCGGGATGTTCCTTGATCCGTTGATTAAATTTTCACAAGCTTGTCTTTTCTTCGTACTCTGGTATACGAGGGTGTGCGAGTTATTTTGACAGACGTTGTTTCGGTAGAAGTTACGTCTGTCTATTTGCACAGAGAGAGAGAGAGAGAGAGAGAGTGTCAAAGGTGCATTGTACCACGGTGTGGATGAAAGTCGAGAATTATGCGGGCGGGCCATCGTTGCCTTGCTCAGTCATCGACACTGGAACAATGAGTGCTGTTTGTCGATATTTCAAGGCAGTCGAATGCAAGCGAACGACAGACCTCGAAGAGAGGCGAGACCTGTGAATGAAATTCGGATTTCGTGTACCGGCACCTTCCGTTCCATTCGTTCCTCGTTCGTGATTTATCGCCATACACGTTTCTTCGACCGAAAATCTTCCTTCGCCTACAGCCGATCCGTAACGCGCGACATCTACTCGATAAAGAATTACCGGGTTCTTTACTTTCCAGCCTTTTTAGCCTGGAAAGAAACCTGTCTATCATCGTCTTGTATGCATATTCAGTCCAGAAGCAATCCAACTCTCACGGCAAAAATAGTCTGTTGTAGTAATAGTCTTATTTTAACACTAGGTTTACGGACGCTATCTGTATACTTATTTCTAAGGACACCTGTCAAATTGACAGGTAAAGGAAACCAGGTGCCTTGTATACTTATTTCTAAGGACACCTGTCAAATTGACAGGTAAAGGAAACCACGTGCCTTTTTTTTCTAACGATTAGTTTAATTTAAAAGCAATTATATATTATATTAACAGTCTTAATATAAATTAACTAAATCTGTTACCATCGTATAATTGGAGCAACCCTTCCGTCAAATTGACGAATTCCGTAAATCTAGTGTTAATTCCAATATCGATCCCTCTATCTTCTTCATACTCGACTTTGTCTTATTTAGTTTTGACCGTTTCCAAGTAATTTCGGAAATACTTAAAACGAATAACGAAGAATTCGCAAATCGGGGGGACATATCGTGAGTGTTGGTTTTATATGTCGAATGCGAGTGAGGTTGAATAAGTGAAACTCCTTTGCGATGATATAAATATAATATGTACGAGTGCAGTCTAGTACGAATGATGTTTGAAAAGATGTTTAGAAGAATGTGTCAGAATAAAACAGTTATGTGAGAATCGTCAAAGAGGAAAGATGGGTATGTACCGGTTAATAAGAGCGAGAGGGAGAGAAAAGAATTCTCTAGAAAGTGTCAATTATTTTTCTCGTTTAAAATAGTTTATTGCGAGTTGTTTTTATTATTTAAATATTTTTATCTAAATATACTAATGTGTTAACTGTTAAACAACGTAGAAGATATTGGTGTCCATTTCTGTCCGCACATGTCTGATGGATCATTGCTACGTTTCCTGTCGCCCTCACGTAAATGGTACAATGGTCCTGTATACAAATTCATTTCCGGATCAATCCAAGTCTCACAGAGAAAATTGTCCAGTATAATACCGTAGAAACTATAGTTCCTAACTCTCCAATACCAATTCTTATTTTACCTCTAACTATTCTTTATCTTTCTTTTCGTTTTCATCTCGTCGTTCCCTTATATTCAACTTCCTCTTATTTAATTTTGTCCGCTTCCAAATATTTTCTGAAATACGTAAAACGAATAACGAGTAAATATTCGCAAGTCGAGGGGACATGTCTGATGGATCATTGCTACGTTTCCTGTCGCCCTCACGTAAATGGTACAATGGTCCTGTATACAAATTCATTTCCGGATCAATCCAAGTCTCACAGGGAAAATAGTCCAGTATAATACCGTAGAAACTGTAACAACTAATTCTGCAATAGCAATCCTTATTTTAACTCTATTCTTGTCGTTCCTCTATATTTGACATCGTTTTATTTAGTTTTGTCCACTTCCAAGTAATATCTGAAATGCTTAAAACGAATGACGAGTAAATATTCGCAAGTCGAGGGGACATGTCTGATGGATCATTGCTACGTTTCCTGTCGCCCTCACGTAAATGGTACAATGGTCCTGTATACAAATTCATTTCCGGATCAATCCAAGTCTCACAGGGAAAATAGTCCAGTATAATACCGTAGAAACTATAGTTCTTAACTCTCCAATACCAATTCTTATTTTAGCTCTAACTATTTTTCATCTTCCTTTTCATTTTCATCTCGTCATTCCTCTATACTCTACTTTGTCCTGTTTAGTTTCGTCCATTTCCAAGTACTCTGTAAAATACCAAAAACGAATGACGAGAGAAGTATTCAAAAATCGAGGAGACATTTTTAATAGATCATTGTCACGCTTCCTGTCGTGTTTACGGAGATTCATTTCCTAGAGGTCCATGAGAGCCACAGGAAATGGTGTCCTCGAGCGAGGAAAGGAAAAATCGCTTTGCCTAATCGCGCGATATTTTGAACTGGAACTCGGCCGAATTTCGCGTTGGGGAAGCAGTCATCGACCTCGGTGTCGCGACTCGAGGTTAACTATCGATGGAGGAAGGGTAATAGGGCCGCGCAAGGTCCGTCGATATTTCGACTCGGTCCCGTGCACACCGAACGACAGCGTTTGACGTTTGACGGAGGATCCATCATAGGCCGTACTCCATGATAGCCGGATTTTATGCACTGCCGCGTATTCCCGGTTTCACCTGTTTCCTGGATGCGCTGCAATCGTAGGCGCTCCGCGGCGCCGCGTCGCCACACGCCCGATGATCGATGGCGCCCATAATGACAGAGTCACGCCGGCCGTTGATCGACCAGCGACATGCTTTTGCCTCAGAGTACCCATCTTCTAAGTACTTCCAACGAAGACACATTTTTTTTCTTAATTGCAAGCTCGAGAAAGCTTTCAAAATTTTCCTCTTAATCAATCTTCGGAAAAATCCTCTTCGGGATCGGGAAGTTTAACGAGTATTGTACGCAAGTTCCAATACCACGATATCGTATGTTTCCGCCATTAATTTTGGAATTTCTAGTGGATCTCACCTTAATTTTAGGGCAGGTAAAAATATGGAACATTTATTTGAAATACATATTGCATTGTATTAACTTTTTGCACTCGACGATTTAGTAAATAAAGAATTGTAGAATTATTTGATTTGGATACTTCGTACACTGTTACGTTACATTAAATTTGATATATTAATTAATATCGATCTTCCAAATTTTATGAAATGGTGACTGAAGCTCATCCCTCGAGTGCAAAGGGTTAATCCCTTATGGGCCGAATATATATTTTTCTCCACTGTAAGAATTGTATGTAACATAAAATTAACAAATATCAACCAATAAATTCAGCAGTTTTGACAATTTTATTATAACGAATTCATATTGAAAGTTTTAATTAACAACGGTTGTACTATTGTGCCAAGATAATGCGCAATAGATAGACAAGATAATATTCCACGCCATCATGTGGAGAAAAGGTCATAGAGGACGTAACCTATCATGATCGAATAACCGGTAAATGAAAAAGAATTAGGATTTTTAAAAATGGAAGCATGGGAAGTATTGTAAAAATAATTATAAATATATCGAAGGAAAAATCTCGAACTGGAGTGATGAAGACAATAACGTTGAATGCAGTATTTAATAAAATAGCCATACATTAGCATGTAACTTGAAAGTTGCACGAGCCCATGGAGGGTTAACATTAAACCTACCACGATCTAACTGAGCATGCTCAAACCTTCGATTAAAAATTTAATATTCAAGATTATCGATTTTTCTCCTAATATGCATATAATTAATTCATCTATCGGTTATTCGATCAGTCATCGTTTGATGTTAATACGTTGACTGTCGTGTCATGTCAACGTCACCTGTGATAGAAATTTTTCTCAGTGGATCACTATCGTAATTCGACAGAATGATTAAACTAAAACGAGCATCATAGACGAAAAGATTTTCCACTGCATGGGAAATTAGGAAATTTAGATAATGAAAGATTCGAATGAAACCTAATACATTATGCGAATTAAATGATGCGGTCCATCGCAATGAAAATTGTATTGTAGCCTGGAACCATCGTGTATAATTTGCATGGTAGCCAACGGGTTAATGTATTTTCCGCCGAATATTCGTTGCTCGTATAAGAGCCATGAATATTAAATTTCGGTGAGCGAATCGTGACCGATCGACCGGCAGCGAATCTCTCGTCTTCCTCTCGTTCGTCTTTTCCGTCTATGATTAAAAATCCGGACAATCGCGTCGTTTGTATTACTTTGAAGCCGAGGGTGCAGCTGCGCCGAGCGTTTGGAAGCCGCGTTAACCGCGCGACGGTCAATTTAATCACCAAAAACTGTTGTCATCGCGGCGATCGCGTCCGCTCGAATCGAACAGCGGCCAAGCACCGCGGGTTTCATCAGTTTCCCAATATGTGGCTGGTTAACCGCGACGTTCGTATTTCAAAAGTGGCCAGGCCAGGCCAGAGTTACACAGGGCCGCGCGATTACGCTCTCATTACGCCGATTTTCGTCGTCGCGAGACAAAAGGCCGCTGTACTCGAGCTTCCGAGCCTCGTAATTTTCACTTTTCGCGGCCCCGACGCCGACGCCGGCGCCGTGTAACGGTGCCACATATCACGATACGGGGATGAAAGTGCAAATGAAGAGAAAGGGATCTCGCCTGAAAATTCTTGGCAAAAAACCGGCCACTGAAATTCAACCCGACCCCGATACTCGCACGGCCTTCTGACTGGCTTTGTTCCAGGGGATCAACGGAATTCGTAGTTTAATATTTCCACCCTCTCTTTCGTTTCGGCACGATGGGCGAGACTTGTACCCGCGTGTGCCTTTACCTCCGTCACTCGCGATAGGGGTTGTTCTTTTCAGCGGAGTAACGCAAACACGGATTGTTAGGATCTCTTGATTCGTGTCAAGTGTTTCGCAAATAATTTCTATAACAGCCACGCTACGAATGTTAAATAAAAAGGAAAAGCAATGGAAGCGAAGTCTAACGGGATCGGGGATCCGGGTCAAGCTCTCTTCACCTGATTCCTCTAGCCCAAATTTATATACGCTCTCTATCCAGGCGATACTTCCTTTCCCTTTGCTCAAATCTTCTTGCCGGACCGACGGTATCCGACGTTACAAGTACCCGAAACTTTTGCTCCGCACTCGGAATATCTTTCGAGTTTTTCACCAAAGTTGGCCTCCATCGTTTTCGATTCTCCTTTCGAGGCACCCGAAGAAGACTTAATCCTCCCAATCCGCGATTACCAAATACATTTTGCATCTCGAATGCATCGCGTTACGAAGTAGTTTCGTCGACGATTGAATTATCTCGCGACTCGCAGTTAGCTGTCGGATCCCGCGTATAATTTCTAGAAGCGTGAATACCGACAGGATCTCGTATTTAAACGTATGCAGGAATAGCAAAAAAATATCGCAGATACGAAGCTCGTAATCATTTATCGTCTAAAACGATGCGTCAACTGGCGTGATATATGAGCTACTCATTTGGTAGATCGATCATATCCACGGGACAAAGGATATAAATTTATTTTCATTTCATTTCACTCGTTTATTTCCGCATCAATTTATTTTATTTCCAATTTATTATCGATCGGACGCTTTCACGCCGAAATTTTGCGATAGTCGAAAAGTGGAATTCGTCGCTTTGAGCTATGGATTGTTCGTATCGGCATTACGGATAGTAGTGGCAATGGTAATTGGAAAAAGCAACGAGTAACAGGCTTCTAGTATTTATATTGTAAAATGCAATATAAATCGTTGCGAACGCGAGAGGATATACGGTACAACTACCTCGTCGATAGTTAGCTACAGACACACAGGACGTGAGATTAATCACCGGCATTTAGGTAAAAAATTAACGCAACATCGATGACTTAAGAACCCTAAAAGGAAAAGGGCGTGGAGGAGAAGAAAACCAGACCCATCGGGGAAACATTCGTCGAAGGATAGTGCACTGATGGGTCTGCAATATTTTCGGCGACCGAAGAAATGAGGGTGATTTTAAGGACCATTAGGGAAAACAAGGGACGGTCATCTCTAGAGAGGAGTGTTATGTGAAATTTGGTAGCGAGAGAGTATTTCGTGGAGAATGACTGACTGAGAAATTTTTGGTAAAAGTGAGGAAACGAATGGAGCGAGAAAAGTTGAGGATTAGAATAAAAGGGAATGAATACGTGAGGGTATATAGGGTGCGAGAGAAGTGCAGATGAGGTCAGTTTTTCAGTGAGAGAGTTCACGTGAGCCAGTATTATTTTTTTAGTTAAAACAAAACTGTTATTGTTACTAAAAGAGCGTC
>NW_016908444.1:1009857-1038991 GCF_001483705.2 Eufriesea mexicana | reverse complement strand
GTTACTTGTCGAACCTCGAAACCAGTATCCACGAGGGATTTAATAAAGGATAATCCCTACGGTAATTACATATATTCTTTTATTTTCATCGTGCTGCTTTAATTATCGTCAATAACGTACATCGTATTTAGGTATACGTTACAGTTCGGTGGTTCTAGCGTTAATAGCGTTTTCGGGACATAATTCCTGCGAACGAGAGAACAAATTCCAAATGACGCGATGTTTCGCGATAAATTTACAAATTGCAGGCATTTCCTGGAATATCCTAGTTCCCCTCGGCTATCTCGTCGTCGGCTCTTCCTTTACCTGCATTTTCTCTCGACGATACAACGGTACCAGCTGTTTTACGACGGCCCGTGCGCCATCGCGATGCGTATAGCTCTTTCAATTCTTGCGAAACCGTAAAAGCACGCAAGGAATATTTTTCCTTGGCAGGTGGAACGGGGCCCGGTGAGAGAGATACGACACCCGGGATGCTTCGACGTCTGCTACACGACTCACGAACAAGCGCTTCTTTGGCCCGTAAAGTAGCAGTTTCAGGCGTCCCCGTGAGAGTTCTTTCCGTCACGTTGCACCGTCACGGATGGAACGACGCAACGCGTCGGTTCTTCGCCCTCGCGGCACGCCGTGTCCGAGTTCCCATCCTCTGAAAAATGCCCCATCTCGGACCGGAAAGGGTACATTTGCCTCTCGCAATTATTTCCAGCCCGGCTAGACGATCGTGGTGATCTCGCACGGGCTATTCCGGGCAACGATAAATTTCAGCCTTTCTTCTCCTGATAGGTGGTTCAAA
This sequence comes from Eufriesea mexicana, assembly GCF_001483705.2. NCBI lineage: Eukaryota > Metazoa > Arthropoda > Insecta > Hymenoptera > Apidae > Eufriesea > Eufriesea mexicana. The sequence goes on along the minus strand of NW_016908444.1, from coordinate 1,038,198 downwards.
TTTTCTTGCTACCTCGTCGCGATAAACTTCGGCTTTTACTACGTCGCGATGTCGGGACACTGAAAAACTTTTACTCTCGCGACGCCGTGCGGCGTGACACATCGACGCTCGTTCTTACCGTTTCGTCTTATCTAAAAGAGGTACTGTACGAGTTTGTCGAGTTGCTTCAGCAAGGGTACGGAGGTAGACTGTTTTGCAGAGGATGATCTAGGAATCTGAACTCGCTGAGCTCTGTTTACTCTGTTCGTCGCATCATGCGATATAGTCCTTGTTGGAATCAACAATGCGATGCAAGCTTAAACTCGACGAGCTCGTGGAAACGCTCGTGTTGGTTTTCCCTTAGGCTGCTAAGTTTTGTAGGACCTTCTTCGAGTCAGTTAATCTATACTCCGTGCAACGGGAATTGATAAGAAATATAAGCTACACCTGGGTTCGAGTTGATTCAGTTGTAAGACAGAATATTTCGAGGAAAATTTTGGGATTTAGTCCCTGTTTAGGATTTTTAAAGTCGAGACTGAGCATTCGCGTTCGGTAGCCATTAATTTGCGTCCAGAGCATTCTTTATATTTCCTGCCAATTTTCGTTGAACGGAGTATGGTTCTAGAATGGAGGCTGAATAGTCAAACCACATCCATTTAGTCATAAGTATATAAATATACACTGTGTTTCGTTATTGTTATCGCTATCGCTGTATTCGTGGTTTCACGCTATTTGGTGTCCTACAACGTGGATTCTAGAATAAAGCGTATCCAAAGCTTAAGAATCCAAAGCGTTTTTATTAACAACCCTATTCGTAGGTGCGACACTTTCAGCCAATAACGTGTTTTACTATCGCATTAAAAATTGCTAGTAATTACTGCAGAAATAAATATACAACGACGATATCAGTATGAATCTATTGTCAGCTTTGTCACTCATTCAGTTTGTTACAAGGCATGCCCTGTAGATTCCTCGTTCACCTAAAAGCGTCCATACTAATAGCCCTATTTGTAGATGCAACACTTTCATTTGCGTCCAGCTTTAGGATTGCATTAAAAATTGCTGGTAATTGTTGGCGAAATAATTCTATAACGACGATATCAGTATGAATCTATTGTCAGCTTTGTCACTCATTCAGTTTGTTACAAGGCATGTCCTGTAGATTCCTCGTTCACCTAAAAGCGTTCTTACTAATAGCCCTATTTGTAGATACAACGATTTCATTCGCGTCCATCTTTAGGATTGCATTAAAAATTGCTGATAGCTGTTGACGAAATAAATGTATAACGACGATATCAGTATGAATCTATTGTCAGCTTTGTCACTCATTCAGTTTGTTACAAGGCATGCCCTGTAGATTCCTCGTTCACCTAAAAGCGTACTTACTAATAGCCCTATTTGTAGATACAACGATTTCATTCGCGTCCATCTTTAGGATTGCATTAAAAATTGCTGGTAACTGTTGGCGAAATAATTCTATAACGACGATATCAGTATGAATCTATTGTCAGTTTTGTCACTCATTCAGTTTGTTACAAGGCATGCCCTGTATATATCTCGTTCACCTAATCTAATAAATCCGCGATTTCCTAAATTCCACTGCCCCGTGTACTCCATTATCCGATTGCAATAGTAATTAATTTTCACGCGATTATTACACCCCGGAGGAAGTTAATCAGAGCCTCGACTCTCTCGCCTGCGAACTTACCAGACTCGCCCAGCATGTTCTCGCAAAAACGGATAAAATCGAACCAGTTCTCGTTCCCGTTCTTTCCAACGAACAGCCTGAAAAAGCTGCCATAACCGTACTTCCATTACCGCGGAACGCGTCCGCTTCCAAGTTTCCCATTAATCGATCAAGCAGTGTTCGTCAGATAATTTGCAACGTCGCCGGCTGCCTAAATTCAGCCAGCGCGAGGGTTTCGCGCACCCGCCGGAAACCGTGGCAGTGCTTCGTCTTCGTCCTGTTGCACGAGCAACTTTGGTCGGCGATAACGCCGGAAGATAAATGAAACGACGGTCGTGGGGGGATTCGAAGCGTCGCGGAAACTTTTCGCGACTCGTCGGGCCCGCAGCCTGCCACTCGGAACGGCCACGGTCAAAGGGTAAGCGAGCCCTTTCTCTCGCAACGAAAGCTCACCTTTGGCCGGTGCTTTCGTCCTAATGGTCCCCCGACGCCGTTCATTTATCTCCCTTGGAACTCCAAACCTCGCGCGAAATTCATACGACGTATATCCGATTTATCCGTCGCGTGGTCCCGCGTTTTTCCAACCCTCGCCGCCGGAAGCGTTCGATTGATCGGCGAACACGAATCGATGCCCCATAAATCGAGTGGAATTCGATGTTTCGGAATTCCCGAGCCCGCGGTTTGTCGGCGCTCCCGATGGAGAAACCGCGGCGAATTTTATAGCCGATAGCTCTCGTTACAGCCCCGAGAGCGAGTTTTCTCGTCACGCGTCTCCGGATACCGGAGAAGAATACTCCGACGTTGCGGAGGAAAAAGCGTGGAGCGCAAACGATAGCGCGAGACTCGGTGTCGAAGGTTTTTCTCGCTAAAACGAAGATTAATTCGGCGAATGCCACGGTACGTTTTGCGGAAACCGGTGAAATTAATGGTAATCCGTGTGTCGGATGTACGCGTTTGATTAATCGAAAGAAATCACGGCACCGGGGCCCAGAGCAAGAAAACTTGTCCGGTGATTTATCGCTTTGTCCGAGCAAAGGGACACGAGCAGGTAGTATCGCCGATTTCTTTCGTCTCGCGCTGAAACGAGCACGCGCGTACCCACGTACGCTTATGCGGCGCACGCTTTGCACAGACATTGTTTAAGATGACATACAACGACGTTCTGTTTGCGCAACTTTGCGAAGGTTCCTCGAGTAATTGGCACTCTTTCTTGTCCAAGTTCGCCGCAACTGTAATTAGAGTCATCGCGGAGAAAGATGCGCTGCTGGGTTTCCGTCTACGCGCGATGGTTAAGGGTTGCTCCGCGAAGGTTAAACCAGTTTTGCATCGAGTTTCATTCGCGTTTGACGGGGCGGGACTCGATGAAACCGTGTCTGCGATTTTATTAGTCGAATTTACGTAAGTAATTCCTTTGAAATTCCCGCGGAACAATTCGTTGTTACGTAAGGGATTCATAGTCGAGGCGAGAGGGAACTGCAACGGTGGATGACGTTTGCCAGGGTAAACCGTAACGTTATTAAAAGAGAATTCTCTGGAGCTCGAGGAAACGTTGCGATAATACGAATTGGCCGTTTGCAAGCGGGAACAAAAGGGGTTCGTTCTGAATTTCACGTGTCTCGCATTAATCGCTTTACCGAATTTGTGAAATTCGCGAAATGTTTCTACCGGTCCCCTCGAGTAAATCACTGGACGGCGACGAGGTCCGTGGAATCACAATTAATTTAAAGTTGGCTCCGCAGCTTGAGTAGCCCCGCGTGCATCACGGTTGCGTTAATTTCGCAAATGGAAGTGCGAATACCGCGGCGATTTTTGCGGCTCGCCAAACTTCACGTATCGAACGTGACTCCGCATCGTATTCGCGTATATAGCACGCGCGGTTTTTAGCCTGAAATTAAATCGCGCGACGAGCGCCGAATTGCCAAACAGCCATTTTTTCCCGGTTTTTCTAATCGGCCATTCGCCTCTCGTGGTATTAAACGAACACCTGCAAAGACCACTAGGCATGCAAGAAACGAGGAAGAAACTCTCTCGGCGTAAAGGTTAACGAAATGGCAAAGAACGCTGAAACTTCGTAAGAGAGCCCCGTAAGAACCATCCTGGATTCTACGACCAATCCTCCCTGGCTCTAAGTTCAAAAGAAACTGGCCGCGTGTGCTCCACCGTTTCCCGATATACACCGAATTTCGTTCCGGTCCTTTCTCCGCGAACGATTTACGGGAATCTTGTTAACGCGAAACTCCTCCAAGCGTCCCGTAAAACGACAAACTGTTTTAACGGAAGATTTAACCCTATCCTCGTGTCCGATAGAGATAATTCCATCGGCGAAACGGGACCTTCCGCCAAACACCCGGTTATAGCTAAAACCGGTGACACATCGTGCCAACGAGATTCGACCAACACCAACGTGCATGGAAGCAGCTCCCTCGTGCACAAACCTAGAACGTCACTTGTACGATGCTTCGTGACGGCACGCCATGACACACCGGGTCCTTCGTAATTTCGCGTCGGCGTCCCGAAAGCTGCTTAAAGGATTTCCGCGCGGTACGAAATCCCCGGGAGTCGAGGCGTCGCATATCCAATGGCCCAAAATACGCGTGGTGAAATTATTCTATCTTCCCGACACGCTAACCAACCGAGCATGTGCAGGAAATTAGAAGGAACGGCGAAGTTGCGGGGCTCCTCTGTCGCGGAGTTAGGGTCAGAGACACGTGCTGCTACGGCGCATTTGGTATTCTTCCGGCAGACGGTCGGGTGCCTTGGGATGCCAGCTTTTAAAGTAGTCCAGCTCCTGGTTGCAGTCGTGTTATAAGAAGCGGGGAAACTTTTCGACCAGAAGATCCGTGGAATCCGCGCTGGCCTCGCAGCACCGTAACTCGTGTTTCTGGTGTACGGGCCCGGACGGAAGTAGCGGCCTTCGAGATTTATTTAGCCCGCGATTTGGCTGCGCTCGTTGAACGGATTGAACGAATTGGACGGGTTCGTTGAAACGGAAAGTGGGTCCTACGTTTCGGACGGAAGATGGACAGGCGCGAAATCGGTGAAATTTTCGACATATTTGGGGAGGAAGCAGTCCGATCGTGGTAAATGGATGGAACACCGCGTGACGAAGTGGTCGTCGCGACGCGTACGGATCGAAAGTTTCCGCGACAGCTAGGCGCATCGGTGTAATTTCATTCAGTAGATTCAATGATTCGTAAACAATGATACGGCTTTATCGCGCGCGTCAACGCCCAGAATGAATACATTATGCATGAGAAGAACAGGGTTGCCCACGGACCTATTGTTCCGCGGCAAAACAGGGGCGCTAAGACCGCATGCAAGCAACTTTTGTCATCGAAAACGCGTCCTCCCGTTAACCCGCTTTTTCCACCGAAAATCCTCCATTTTCCTTCGGGGATTTATCGCGAGCCCACGGCAGTTGGCGAGCAATCATTTTTTAAACCGTCGCTTCTTTTATTCGCGGCGATATCGGGGCAGATTTTTTAGGGCGCCGTCGAATAGCGTCTTCGGATTTTGAGCAAAAATTTCGCGGGGAAGCGACGTCGACGTGTTCGGTGTTCAGAACCCGAGGCAGAACCGTCCGGATCAATGAAAAGTAATTCGCGTCTCAGTGACACGGGCATGAAGAAAAGCCGGGCGTAAATCAGCGGCCCGATGGAAATGGGTTAAATCTGCATCGATAGCGTCCTCGGATGGAAGAGAGTCGATGGAAAAAGGTACAAAAGCTGCTCTAGTTCGTTTGAATTTTATTATCCCTGTGCCCCCCGTCTCGCCCCGTGTCGTCATTGTTCCTTAATTTTCTAAAGCGACAGCGACCCTTTGTTTGGCCTCTTTTATGCAACTTTTTACACACTTTCAAAAGACCAAGAGTCACGGCATTAAGATTCCATTAACGCGATTAGATGGACCATGGAAGAGATCCGATCCTGTTTCTCTCTTTCTTCCCGTCTCTCCTAATATTCGTTTCATTTCGCTCAAAGGTATCCGACGTACCCCTCGTTCCGCCATTTCGCGATTATTCCAAAGTTTCCTTCCAGAATGACTCGAAGATCTTCTTCCGTACCAAGTCGAGTAGTCAGAGTCAATTACACGCAGAGATACCAACGAATCGTAGATTTTCCACGCGACGTGGGGTAGTCGTGCGATAAAAAGATAACACATCCGGCCTAGCCTCTGGGATCATCGTTCCTCTTTGTAGGATTATTCCCCGATAATCCTTTCGTAGACAAAGATCTGCCGGTTTGCACTCACTTAGAATTCACATGCTTCACTTAGAACCAAGATCACTCGTCCATTCACTCTGCTATACTTATTTCCCTTCTTTGGGTCCTTCATCTGGCAATACCACATCGCACTCCCCAAAATCGAGAGTTTCAGCGCGCACTCGGAACCGAACTCGTGACTCCTGTACAAGCAAGGGATGAGGAGTCGAAATGCCCACGCCAAATAATCCCCTCGCAGACAAAGATCTGACAAAGATTGCACTCGCTTAAAATTCACATGCATTCGCTTAGAACTAAGACTCATTCGCTGTGCTATCCCTCTTGATGCCATTTCCCTTTTCAGGGTTCTCCATCTAGCAATACCACATCTTTACAGTCCAATTCTCGGTAAATCCCGCTCCTGATTTTTCCTACACTCTCCGTGTCTACAGAAACGATAAAAATCGAGAGCTTCAGCACGCACTCGGAACCGAACTCGCGGCTCCTGTACAAGCAAGGGGTGAGGAGTCAAAATGCCCGCGCCACCCTCCTAACTTGCTCCCGCTCGACCTTCTACGCCTCCTCGATCTCCTCGCGCGAATAAAACGTCTCGGAAGATCGGCGCTGATCCGAGCATTCATCGGAAGCATTCGCGCGACTTGGAATCGCTAACAGAGTAGTTTGGCGTGAATCATCGAGTCTCTGCTCGATTCGCGCGATCCATGGACAGATGGCTCGGCCGTAAAAGCGCCGATCCTCGAGCAAGTCTGCTGTTCTCGTCCATTCGACACGTGCTTTCGTATTCCGCGCTTTTACGCCTTCCTTCATTCCTCGTATCGCTTGTACACGATTGAGAGCCACAGATGAAGAAGGAACGCCGAGGGGCTAGGCTGGAGACGGGGTTATTAACCGGTAGAACGTCGACGGACTCGTTGCTGCCCGTCATCCGTTCGTCCCTGCCGGCTAAAAATATATTCTTTCGCGAATAAACGTCGGTGGAAGGGAAGAACTTCGCAGTCGACAAAGTCCCGACGAAGGCTTAACGATCGAATTTATTTTCGCGGTCCTGAAACTCGTCGTGCCCTTCGTTCCGTGTCCCCCTCGACCACGTCGCTGTATATTCTCTTCATCGAAAGTCGTGGAGCGGAGCAAATCGCTAACGTACAGCATCGCTTGCCGATTTCTCCGTGATGCGGAGTAACGGTGTCGCAGTGGTGATTAGATATTTGCCAGAAATTGCATCGGTCGGGGGTAAAATATGGGGTGACGGGCGGCAGTGTCCGTCGAGTGGCGGAAGATTGATGGCGAGCGTTAATTCATAAGCGGTGTTATTGTAATTAACACGCGCGACGGGAGGCCGGGGCCACGGATAGAGCGTCGAACGCGGTAATTAATTTTCGTAGCCGGTATCGCGAGCTCCGCGCGCATCCCCCGATCGAGCACAGCCGACAGAGTTTCCTCTGCAAATAACGCCTCGCCGATGAATAAGTTTACCGTCGTTAATATCGAAACAGGCCACTGCTTCACCGCCAAGTTTTCCCGCCGAACAATCTCGACGAGTTTATGCTAACAGCTAATAGTCGAAAGATTTACCGGTCTCTCGAACTTTCCCCACGGGAAACGTGTTTCTTCAGAACTGCCGGCACCGCGAGCAACTAGCCTCCGACATAGGCGTGTTGCGAGGGATAAAGAAAGAGAGAGAGAGAGAGAGAGGAGAGGAGAGCGTGTATCGATTCGCAGTGGCAAACAGAAGTTACCTCGACTTCCGTCCGTGCCCCGATGGGACTTGCCGCGAACAGAGCGAGAATCGATAAAACCGATCATTGGGAACGACCGAGGCCGGAGCTAAACCGATCGAGACTAATCAATTGGCCGGAAGTGGTCCTAATGTAAACCCGAGCATCGCCTCCTGGACAAACACGAGATATTCCGAGTGTCCGGCAGAGGATGGCCTGTCATTTGTCCTCGATCCATCGATCGATAGATCGTTTCGAGGTGGGATTGTATCGGGGTTCGTGCGGTGAAAAATTGATTAACCCCTAGCAAGATCCGTTTACCGCGATTCCAAGGTGTGCTCGTCTAATGCACGAGCAAGCTTTTGTCTCGGCGAATCGTTCCCCGTTTAACGATCTCGCGGCGAAACGATAAGACGACGGAGCGGCGCCATTTTTGCTCTCGCGTTGAATCTCTTATTTAAGCGACGGAGAATGAAGCGTAATGGAAACTGGCGTAGAACAAACGTTCCTCATCCTAGCCGGACGTCTGACAAATCGAAAAGCAAGAGTTTGAAATTTGAAATTTCTGGCATTTAAATTTCTGAGATAACGTATGCGAGCAGTCGCGCGTGCAACGAACAGAGCGGTGCCATTTCTTTTCTGCCGTCGAATTATTTGCTCCGGTATCGGAGGAATAATTTTTCGATGCATTCGTAAATTTGCGTGATTCGAAAAGTGAAAAATATTCGATGGATTGGTGACAATACGTGTCAAAATCGACTTTCGTCGACGAACTGTTAAACCGAACGAAGAAGTCGAAGGATGCTAATGCGTGGGACTACGGCCACGGTTCGTCTTGCCTTATTTCCATAACCCATTCGCGGTGTCCGGAGGAAATAATTCGTGCTTTTTTCGTTTCTCGCGCTCGTTTTTCCCCCGGACGATTTTCGGGGAATTAAAGTCCCGACGTTCTTGGCCGCGTGTCGGCGAAAGTTTTAAACGGTCGACACGAGCAGCCTCCTCGTGAAACGTTCTCTCGTGGGCCAATTAAATTTTGCTGCCTCTCTTGGGTCGAATAAAAGAAGTCTTCCCCTTGTGTGTTGCCGTACCGACGTGCTTGAATTTCCTCCGAAATTTCGCATCACGTTCAGGGTACTAAACACTCGGTGTTTCGAAGCGTTCGCGAAACTTTGAATCAACGGGAGATAAAATTATCATCGAGTCCGGCGTTGACAGGTGTGAGAAGATCACAGGAAAATTCTGCAAGCTTAAAGGCTTTTTACGCTTCCATTAACAAATTGTAATAAAACTAAATATTAAAATAAAATCTACATCCTAGCGATGTGGGGGCGATTCCTTCCCCTACGTTTTATCTTTTGTCACCATTTTCTGGAGACGTCTTTTGACCTGCGTGGCTTTAAACAGATAGGCCAGTTCTAATCGTTTGCCCGTTTAACACGTTGAACGCCCAGCGTGAATCGATAGAGTTTCTCCCGGGACCCAAATCTGAGGTCCAGATTTATACAGGTCCCACATCTATACAGTTTTTCCACCGTTTACACTGGCTACTATTTCTTTGTATTATAACCCCTTAACACAAATAGTAACATCGCTCGTCTGCTCGTCTGACCGTCGTTATTTATATATTGCTGTACGTCGGCCATTGGTATTTCGCCTGTATGATGTTTTCCACAGCTACTCATCGGCCCTCGTCATAGTCTCGGACGACGAGCCAGGACCCTTGCCGACGTTCAACCTAACTTGTCTTATAGAAGAAACCTCGTTGGGTGTGCTGTTTAACCGTTGTACTTCCTGTTGCACGAGGAAACAACCGGGACGGTGATTTTTGCGTGATTTCCGTCTGTGCGACACTTTGCTCCTCGTTGCAGATCGTTAGGGTATCCTAAGAGATCTGGAACGCTTTCGGTGATTCTTCGTATGCGCGTCACGCGGCATACGTCCTTGCCAAATTTTCAAGCCTTCCCCGTCCACTTCCCTGGCTTTTCCCTCTTACGCTTTGTGCATGCGATATCAACGAAAATACGTGGCACTGGGTCAATTACGCCAGCTCGCACGAGCCTTTTTTCGTAAACGTTGCAATTAAATTGCCACGCTTTGAAGCTTCGTGCCTCGAGTTAAATTGCACGTAGATCCTCCGCGTGATTCTCAGCGGTCCGTTCCTCGCTAAATCGCCACCGTGCTACCTCTGCCTTGGTCAAGGTCAACGAGTCGAGGGTCGCGAATAATTAAGGGTGTTCCGTATCGCGTACTCGAAGCTAACGATTTGCCCACGTGGAACGACACGGGAGAAAGTGGAGAACATGTGACGTCCGCGCCGATTAGATCTCATTTCACGGTATTTTCTAGCAACCGGTCGCTTTTCATCGAGTTATGTCAACGAAAATCCTATTCCGTTCTATCGGCAACAAGCCCGGGATTCGCGGGAACGAAAATAGAGATAAAAATCGGCTGCTGTCGCGTGCACAACTCGAAAACCGGGAAACAATCCGCCCTCCTGTGTTCACCCGATATTTCGTTGTCGGAATAAAGCGTTGGTTGTTTACGCGAGAAGCTACAGCGAGCAAAGATCGACATCGCGATGAAGCCAGCAGACCCGGTGCTTATCGACTCGTTTTTCGCGACCGGCATCCGCGATGCGCGCACGTACGCTTCAGCCTTCTACCGGAAGACGCATAAAGTTTCCCGGTCGCGTCTCGTATTAATACAGCCGCTCGCCTACACTCGCGTTCGCCACCGCGATATCCCGTTTCTCGATTCGCCTGCCTCGCCGTAACTCGCTTCTGACGAACGACGACAAAGTGCATTAGCCGGATGAAACGGAGTCTCCGAGCGGAACGTCGCGATCCGCTCGCAGACGCGTTAACCTTATCGCGTCAGTAGCCGACGCAAGTGTCTGCAATCGAGGAAACGTCCCGACCCTTCCGTCGCCATTCCGCGTGTTTGTTCTCCGGCTAATAGAGACGACGCGTGGCCGCGCGCCATTTCGAATATCAAAGCGAGAAGAATTCGACGGAGTCGATGGGATCTGGCGAACGGGAAAGTTTCACGATTCAGCGACCCCGGAATTCGACGACCCGAGATTGGCGCGATTTAAAAATAACAGGGTCGGGAAAACAACGCGGTGTCCACGCGTGGGAGGATCGATGCACGGTGGTGGATTATTTTTAACGGGTTAGAAGGTTTTGTTGCCTCACTGTCCATCAATATTCCACGTGTAATCGCTGAATGACGGAAACTGTACAGGATGGGTAAAACGGTGCGATAAAAGTTTGAGCGAATCGAATTTCGCAAAATGGAAATCTGTTCCCGTGTTTTACTTATATTTTATGTAGTGCGATGGAAACAACCGTTGACGTGCCAAATTATTCCTCGTCGATCACTCGTTTCGGCGCATTTGTTCGCGAGGCTATCCGGGAAGAAGAGTTTGTTCGCGGGAAATCAACGACAGATTATATCGGAGTCGCGTTTTAGGTGCATGTATCGCGGTGGTATTTGTAATTTTATGGCCGCACGGTCCGTCACTGATTTACCGCCTTTCCGATCGAAAATTGAATACAGAATGGGGGTTGGTCGCGGACGAGGGAAGCTCGAAAATAAAGTTGCTACGAAAATCCTCCTCCTACCCCTCGGCTTTCGACTTCAGCGAGGAAGTAGCAACATCGTTGCAGTAAGTTAGCCCGATTTTTCGATGCAAATTTTTAAACGGGATAATAAATATCTCGGGGCGAGTACGTGACCCGTCTACGGAACGAGCAGCCGTCCAACGCTCGGCCCATCCTTTCAACCAATCTTGTCACCCTTTCGCGCTCCTTCTTTTGTCCTTTCGCTTCTCCTTCCGTTTCCGTTCCAGTCCACTTCCTCTTCCCTTTTCTTCCCCCCTTCTCCCCTTTTTATTTTCCTTTCCCCCCTTTCTCTTTCCATTTATTTTCTCCTTTTTCTTTCCCTTAACTGCTCGCACTTTTACTTCGACCACCTCCGCTCGTCGTTTGAATTTTAATCTCGCCCCGCGAACGCTCGATCGTCGAACGACGCGAGACTTTCCTCGCGGTTCCCCGAGTGTTTCTGTTTAGCGAGCCTGCAAGTTATTCCTCGATTCCACGCGCGAACTTAAAACGCCACCCCGAGTTTCCGCTTGCGAATACTCCCGCGAGTTTTTTTTCCAGTGGACGCAGTTAACCCCTGACAGCTCGATCGTTCGTTTCTTCGCGGAATTTTCTCGAAGAAACCGTAACAATTTGCAGCAGGGAATATCTGGTAATTTCTTCAGGAGAGGAATTAAATTAACCATCGCTCTTCTCTGCCCGCGTCTTCTTCTTCAGACGCGAAACAACCTCCTTTGGGTGCCGCGAGCTTACCCTCCTCCACCACCACGGACTTCCCAAAGTTTTGTTATACTTTTTCCTCCCTTGCCGGCGCAGCTCAGCTTTTTTCCCTATTCTCTCTCCTTTTGTCGTCTCGTCTTCCCGGCTAGAATAACGAGGAGAATGTTAATCCGAAAATTGCCGATCTCGACACCTTCTTTTCTTTGCCTTTCCCCCTGTTCTCCGCGTCAGCTGTATTTCTCACGCGGACACAGGATCCTGAATATTTCCATGATCCACGACCGATTGAATATGGAATTCTTTCCGTTGCGCTGAATATTCGATTGGATACCCCGCGTAACTCGTGTGATATACCCCTCTTTGTTCGCGCTTTTCACGATGACGACAGCCTTTCGCCAGTCGACGTTCGCGAAACAACGGAATCCAATTATAATTGTTCTTTGATCTTTTTCCCGTGACGTCAACTCTCCATCCCCCTTTCTCCTCCCTTATGTTTTTCTTTCTCTTTATTTGTATTATATTATTTCTCTGCAATAACGTTTTCCATTTTTTAATATTCGTTACGATTCTCGTTTCTCTTGTTAATTTTTTAAAGCTCCCCTTTTCTTCCTACTTTTCTCCTGCGGTATTCGCAAAAAGGTCTGAATATTACTTAATATCGTGTTATACTCGAGTAAATTCTTATCACCAGCCACCGTTCATACGTTTCGGTGTATCTGAAACCGTACCAGTTTTTCCATATTAATTTGTAACATTTTATTATCGAAAATTTGTGTACCGGTAAACATCATCAATTTTTATTAATTATTAATTTATTTCATCCAAGCTCGGAAAACTCTATCAAAGCGTGGATTTAATCAGGAAAATTCGGTGAAAAATTGTTTTCAGAGAACCGTAGGGACTCGAAACTCCGATCCACGGATTCGAAAAACAGGCGTGTTACCCACTCGGCCATTGAACCCTTCGAACAGGTTTCTCCTTATACGAGTATTGGCTATTTCTTCGAGTGATCTTGCTCTACTTCTCGGTATATCTAATAACGGTTTTCCGTATCGAGAAGCGTGCACAATTATCAATCCCGAGTTCCTCCTATTTTTCGCAATGTTTCTTCGCTATTTTCCCATTTATTTCTCCATTTTCCCGACCTCTTGCTCGCCTTAATTTATACTTTTGCTGCTGTTCCTAAATGTTCGTCCAGCCAACATTATCATACTTCGCAACAGTTGCGTAAGGAAAGTAATCGCCTTTTCCTTCTGGCTTCCTTTTTTCTTCTTCCTCTACTTCGAACTACTTCAGCATTATTTTTCCAAGGCCCCCTCCGCCCTCCACCGTCTCGGAGTTCCATCATCGTAAAGCTCGGCGCGAACGAAAAATTACTTTAACGCTGTACCGCTTGCTCTCTGTTTCGTTGCTTTCCTATTCTATCCCTTTTCTCGTTCTTCCTTGCAGCGGCAGTCAAGCCCTCCCGTTAGAAATATTCCGTATCTTCCATCTTTCTCTCGCACCGTTGCGCCTCGAGTTAATTCCAACCCTTATCTTTTAATTGCGCGCATCGTACGATGAATCTTAATTACCACGGCCAACTATTTAATCGGTCGATTCTCCTCGACTCCCAGAGGCTGGCCAGGAGAGTTTCGTGGCCTCTTCTTATTACTTTTCATTACGAAAATTAACCGACGTTTCGGCACTCGATTTTTAGTCCTCGTTGAGTCCAATCCGCGAGTCCACCTTACCCGGAAACGTCAAATCTCGCGTATAATTTAGTTATGTAATTAATCTATTCATCGGTATCTCGTTTCTTCAAATAAATAAATAAAGTATACGCGGTAATTCGAACGACTTGGCGGGAGTCGCGTTGATTAAAGCCACAATTCACCTCGCGATCTCTCGCAACGACCTATTCGCTTTATTCCCATATCCCGCCATCCCGCACAAGATATTCTCTTTCCGAACTTCTGTTCTCGAAAGCGGACAGCTTGCACAAAGCCAGTGCACCTCAAGAAAATGGAAAATATTCTCTACACGCAGATCTGTAGGTTCTTCTTCCTACTCCACCTTCATCCCTGTTCTCGAGGAAAACACCAGCAGGCACTTCTTTCCAGCGTTCCCGTCGATCCTCTCGTTCTCTCCATCTTCTCTTTGCCTTTCTTCAATTCTTATTGTTTCTTCGCCAAGTCCCCTACTCGAAGCCTAAACCCGGTCTACAGTGGTAGTGGAAGAAAGGCACTTGTGGCGCTCCCATTCTTCACGATCCTCCTCCTTTATTGTCTTTCGCGATACTCGTTCACGGAATCGAATGAATCGAGTCCGTGGCTCTCCGTTCCTCGGCTCGCTATCATGATTAATTAAAGCATTTTTCTCTCCGGCGTGCCACGCCGCCCCTGAATACGTTACACCGACCATTTAATTACAAAGAATTTATTCGAGAGCAGTAGCTTTTAATGTCTCCCGGCTCGCTTTACTTTCCCGTCATCGTTTGACTCCGTTTTTTCCCTCTTTCGCTCCGATATTCTTACCTGCTTCAGCGGTCATTCTCGTGGATTCCAACCCCAGCCCTATCCCTCTGATTTTTCTTTCGCCTCCCTCCTTCAAGATCGATCTCTCCCGTCAAAGACACTCCTCTCCACCCTCGCTTCGCTTCGCTCTGGCTAATCGATTTTCATAGTTAAAGGGCTAATTTAAGTTCCAACCTCAAGGCTCGCCCGATATTCACTCGTCAAGCTACTTAATAAACTTTAACCCGCACTGATCTCGGAGATTAGGCTATAATGGATTATCATTCGCGCGAGAAACGTTGCGGCAACTGTCACCATCGATTCCACTCGTCATTCGTCATCGACGTCCCTCGTGTCCTGGAAGCAACGCGTTCCAAAGGACCCCGAGGAATGGGAATAAAAAGCGGTGCTGGAGGCTCGCAATCAGCGATGCCCAACCCAGATAAACCGGAAAGCCGATGGGGATGGACGGTGAACCGTTTTCGGGACGATCCTTTCTTCGTCATCCTTCGTTTCGTTCATTTCACTCCTCTAGCCTCGAGGCCACCCCGTGCCTCCCTCGAGTTTCCGGGACAATAGGCCGTGTCGTGACAAGTTGGTCAGAGGAGGAGAAACTTCGTGGACAGAAATGATCGAAGGAGAGCATGACTCCGTGATCCTCGCGAAATTCAACACTCCTCAAGCGCAAAAGTGACAGGGGTTGTTGCAGCCACGCGGCTGTTCTCGGGGGCAAACGACCACGTTTGTTGATAGTTATCGTTATCGTTAGCCGCGGGCCACCACGCAAACTGCAAATGGACACAGCGAACGTACCTGGTCAACTTGCCTGGCCAACCTCGAAGATTTTGGTCGCCCGTGGACCGTAAGCCACTTCCCGCCGCTATGTATTTTAATTACTCCGCCAAGCTATCTCTTGTTCCCACGCTCTAACGAGATTTCCCCGTGTTTAGCAAATAAGAGATTAAATACGCGCAGGAGAAGGGTGTGGGCACGACGAGGGTGGCCGACGCTTGACAAAATGCCGGGTAGATTGAAGTTCGCGCGGCTCTACGCGGGTCATATATCAGGTGTTTTTAATAACAATCTCCGCCAAGTATTCGTAATCTTCTATCCCGTTTCAATTCTTACGGGTCGGAAGGAAAGTCGGGTGGCAGAGTTTTGCCAGCCATAAGCCACTTCCCTCTCCATGTATTTTAATTACTTTGTCAGACTATCTCTTGTCTCCGCGCGCTAACGAGATTGGACCGTGTTTAGCAAATAAGAGATTAAATGCGCGCAGGAAGGAAGCCGGGCGAATAAGATACGTGGTAATAGAAGCACGATGAAATTCAAAGTACGCGGCGAATTCGCGCAACTTTAAGCGCTGCAAACTTTTAATTTAAACCGCACACCAGCTGTCTTCAATTGCGATTCTCCGCGAAGTATCGACGATCCTCCGTACCCGTTCAATTCTGCGATTTTCGCGAAGAAGAGATTGGCTGCGAGATTTTTGCCTTCTGTCAGCCTCGAGTCATCTCTTTTTCGTGTATTTTAATTAGCTTTGTCAAAATATCTTTCGTTACCGCAAATTTAAGTCACTATGATCGCTAGAAACCCTTAATTTTCTCCGTCTATGGCTTCTTCCGGGTGTCAATAATTCTCTGTCCCTTTCCAATTCGTCGAATTCCAGGAAAAAGCGATGGGCTGCGAGATTTTTACCTTCTGTCAGCCACGAGTCACCTCTCTCTCGTGTATTTTAATTAGCTCTGTCAAAATATCTCTCGTTACCGCGAATTTGAGTTACTGTAATCGCAAGAAACCCCTAATTTTCTTCGTCTATGGCTTCTTCCGGGTGTCCATAGTCCTCTGTCCCTGTCCAATTCGCCAAATTCCAGGATGAAGAAGTGATTGACTGCGAGATTTTTACCTTCTGTCAGCCACGAGTCACCTCTCTCTCGTGTATTTTAATTAGCTCTGTCAAAATATCTCTCGTCACCGCGAATTTGAGTTACTGTAATCGCAAGAAACCCCTAATTTTCTTCGTCTATGACTTCTTCCGGGTGTCCATAATCCTCTGTCCCTGTCCAATTCGCCAAATTCCAGGATGAAGTGATTGACTGCGTGAATTTTGTCACCCTTCAGCCACGAGCGATGTCTTTCTCGTGTATTTTAATTAGCTCTGTCGAAATATCTCTCGTTACCGCGAATTTGAGTTACTGTAATCGCAAGAAACCCCTAATTTTCTTCGTCTATGGCTTCTTCCGGGTGTCCATAGTCCTCTGTCCCTGTCTGATTCGCCGATTTCCAGGAAGAAGCGATTGGTTGAAAATCACGGTAGCATTTTCACGTGGAAAATTAGCAGACGTCCCAGCAGTGCGACAGGCTGGTTCGCGAAGGAAACGGCATCCGTAACGGCGTCTCGACGCGAAGTCTAAGGCGCGTGGATCTATTATCGGAGACCTCGTAGTCAGTGGGCCTTTGTGTCGACAGATGAGCGCCGGATGCACGTAACGCGACGTTCTCGATGTTAGAATTTCCTTTGGCACAGGAGAAAGAAATTGTCGTCTGAGCCGAGAGTTCTGTTCACCAGGTGCGTCAGCTCGATCTTGCATTAACGAGGGAACCCTCTCTCTCTCTCTCTCTCTCTCTCTCTCTCTCTCTCTCTCTCTCTCTCTCTCTCTCTCTCTCGGAAACTTCGCGAAATCGACGAGAGGACATGAAACTTTAATCCTCGAACGCAGTGGTAGCAGAAGTCGCGCGTTAAATACTAAGCGACACAGAGGTAACGCCACCTCGAGTCTCGATGTAAGTTTAAAAGCTAGAATTACTATATCTCTGAGAAATCCGCGAGGTGGATGTAGTAAGAGTGATCCTGAAGGAATGTCGCTGGTATTAAAGAATGTAGGCACTATTTCGTGTTAATACGAGCTTTATTTCGCGAGGGGGGCTGGTGTTGTAGTAGAAACTAAATATTAAAATAAATTCTATATTTTAGCAATGTGGGGGCGATTTTTTCCTTTGCGTTTTATCTTTTGTCAGCACGTGTCTTTCGTCTCCCGTTTTCTGAAGACGTCTTTTGACTTTCGTGACTCTAAACAGATAGGCCAGTTCTAACCAATCGCCCGTTTAACACTGAACGTACCAAGCGGGGTCAAATGACCCCTTTGAAAATGTACTTTATAAATCGTACATTCATTGTTATTTCTGATTGTTTAATTTCTCGCTTTTCTCTTAACTTATTTTTTACCCAGAAAAATTCTTTGCATGCCTTATATACCACGAAGAATCATTTGACCCCCTGTGGTAAAAATAGGTGTGTGTAAAATATCGGTATGTTTAGTGTTAATAATGTGGTAGTAAAATTCAATAGTGAAGTAAACTCTACGTTCCAGCGGTATGGGGGCAATCTCTTCCCCTGGGTTCTGTCTTTTGTCTCCAGTCTTCTGAACACGACTTTTGACCTGCGTGGCCCTAAACAGGCCAGTTCTAACCATTCTTCCGTTCAATAAAGATCTCTACAGTTTTCCACTGACTACTATCCCTTTGCGTTATAACCCCTTTAACAAATAAAAATCTATACAATTTTTCCACCGTTTCTACTGGCTACTATCTCTTTGCATTATAATCTCTTAACAGCTGGTATAGAGGACAAGGTGTTTGTCTTCGAGAAGCTTTGTTCCGCATTCTAGTCGCGAATGGACTGTTTCTTCCAGGACCTAGCTCAAATGTTCGAGGTGGTCCATGTGTCCATGACTTATAGGACGCTGGTCGTAAAGACATAAACCAGGCCCCCATTAACTCGGGACCCTCCCTGTCTCTAGGGGTGGAAACAATATCTAGGCTTTCCTCTTCAGCATCGACGTTCTTACAATCCGCGTGTGCCTATTTTCCCGCGAAATCTTTCAACGCGAGTCACGTAACAATATTTGATGACGTTTCATGCTCGATATCCGACGAGAGGGTAGTCTATATGCTAATTATCCGAGAAGCTCCCGTGAAAGTGGATGTAATGCTACTTTTATTCCTTCTGAAAGAACCCTCTATGGACGAGACTGCGTAATAACACGGCAGTAACTCTATCACGGGAAACTCGCGAGGAGGCAACGATCGCGATAAAACAAAGGGACACGATTTCAACGCGGAAGACAGGGGTTCAAGGGATTTGCGAATAGTCGCGAAAGGGTGCATCGAGCAGAATCTTTAAAAACGAGATATCTCGCGCGGAGAGGCCCTTATCGGCTGGCTGGAAACTCCGTGAAAGAAGATCGATCACCTGAAAATAATGGGCTGGCTGTTTGGCCGCGTCCATTGTTTATAGCCCACTCCCGTTTCGGACTTTTTCCGGGAAAATTCGAACGCTGAATCATCCACGGGTCGGCCTGGTTATCCAGCTCTCGCCCGTTCGAGAGGTAATTTCAGCCCGGGACGTT
Source organism: Eufriesea mexicana (assembly GCF_001483705.2). Lineage (NCBI taxonomy): Eukaryota > Metazoa > Arthropoda > Insecta > Hymenoptera > Apidae > Eufriesea > Eufriesea mexicana. Next base: position 1,019,368 of record NW_016908444.1, on the reverse strand, counting down.
TCATGGAATTACTTATCGAGTCCGGCTGTGCAGTAATTGGAGCACTTTTTTAAATCGCTGAGCAAATAATGAGCACTTTAATTGTATCGAATTTTTCAAGCCCCGGAGACATCGGCGACGAGGCACCGGGATAGAAATTGTCCGGTCTCGCGGGGTTTGAAATATCGCTGGAAATTATTTTCACCGGCGTAGGTACGATTTTACGACGCGTTTGGCTCGGTCGCGTGGGCTCCGAAGGTCCCCCCGATGTCGGTGGAACGGAGACAAGCTGATAGCTCCTTACCTCGAGGAGCCGAGGGAATTAATTGAATTACAAATGACGATTCGAATCGAAGGCGAATCGATTCAGCTTTAAAGATGCCACGAGAAATGGAACTTTCGCTCGCCTGTTTTTCTTCCGTTGGATGAAAGCTGGCTGACTAGCTGCTGCCAGACGCGCTCGACCTTTTATCGCTCGTTAATTAGGTTTCCATTGCGAGCCCCGATCATAATTCCGATCGCATTTGAATCGGGAATGAAAGAGCGAGGGCTGGGTCGAGGCGAAAGGACGAAACGGAGGGTGTATTACACCCCCGGGGAAATCAGTAAGACACCGGCACCACGAATACTTGGCAACTTTTTCAGAAAACTTTTTATTCCGCTCGAGGAAACGAAGAGAACGAGCATGTAAAGTTCCTGTGCCTTTCCATCTCGGATATTTCTCTTTTGTCTCGTCTCCTCTCGCTTCCCTCCTCTTCCCCCGGCCCTTTCTCCCTTTCGCCTTTATGCACCGGAGAAAATGAAAAAGTAAAGGATTATTTCCGGTAACCGGCAGCGATCTCCCCTGTGCGCCATTTGTTCGGCCATTATTTCGTTACGCTCGTAAATTCATCGGCCGCAATGGAAGTCGACTGGTCGTATGAATTTTGCATGCGTTGCGTCGGTGCGTCGATGGAAAATCTATCAACGCGAATAGAAGCCGTGATAAGAGTCGAAGCACCGTGGAAACGTCTCGCGAGGGAACTTCAAAGCTCGCCCGGTCAGAGGGGGTTCGAAGTTTGTCCTCGACTTCAGCCCTGTTCCTTCCGCTTCGCCGAAACGTGGCTGAAAAGAAGGGGCGGAATCTCCGAAAGAAAACGAAACCCGACGAAACTTTCTCAATCGACAAAGTGGCCGAAACTTCTTCCCGATACTAGCCCGAGTTTTTGCGATTAATTAACGGAAGAATTTCCACCCGTCGTTGTTCGACGAGACAGAAAGGATCGCGAGACCAGTGTCCAAAAGCAGAGACGAGCAACCCCCGTTCTCGTAACAACGAGCTTCGCTGTAAAATCCCGTTTTTCTCGCCACACGATTCCTGCTAGCCGTGAAAAAGGTCGTTCCTGTGGAGATCGCGCCGCGAAATCGTCTTACTTCGGGCTCGAAGAGCTGCAAATATTTCGCGGCTGGATGCTCGGTCAACAACCCCCAGCCCCTTTGCCGCGAGTGCCTTTAACCGTTCCGCACTCGCATTGTTTTTTTCACGGCCCTCGAAGAAAGGTCAGCGTATTACAAAGGGTCGCAGAATGTCCAGGAGCCTAGCGAAGGGTATCTTTCACCCTTAGATAGGGAGGGGTCTTCAGGGCTTGGAGCGCACTCGAGGAATCTCACAATGGCGATTAAGTAGGCGCGCACTCAGACGTCCCTTACCCTTCGTGGAAAAACTCCCCCGCGTTCTCTCTCCACCGTTCTTCGATTCAACCCTCCCTCTTCCCTCGCGAGCCCTCTTTGGCTCGGGCGAACGCGAAACCGAGTCTCCTGTTCGCCACCCTGAGCTCAATCCGGCTGAAAAATATGGAAACCGTGACAGTAGCGATAATATTGCATTGTTGTCTTAAATTTGCCCTCTTTTTCCTTGTGTTGCATTTTTTGAGAAATTTTTACGCGAATTTTTTTTAAGAAAAATTACAATCCCGTTCGTCATATATACCGTCGGCCCCCTTCCGCGTTTAATAGCGGGAATATCGTGTTTCAGCTAAAATCAATTTATGCTACTCATCTTTACTCGCCATATATACCCCTCGACCGTATTTTCTCTTAAAAGCGTAGCAGAGAGGCGGTCACGGTGGATGAGAACGTTAATAGAATTCTGGACATTTTACCTGTTAGACGGAATTACGATAATCCGATCCATTAATCCCGGGCCGAAATTGATTAAGGTCAATGCGCGTTCGGAACTCGCAGTTTCAAATTTCGAGATGGACCCCCCTTGACCTACATGAAACTACAATGAGGTATATCGAGTGGCTGCGAGCCGTGGCTGATACCATCTCGAAATTGCAGAGAAATTACGCGAGATCGAGGGTACATTGAAACTGCCTTGAAACTCCATTGAAGTTGCGCAACGCGCGTGGGAAACCGGCCGATCTTTTGGCAAGTTCGCACGTTTCTTTAACGCTGCCGAGAGTGTTCCAGCACAGAGGGCACGCGTGCGATCCAAACGATCGATCGACTCGATTATTTTTATTACATCTGCCCTGGCATGATTGCCGCGATTCGTTCAACGAGGGGCTTTGCAACTCCAATTTCTCCTCCCTTCGCTTCCCTTATTCCCACGATTCCGTTTCCTCCACTACCTCCGCGCCCCGGAATCCAGTCGATGAAAAATCCTCGTGACAGAAACAACCATAAATTCGATGCTTTCTCTCCGCGATGTATCCATCTTTGCGCTTAACGATAAACGATCGACGATATTTCCCAACGAAAGTTCCGTATTCTTTTCACCACGGGAACATTCCGCGAGCTACCCCGTCGTCGTTGCTTAACCAACGATCCACGCGATATTTCCATGGAAAGTTGCCCGAAGTTCGGGAACACGCGGACCTCGGACTACTGCTCGGGTCGAAACAAGAATTGGAACTCGAACAACGATCCGTTTCCCGCTGTGCACCGCCGGCAGGCGAATTTTCTATCTTCCGTGGCCCCCTTCCGCGCTTCCGTGTCGTCGACTTCGAAAAGAACCAGCAAATAGTTCCACTCGAAATTTCGAGTCGAAACGCGCAACGCGAGCTTCCGCGTGCCGCGCCTCAGACCCGCGGTTCACGCTTAGCCGACGCGCGAAACCCGGCTTCGAGAAATATCCGACAGAATCATCGCCCGAAAAGTATCTCCGATCCCGCGACACGAAAATTCGCTCAACCGAGACTTCCGCCTTGCCCGCGGAATTTCCATCCACTCTAACCCCGCCGTCATCCCTTATTCCCTCGATTCACCGATACGAATTTCGCCAGCCAGCTCGCGTGCAGTTGCCCCGGAACACGCGATATTTTCATTTCCACGCTGACATCCGCGGTAACATCCGTGTCGTCGTCCTCTCCATCAGGCCGAGAAGAAACGCGCGAGAGGACAACTTTGGGCAAGTTAAGCCCCATCCGGAATAGCACGTTAGCTCGTTGACATTCTAATTATGCGCCAGGGAGCCCTGGCCCGGCGAGATTGGCCAAGCTGCCCGACGACAGTCAGAGGAGAGCACTCTTGCCGCGATTTTGCCACGATTTCGCGCATGAAAGAGAGGATTTTGGTCGTGGAAGGATCCCAGGCGACCGTGGTGGGTGCCGGTTTGATTCGATCGGGCCGACGATCCAGATTCGAGGACGCTCTCCGACGTCGGATCCGCTAGACGGGCTCCCGAAGGCTTTGTTACCGGCAACTTGGAACCCCGGAACTTGGGATAACCCGCGAGACGGTATATCTCTCGCGACAGGGCAATCGAAGCGAGAGCTCCGCTCGGAATCGACGGAATTGCCGCGTCACGCTGTCTCGTTTACGATTTTAATTGGACACGAGTTCCCGCCTGCCAGGCGCGCAATCTTTTGCCAACGCGTAGAACTATCGAACCCGGAAACTGCTTCGCGAGTGTCGTTGCTCGTTTCCCGAAGACAGTCCATTGACCAAACCCCCTTTCGATCCGGGAGGATCCCATGGATACAGTGTTTCCCGAAGTGCCATCCAAGACACGTTGATTTCGCGGAAGCTTCAGCTTTGCGAACGTTTCTCCGAATAGGGTATGCCCTTTCGGGCACACGTGTACTCTCGTTGATCGAGATAATCGAGCACCCTCCGCGGAAATACTTTATAATCCTCTCGCACACGGTTCGGACTAATTAGCAACAGCCATAACCCGCCTTCTCCAGCGACGAGCACAGGTGTGAGTGGCGCGCAGCTCCTCGCCCGCTGCTTATCATGATCGATATTAAATCTCTGGCCCCCCTATTTCCTCTTCGCTCTTCTACTTAAACCGGCTCGCGAGAACTTTCGAGTAACTCTCTTCTAAAGATTCTTCGAAATTAGCTTATAATGATTTGCCTTGAGCCCGTTAATTAATTTGCTCCCGTAACTCCGACAGAGAGGAAGGAGAAGGAGGATCGAGGAAAGATGCGTCGGAGTGGGGGAAAAGTATTTGATAAAAATTTAATAATTATCCGTAGGCACGAGGTAGACACGCGGAAGGAATCTGGCGAGAAAGGAGAACGGATAGGACACGAATTCGATAAGTCCCGTGGAAATCTCGACGCGACGCCTCGCCGTGACGCGAATCCCAAGAGCGGAGAAGGTTTTGCTCGGTTATCTTAAATTTCCTGGAGAGCAGCAGGTTTCGCCCCGAGCACCGCTATTGTTTGCCTGTCTCGATATTGTGGTCGTCGCGAAAACAAACTGCATCGCGAGTGCAGCTACGCTTCGAGGCACTGGCCGTGGGCAGCGCGCGGATTTCAAGCGAGGCGGAAGTCAATATTCCCGGAGACAAACGGCCCCGAGTAATAATCGTCCGAATTGTCCCGAATCGAATGTTGCCCCGCTGTCCAGGATATTCGCTGTTTTCCCTCTAGCCCTCTTTCTCCTGTCTTTCAACTTCTCTCTCCTCGAAGACGCGCGAAAATATTGGATAGTTCGAAATAGCCAAGGGGGTGGTTGCCGAGGGAAACACGGAGGCTCTGCTACGGTTCCGTTTCATAATTAAGGGGGGGCGAGAGATGTCTTCGCGATGACGGCACCCGAGTACTGTTGACGATCGAGATCGGCCAATTCGGCTGAGGGATTCGCGATAATGGAAATGCAAATGTCGCGTGTGTGACGTGCGCGCGCACGAAAGATCAAACAACGTTCCATCCGCTTCCGACCGCAAAGGATTCGCTGGCTGCCGGCTACAACCTCTCAATTACCTTTCTGGCGTTTCTGGGTCGATCGACCCCGACATTTGACGAGGCTATTTATATGGCCCCGTGGTTAATCGCTCGCACAACGCCATGGAGAATTGCCGCGAGGCACTCCCAAGGTCCCAGCACCGGATGAATATTTTTGGATCACCGCGCGCGTGGATCTGTGAAACCGGGGCGGCGGTGGAAGAAGTCCGAGAAAAGGTGGCAGCGATCGGAACTAGGGGCGTTTAGAGACAGGGAAGGGGGTCGAGTAATTGCACGGTCGAGGACGAACGATCGTCGGGAAAGTTTGTCCGCGGTGTCCATCCAGGAAGCAGCCGGAAACCGGGAAGTAGATAGGGGTAGTTTGTTCGCAGCCAGTCGCGGCCGCCAAATTCACGAGGTTTATTTATCGCGGCTCCAGTTGCCCACCTCGAGTTACACCCATGCCGTAATTTATATAGACTCGCGACGAAACAACCCCTTTTTGCCGCCTAAACTTCGACATCTGATCCTCACCAGAGATACGGATCTCGCGCGTTGTCTATTCTTTGGAATATTTGTGTCCAGGTACAGTAAGGGGAAGGTTCCTTTCTCACTGTTGCGTGGGGGCTAGTCACAGGTATCTTCGATATTGCACCGGTGCTAGAAGGGACGAAAGGAAAAGGCGGGGATACGTTTCGTTTTGGACCTGTTAGTGGATTCATCGGTAAAGCTACCCTAGCAGGCCAATTTAGCATACATGTAATGCGCCAGAAACTAGATGCAATAATATACGTATAAAAGTAACAAGTGAGAACTTAGACTGTGAGATCGGTGGCTCCAGCGTGAAGCACTCGCGATCTAAAATCAAACTTAACTAACTTAAGTGCCATGACGGTCCCCAAAGACTAGCGCTAGACTTTCCATTGGGGCCCGGCCGATCCTCGGGGACCGACCCAGACTAGGTCCAAAAGGTGCTAACTTTTGGTGTTAAATTCTTCGCCATCTTTGGTCCTAACGTTTGGGAATTCCTGTTATAGCAATTGATACAGTGTCTCTGAATTTTATGAACACTTTGCCCGCCGCTAGTGGCTCACTTGACGACCGAGTCTGGGCCTGAACGGAACGGCAAGCAAAACGGGCTAAGCACTTAACGCGTTAATTGCCCTAGCAGGCTCTGCCTTAGACGCGGATGCTATTGGAAGGTCTGGTAGTTATATGTATAGAAAACAGAGATTTTCCGAGGACTTGCTAGAATGTCCTCGAAGTGGGAATCCATCTAGTGGCGAAGATGAAAACGATGATCGCTAGAGTACTTTGACAGGTGAGCTCTTCTTTCCGTTCCACCCAAACAAGCGCCAAACTAGGCGTCTCTCGATGATTAAACCTACCTACCTCGCGTTAACAAACGAGGCCGGAGTCAACGAGACGAGAAACGACGCGACGACTCGTGGAAAAGCGCAGAGTTTCTTCAAGTGCAGCGAAGGGCAGCCTATTAAGCGTTCGTCATTGATTAGAGGCTGCCGGTTCCGGGGCACGAGAGCGCAGGATTTCAATTCTCCCTCTTCTGCCGGGTCCTCGTGCACCCTTATCTCTCTTTCTCCGTCTTCTCCCTGGTGTGGCTCTCATTATGCAGAAAGCATACTGGAACTGGACACAGTGCAGGGAAATATACCTGCAGGCGGCTTTTGGTGCTCGAGTTTGCCGACTATAGAACCGGAAATTTCAACGACCCCTTTCATGACGACCTACCCCAAGAGAAAGGCGGCCGTTGCTCGACTCACCAAGTATTCAGACATGGACGTATACGTGCCGCGCCCCGAGGTATGGAGCAGTCCGCGAGCCTTTGCACGAATCACCGGAAATCGTCTGTCGGCCTCTGTTCCCGAGCCCGTCCTCGTTCCCTGGTTATCGGCTGTCGATCCTTAGTCGACTTCTCGAGAAACGCTTCCCTTTCCTCCGATTTACAGCCGTGCTGCACTCGCTCCTCTTACTCGGATATCCCCTTTCCTCCTCCGATTAGCCGCGGGCTCTGTTCGGAGTAAGGGGGCGTTTGTTGTTCGGGGGTTAAAGGGGACGATATTCGGAAACGCGGGATAGAAGAAACGGTGGGGCACAGGGATTCTTTGTTTCCCAGGTCGTTTGGTTTTTCCCCTATTAATTCGATCCTTTGTCGGAGGCAGTCGCGGCTAAGGGGTGGAAAGTTGGCTGGTGCAGCGATCGAGGAAGGCAAGAAGCGTCGCGTGAATCTGAATATAGAGAAATCCCGCGTCGAGAAGCTGCTCGGGAAAATTCACGCCGCTTTGGCGGATGTCGGAAGAAGAGAAGAAAAATAGTCGAGGGAACTGCACCTGGAACGATGAAAGTTTCACCGTTACGGGGAACAATTTCTTCTCGATCTCTGCCAGCTCCGAATTAACCGACGGATAAAGGCGAGTGGATTAAGTAAAATGCAGGAGCAGGCTGGAATCGAGTCGTTTAGATTTTCTTCCGGGTTCAGTTTCTCGGAACGATTACATCCGGCCGGATCCATCCCCGGGAGGGGGCTTTCGCGCGACTAGTCGCGGGTCAGTGGCGTAGAAAATTGCGGCAATTTCGCCGGTATTTACGCGTCTTTATTGCCACGGCGAGTTCCCGGGGCAGCGATGACTAAAGACCCTCGTGGACGCCGTATTGCGACCAAAGCCAGGCTATTTGCAAACCTGCAAGCGTTATTTGCCTACCTTTTAAATCGCCCGGATGTTGATTTATCACGTTCGCCTCGTCCCCCGTCCGCCATAGAGCGATTGTTGTTTCAGAACAAGATCGAGGTCCCCCGTTCCCCTCGACCGTTCTTATCTCTCTAGATTTCTCCGGGAAAAAGCGTCTCCCTGCGCCACAGCGCGCGCTATATACCCGGAAGAAAAATATAGGGAAAGCGAAAGACGCGGAACTCCTTCGATCGATTTATCGGAGTCCGTTTCTCCCGTGAACCGCCACGCTGACTCGCGACTCTAAACTTTACGTTTCCTCCGATTCTCCGGGAGTTTTACGTCTTCTCTTTAACGGGGACTCTCGTCGATCGGACTTGCCGCAGGATCAAGCGATAAAGGTATCGCGAAGTCGGTGACGTTATGATCGGGAACGTGACCAATTTCTGGCCACGACAACGAGCCCAGCCGCGATCCGCTCTGTCCGCAGCACCCCGTTTTATCGCGCCACCCTTAAACCTCCGTTTTACGAGTCCACGCAGTAGCGGCTATAGGTGTCTGGCGAATTTTCACTCTTCACTTTCTCTCTCTCTCTTTCTTTCTTTCTCTCTTTTATTCTCTTTTATTCCCTTCCCATTCCCTTCCCCCCGTGTCTGCCTTTTCCACCGCGTTCGTTCTCCGACTGGGAGGTGTCTTAACGTCGGGTCCAGCGATGCTAATTTATGGATCGTAACCGGCCACCTCTGAAACAGCTATGAATTATGGATCGAATTAGAGCGGGCTACTAAGCTGCGACATCGTAAAGCGGTTTAACACTCGCATCGACCCAGCAGGCTAAAAAGATCCCGGAGTTTACTCGCGACCACGCGTGGTCCCTCTTCGCACCTTGCCGTCTGTTCATGCCCCTCGATGCTCGCCGAATAAAATGGCGCGCTACGTGGTTTGCATGCGACTCCGGGTCCCCGAGATTCTCCCTTTCCTCCGGGCGTCTTGGGTCGGTTGAACGCGCGCTCGTTGAACATTGTCCGCGAAACGCGATTATAACGAGTATTCGCGTTTAACCGAGGCGGCGGCCGACTTAAAGTCTCCCCTTCTGTCTGGTTAAATTGCATTAATTCAACGAGGGCAGAGCAATTTCGGGTCTGAAACGCGACTTCGTGGTCTCGCTGAACTTTCGCGGCCACGCGCCACTCGTTTGCCCTGCTGATCTTCCGCTGCGTGGCTTCGAACTGTTGCAATCTTCCCGCCTTTCCTCTTTTCTTTTTATTTCCCCCATTTTTCTTTATTTCTTCAAAGTATTTCGAAATATTTCTAGGGATATGTTTTTATTGGCAAATGTACGGAATAAAGGATGTTGTTAGTTCCAACATATTTTTAATTACGAGCTAGAGAGATTTAAAAGCGAAAATACTGCAAGGGGTTAATAATATTCAACAAGAACTGTCTGTTAATACTCTTGTTGGAACCCGGATTTCAATATGCAACACGGGTTCTAGCAACAAGGGAAAATACAAGTCGGTGGAGAGGACAAAACAAAACTGCAACTGAAACTGTACCTGACTGAACTGAAAACAGTATTGAAACTGACCTTTCGCAAATTTTGTGAGTGCTTATATAACGTTAGTTTTTGGGGAGGCGAAGATGACCATTGGTCCTTAGTGAAAGTGGGAATGAGTCAATTGTTTT
>NW_016908444.1:998492-1009809 GCF_001483705.2 Eufriesea mexicana | reverse complement strand
GTTAGTCACCCAACCCTCTTTCCTAAGAACTTTCTCTCAATAACTCCTCTCAACAGCACTGTCTATGAACTGTCCTGTACGCTTCTCGATCTGCCCTTTTAAGGATTGGGCCTCCTTTGTTCATTGATCGTGGATCAAGGGGATCGCTGCTTCGATTTTGAGACCCCTGTTATCACTGCTACGTGCTCCTCACTCATGCCGCCTTAACGGTAATCGGGACTCGCCTAATCTTATATATTCTTACAATACAGACTAAAAGACTAGCCTAATCACGCAATTCACAGTCGCACGTGTCAACTCTTCGAACTGTCACCGACTGGACTCTCTCTCAAATCTCGTGTACAACTTTCACTAACAAGACTGTCCCAGGATAACCGTTGCACCCTCATTTGAACCTTGCACTCTGTCTTCTTTCATACTCAAACTTTCTTCCTCGATCACGCGTTTCCCATAGCCTCGCTCTTGGTGGGCCACGTACCCTGAACATTCAGGCGCCTTTCGCTCTTCACTTGCATTTCGTACAGTCATAAATATTCCGTTTATCCGATCATTGCACGCGGTCATTCGTCCTTCCACGTGCACTTCAGATGACACTCTAAACATTCGGTCTGAACCCTAGGTTACTGTTTCTTGCCCGTCGCCAGCTAGACAGCTCCAAGGGTTCCTTTGCGCTAACTCTCACATTTGCAATTTGTGGTAAAGGATCGGGTTTATAGAGATTTAAATTTGAACTTTATATTTTATTCTCTTGCAATACAAATGCGCGGAGGCTTGAGTCTTTGTGCGATGCGTGATGCAAACGGTAAATTGTCGAGAGAGAGCATGTTCTCTCGAACCCTTCTGCCAGGTTCTTATAGGCCCTATGACGACCCATTGCGTCACTCAGTCCTGCTTCGAAAATTGATAATTTTGATGGTTCCTCGAAGCAAACATAGGTCCCGATGCAGGGTGACGCCATCGAAATAGACTCCTCTCACAAATTCTCACATATTTTCCGCGACCTGAATGATTTACCGAAATTATTTCCGAAGTATTTTATTAGCTGGTTGAGATGCTCGAAGCGCTCCTCGGGAGTTGTTTACGTTTATCCCGAGTTACGCATTGAGCTCTAGAGTAGTTTGGACTTGACCCAAATTGCAAGAAATGTTTATAAATAGGCGGATCGATGGTGCTTGTATTGGCAGAGAAGTCGGTCAAGTAGCCGTTGTAAATCGACGTTAATTACAAGTTGTAATTTCGAGCCTCTTCGTAGCCCTCTTTGAACACGGGCTCGGATGAAAATTTCGCTCTTTGTTCCCTCATTTTTGTCCCCGGCTCGCGCTCTTGTTCCCCGCGACGGATCACCCCGCGCTGTTCCACTTGCGAAAATTAGTACTACCCCTTAACCCCGGAGAAATTACCTCCGCGTCTCGCGACGTCGTCGGTTGCTTCGAGTTTGAACTGCGAAATGCAAATAAATCCTTCGGGACATCGCTTTTCCATTAGAAAAATTGCCAAAGTACTCAGGGTGCCTCGGATCAGCGCGAATTCCTTATTTTTCCTCCCCCACTTCCCGCCTAATCGGGATAACACACCGCGGGAAGAGAGTCGGAGAACAAAAGCTCGTCTTTCGTTCGCTACTTTGTTACCTCTCGTTATTTTCCAAGATCCTTTATAGTCGGGCCGCGAAGTTTCCGCGGGACCTCGACGGTTTATTAACCGCGACCCGCGAGCAAGTTTTCGATCGAGAACCCGAACCGTGCTTTTTCTCATCCACCACGATCTTCCGTGGGCAAAAATTTCCCGCGTAATTACAAAATTGAACGGTCGAACTACCCGGTCGCGAGTCTCCGATGAAAGGATCTTCCCACGGAATTTTCCCCTCTTTTTTCCCCGGCAGAAAATTCAATTTCGTTCTTTACGCGTGGTCATCGTCGAACGGAAGGTCGTACGTTTAATATCTTGAAAATTCCTGCGGGAAAATGGAGAGAGCGGGAAGTTCCTGCGGAAATCAGTGACACGAGTCGCCGCACGGTCAGACGCGAGTGGACGAAGGACGATATAAGCGAGCCCGTGGCTGCAACTTCGCACGAAAATTTCATAGCCTCGTCGATATTTCCCGCTGAAATTCCTCCATCCTGGTTCCTTTAGAATCCCCAACTACCACGAGGAGCGATCTTCTCGCCGGACGTTTGTCGCAAATATTCGTTCGAATCGTTTTCCCGTGTTTAATTACCGTGTACTTACCGCGTTCGTCGTTATCCGTGGAACACGCGGACCAAAACTAACCGGGATGATCTATAGAATTGGCGAGAAGTTAGCCGAACTTCACCGATCCTCATCGTCGTTCCGTATTCCGCGTCGAACTTCGCGGAATATTAATCACCGCGATAGTCTCGGGACTGGGAAAAACTTGTCATATTCCAACCCTTCGCAGCACGCTGCCATTTCCCGCGCGATATCGCAGCTCTGCACCCTCTTTGCCTGCGATGTATCCTCGCGTTCGGGCGAAACGGGCACGGATGAGGGCAAGAAGGGCACGCGTATGAATAAATTTAGAGTGCACGAGATGGCTGGCCCTGGAAGTCGGTCGCGAGGGTTTATCAGGCGGCTGCTATCGAGCTTATCGTCTTTTATTCAGGATAGATTCGAGGACACGGGGAACCACGAGGATCCATGTGGCTCGTGTGCTGCTTCCGGCTGAGCACGGTAAATCGAAGGATCCGCGTGAGGCGCGTATCAACGGAAGCACCGGATGTCCTTAAAGGGCGGTGCTCGCATGGCTCCTCGCTAGGAATAAGATTAAGCCCGGCGTGTTCCCTCGAGGCTTCAGTTTTCCGCTAGACCTGCCCCGTTCCCAGCGGAAGCACCGCGGCGTACGTAAATTTCACGAGGCTGAAGAGGCGGAGAGGGAAAAAATAAGAGGCAAAGGAGAGGAGAGATAGGGTGAAAGCCCGGCGGTGGAGGTCGATAGGGTTCTCCACGCGAGCTCGTTTCGCGATCCTCGTCCTGCGGCAAGAAGATCCTCGAGGCGAGACGAGTGGAAGGAACACGAGCCTGGATGGATCGTGAGACGCGCGAGACACTTGTCACGAGAAAGGTGGTTTGAGTTAAACAACTCCCGATGACGATAAAGTGTCGAGATTCGAACGTTTGTTCAAACTAAGTTGAATTGTTCGGACGATGCAAAGAGTCGAGATATTTAAGGGTTCGTACCTATCGTACCGTAGTATCAATAGGTCTTTACCAATATATGGCGCAATTGTAATGTATCGTAGTGTAGAGACACTTGGATAGGTGGTAAATAATAGTCTCTATTTATTAAATAACAAATAATAATGGATTAAATTAGCAACGTGTGGTGACGATTAGGCTACGAATTTATAACAGCTACTACTATTACTACTACAACTTAAGATTACAACGCAATTACAACTGTTACAAGTAAAATACAACTAGACGACTAACGACTTCTTTCTTCGCAACTCTCTTTTAACAACTCTGCTACGAACTGCCTCGACATACATACCTCCAACATACTGCCCGCTTCGCATCCCTATTTAAAATCATACGCTCCATCCTTTGCCAATCACGCTTTCCCACACACAGCCTTGCTCTCAGCGGGTCACGTAGTCCAAACACTTAGATGCATTCTCTCTTCACTTTCAACCGATACATTCATAAACATAGTGTCCACACGATCCTAGCGCACGGTCATTCGTCCTTCAGATAATACTCTCGACCCACTCATCCTACGATACCACAGTAGTGACATATACGACTCGCGAGTAAAGGTTGAACGAAACTCCGTATGGTTTGGTGGTGCTTTATTCTCTAACTCGGTCGGCTTTTATATATGATTGTTTTCAGGGTGGTTCCAAAGAGTGGGGAAGGATATGTACGATTATTGGAGATAAGTGATTTTCGTGATACTTCCGGTTTTAAGTGTGGCGCGGGAAATGGAGGTAGGGTGTTCGTGATTAGCTTTTCAGATAAGATAATTGGAAAATCGAGATGGATGTTTATGGGGAGGGTTAGTTCCACGATAAGATGTCTGGCGGCGTGGGAAATCGGAATGGAGCGTGTGTGGAGAGGCTTAAATTTTAGGATAAGAAGTCTATTTTTGGGTATGGCGCCAGATAACTATGCAGGAGGTTGATAGTTTCGGGTAGGGGAGGTAAAGAATGAGGGTAGAATCGGAGGGGTTTGTCACACACTCGCTAGTCTCCCGGAGTATCGGAATTATTCTCGCGTTACTCGATTCTTCTCCTGGCTGCCGGAACTATACCTTCGGAAAACGAACGCGATTCCGCGATGGACGAGAAATTGATTCTATTCTGCTCGTCGTTCCGCTTCTTTTCGCGTAAAACGTTCCCTAGCGACCACTCTCGAGCTGCCTTCCGGCTCGAAGCAGCCACCTGACCTTCCGATCCGCAGACATCGATGCTCGGCATCCTGTTTCCCGATGCTCCGCGGCAACATGCAAATTTCACCGGGAATACTGGATGCTTCCGCGAGAGTCGATGTGGTACGGTTTACGCGCGCACCATCGCGTTCCCGTGAACCCTCTTATTCCTCATTTGCCTCCCCGCCGGAACAAACGACCCAATAAAACCGTGGCAATACCCACCATCTTGCAGGATTTTCGACCGTGATTCTGGACACATGGTCGTTGCTATTCCGCCATCGTCGGCGGACCGTTTTCGCGCCATATCCTTATCGATGGCGACTTTTATATTCTGTTTCCTGCTCGAATTTATCTAGAATTTATCTACAATTTATCTCGGATGCGAACGGTAACGCGTTCGTCAATCGATCTTCTCTAACGGCACTGTTTACGAAGAATGCTCGTCCCTCTTCCATTTCCCCCGAATTTATTTTCAGTCGCAGTATCGCAACGTCGACGGTATCTGGTTAAAGATTAGTAGTTAAAAGGTTAAAAGTAGTTTAAAAGGTACAAAGGGATATCGCGATGGATTAAATAAGCGGAAAGCACAGTGTCGGATTTTGTCAGAGTTTATTATGCACGAGGAGGGGTTGCGTCGAGAAGACCTGCTCTTGGGAAAATGGTCCGAATCGCACTCCAGTTGCCAAAGAATTGCTTGCACTTATTCCAGCACTGGTCCACGCGTCGTGGTCCGCGAGTCATAGGGGGGTGGTTGTAAAGACATAAACCAGGTCCCTATTGATTCGGGACCCTTGACGTCGCCACGAGTGGAAAAATATCCTTCTTCTTCCTCGATAGCGATGCATCCCTAGAAATACAGAGAGAGAGTCTGGTCTGCCGGTAAAAAAGCTTCGGCAATTTGGAAGGCATGGTTGAAAAGCATCGAAATGGATGCCGCGGGTTTTCCTGGCAGTGCAAACGGAACGATAAAAACGTCTTTGAAAACGCATCGGCGAGGCTGGTCGGAACACTTGGAAACGAAAATCTGCCCGGCGACAAAGCATCCCCATCGAAGCGACGATCTTAAAATCCTCTGGAATCCGTTCAGCCTGTTCCATCAGCCGCGGGAAAAATTCCATTGTTCGCGGGGATCCCCCGATGCGCTTTCTTTCCGTCCATTTACCGCGCGTTTGCATATTCTATTCGGATTTGCCGGCAGTCGAAAGCGAGACGCGATCATTGTCCCGCGCCCGACTTTGTTCCCGTTCCGCATTATCGACAGCGTCGATCCGGAAATCGGAACAGGGACTCGGTGTTCCAGGTGCATCGGCGGCTTTCATCGCGCGCAATCGGCATGTCCCGAAACGAAAGGATTATTGGCACTCGGTCCGCCTCGGCGCCGAGCAGTTGGGAAAAGGATCTGCCCGCGAAGAGGGAAATCTCAAAGGCTTGGGATTATTGGCTATCGCTATGGTCCACCTTCCATGGTGTTCTTCGACGGAATCCTGGGTGGAAGGATGCAATATCGGTTATCTTTTCCTTCTCGTCGGGGGCAATGTGTGTCACGACTCGGAAAATTTCACGTTTTTATTATCTCATGCTGCTCTTTCTTTTTCCTTTTTATTCGATTTTTGTTTAAGGTGGCAGCCATGTTGTGGGTTTTTGGCGTACGAATTGTGTTGGATGACTAACGATTCGCTGGCCCTCGGTCACTGGACGGACCTAGCTGATGAACGCAGTCCAATTTCAGAGTTCAAAAGCAATTGACTCGTTCCTGCTTTCACTAGAGACCGATGGTCGTTTTCACTCCCCACCCCCCACCCCCCAAGAACTAACATTATATAAGCACCCACGAAATTTGCGAAAAGACAGTTTCAGTACAGTTTCGTTACAGTTCAGTACTCAGTTCAGACAGTTCCAGTTTCAATTTCTGTTTTGCTTTTTTCCTCTCCGCCGACTTGGATTTTTCCAACGTAACCTTATTGCTAGAACCCGTGTTGTGTATTGAAATCCGGGTTCCAACAATTGTATTCGTTATTGAATAGGCGTAGATGACGTAGATGATACGAAGAAAGCGGTTGGTTGAACGGTGATAGATATGTAGCGACTATCGTTCGCACCTTTGCCGCTAGATGGATTCCGACTTGAAGGAGGTTCGAGGACTTTCTCGCAAGTTCTTGTAAAACCACCGCTTCGTATATATGTAACTTCCAGATTTTCGAATAATATCCCTGTTTAACGCGTTAAATGTCATACCGGTGTTGCGTGTCGTTCCGTTCACGTCACTGTTAGCTGTTATGCGGGCCCTTCCGTGCCGTACGGACCCCGGAGAGAGGTCTGAACGGGGAAAGTCTTAGCGCCGGTTCTTAGGGAACGGTGTGGCGTTTAACGTGTTAAGGCAGGGACTGCTAGAAAGGGCCTTACTGTGACGAGTCCACTAGCAGACCCCGGGATAAAACGCTCATCCCTTCCTTCTCCTTTCATCCCTTCCAGTTACACCGTTACACCGAGGATACCTGTGACTAGTTGACCTTAACAATTATGTATGTGGGACTAGACCTTTTACAGATATA
The DNA here is from genome assembly GCF_001483705.2 of Eufriesea mexicana. NCBI lineage: Eukaryota > Metazoa > Arthropoda > Insecta > Hymenoptera > Apidae > Eufriesea > Eufriesea mexicana. The sequence continues at coordinate 1,002,870 of NW_016908444.1, read as the reverse complement.
TGCCTTCAACCGCTATCTTCTCTAGAAAATTATTCCTTATATCGTCTAATTTTTCCCTTAAAGCTCCCCTCACCCCTTCGATCGCCAGACCTATCGATGAATTTTTCAACGATGAACGTTTTTCATCTGTCCACTCGCGTTCTATTCTCTGCTCTTTTATGGCCCTTTTCCGCCTTGGTTCTTTTAATCCACGATACTGCATTAATGGCGACGTTAATTAGTCAGTGAAAAGTTCAGACCCCTTTTACAATTTTCGCGGTTTCAAAGCCCTTTTACGGAATTATCTGAAATATTAGTTGCTTCTTTTCATATCTGGCGTGGAGATGGAAAGCAGATTCCATGCCATCGTAGATAGATAAAGATATTGTACATGGGCACAGATAGCCCGACCGATCTTTTAAAACGGTTAAAACGGTTTAATTTTCCACGCTTATCGTGGATCTCGTACCTCTCCATACATAATTCCGAGATATCGCGCGGGCTTCTGCGATACCGAGGTATCCCGTAGATCATTAGAGACGACAGGAATGAGTTTAGCGCGAGCTAAAGCATCGCAGGTTGTTCATCGCCGGTGTCTTCTCGAGCTGGTTTCTTCTCGGAGAAAAGTTTCGTTTTTGTTTCGTGGTAAAATGGAAGCAGGTTTCCTCCTACTTTATGTACCCAGAAATAACGAAGCTGGCCGCAATTTATCACCCGTTATCGGGATGATACTTATGCAAAGTACGGGGCTAGGGGAGATCCGAGAAAAACCTTACGTGCGTAGATAGTTGGGAAGAAACGATACTTTGAACGCTTCTTTTTTCGGCTCTCTTCCTCGCCGCGTGTTTCCGAGGTAATGGTTTCCTAGTTTCTCGGTACTTGCTTCACAGGCTGTACATCTTTTCCGATCTTCGTTGAATATTAAGCGTGGCTGGAAACAATGGTAACCGGTTACCATATTTCCCTCGGTTCTTCGGGAAAAATCTCGACTTAGTGCCGGTGGCGCGTCGGTACCGGGATCGCGATAAATCGTGGGACAAAGCGACGAACGGGTGGTGATCTATGGAATCGAGTGGTCAGGTCGGATCGCAGGGCACGGGACGCGAATTCCTCTGCGGTCCTTGACGAACAAAGAATTATTGACACTCGTTTCTCCAGCGTTGACGATCGATGTGCGGCCTGGCGCGTGTCACTGGCGGAAGAAAGATGGTCGTTATCTATCGACTTTTTCCTCCGCGCTATGGAAACAAGCGTCGGACGAGGCAGCAATCGAAACATTCGCGCCTCCTCGATGAACGGGGAATCGATTTAGAGAGCTGTTCGACCTATTTTCCACTTTAAACGCACTGGAACAACGTGACGCACGGTGAGGAATTTCGCTGAAAAGCTGGTCAAAATATGAGGACATCCTTCGATTTCTTTGAAAGTCCGTATCTTTGGATTCTCGGGCTCGTTGGTTGTGTAATCGGTGATGTTTCATGCAGTAAAAGTGAAGGCTAAATTTATAACAATGTTATCCATCTTAATTTACGTAACAATGCATGCGTAGCTCTTAGCTTGGAATCATTTTACAGATCTCACCACGCGGAGGTAGTTACGCATCGAGACGCAGATATGCGCCCCAGTGGCATTATCTTAGCCTACTGATGTTATCGGTATCAAAGATACTATAATCTAACTTGGAGCAAAAGAATTTCAGAATGCAGCCAGAAATTTCGCAGCGTTGGAAATATTAGCTGGAAACTATTGGTATCTCTGGTATCGGTTCAAACATTCCGTAAAATAATTGGCAATAATTAATTAAATAAGAAGAAATTTATTTCCAAAACTATAGTGGAAAGTTTTTTCAGAATGTACCTTTACGATGCAATTATAAAAGTACATAAATTAATCGCAGAAATTGAATAATTCCTTGATTTGTCACTGCCGAATGAAAAATTAAGCGACAACGGTCAGCACCATCTATGATTTTGGACAGGAAGCTTAGAAAAGTAACAGGAATACAGAATGCGCGAGGAGGTATACATGGTAAATCAAGAAACAACAGTCAGCGACATCTATGACTTTGGATTAGAAGCTTGTGTTGCGATCCGAAATCATAGATGGCGCTGGCAGTTATTTCTTGATTTGCCATGTATACCTCCGCGCGCATTCTGTGTTCCTGTTACTTTCCTGAGGTCCCAGTCCAAAATCATAGATGGTGCTGCTGACCGTTATCACTTGATTTACCATTCGCAATGGAAAACTAGGATATTACTTTATCGCCGTGATTAATTTACGAAGTTTTACAACTGCATCGCACAGGCATACCCTTGAAGAATTTTATAATATCATTTCGGAAAATAATTTCTTTATAATTAATCTATCATCAGTAATTATTACGAGCAGTTTTCGAGCTATTGACGAAGATAATAATACTTTGACATTAATTACTATCATTTATTCGATTGATTTATAACTTACATACAAACATTAAGAAAACAATAACCTTGGTAATGTTTTCATATTGTTATTTTTCTACATATTTTACTTTTACTTTCGTTCTTTATTAAATATTTTAACGAAAAGTCACGTCCTTGTGCCTATACCACGTCTAACGTCAATTAATTATTAATAACAAATTAATTAGCATCAAATCATGTACGGAACGTGCTTAAAAATTTGTGACTTCGTATTAAACTAATAAAATATTGTATCAAAGGAAGTCGCAGTCTGATAAAATTCAAACAATCTGCGCCCATAAATTTCGCAGCGTTGGTACGAAACCTTCTGACGATTTTGCGATTTTGTATTAGGCCAACATAATATTAAAGGAGCTTTCATGCTGACAGAATTATAAAAAATCTGGGCCCATAAATTTCGCAGCGTTGGTACGAAACCTTCTGCCAATTTTGCGATTTTGTATTAGGCGCACATAACACGAAAGAAAGTCACTCATAGTTCGAAGAATTCACTTGAAAATACTTTTACAGCCTGGGAGTATAATTTTCAGCCGATTTTGGGATTTTGTATTCGGCAAACATAACATGAAAGGAGGTCGATCTTGGGACAATACTTTTGCCACCTCGGCGAGACATTTTTGGCCAATTTCGCGATTCTGTATCAGGAGAACATGATATGACAGGAGGTCGCTCGCCGAGACAGTTCCAAGAATTCTCGGACAAAACTTTTGCCGCCACTTTGGACAATACTTTTGCCGCCACTTTGGACAAAACTTTTGCCGCCACTTTGGACAAAACTTTTGCCGCCGCTTTGGACAATACTTTTGCAGTCTCGGCTGGAAATATTTAGTCAATTTCGCGATTTTGTATTAGGATAACATAACATGAAAGGAGGTCGTTCGCCGAGACAGTTCCAAGAAAGTACGTCATTTCCAAGAATTCTCGGACAATGCTTTTGCGGCTTCAAGGAAATATTTCTGTCCGATTTCGCGATTTTGTATCAGGAGTACATGACATAACAGGAGGTCGTTCGCCGGCCGATTCCAAGAAATGACGTCATTTCCAAGAATTCTGTGGACAATACTACTTCATCCTTGCTTAAAATTTTCAGCCCATTTTATGATTCTGTATTAGGATAACATAATATAATAAGAGGTCGCTTATCGACCGATTCTCGGAAATGACGTCACTTTCCAAGAACTCTATCGATACAAATTTTGCAGCATTTGCGTGAATATATATACTGCACATCATAGACTACTCATTGCAGAAGATTTTAATTATTTTACTTACCTTACTTACCTTACTTACCTTACTTACCTTACTTACCTTACTTACCTTACTTCATTCTTCTTACTTCTTACTTCTCATGTTACTTTGACAGATATTTCCCACTCTTAATTTTCAAAGTTCCAAGAGAATATTGAAAATTTACAAGAGATAGGACATATCTTATACTTTGTGCGTAGCTCTTAGCTTGGTATCGTTTTCCAAAAATTATTCTCTGGAAAACGATACTAATTACCAGGTCTCACCACGTGGAGGTGGCTACGCATCGAGACCCGACATGCGCCCTAGTGGCGCAGCCTGCTGGCGCTACCTGTATCAAAGGCACCCTAATCTAACTTGGAGCGAATGAAGTTAAAATGACTCTACTGACACTTTATTATATTTCGTGTCTTACAAAAGGGGTTTCGGTTCGGTATACTGAAACTCTACTGCCGCAACGCTAAGATATTTTCAAGTTCCCATAAAAATAGGAAATGAAATATCAAACACGCGAGCTAATAGAAAATCGCGACGCGCCCGAACGAGTTCGCGATTATTCGAAAGACCGACTAGCCTAGGCGATGTACTCCCGTGTACAGAGATAACTTCATACCTCGGCACCCTCCCGATCGGGCCTAGCTCAATTCCAGTCACTGTCGCACTCGCCAAGACTTACACGTGGACCAAGG
>NW_016908444.1:918166-997265 GCF_001483705.2 Eufriesea mexicana | reverse complement strand
ATTTTAATTTATTATTAACAATAAATTTATTAATTTATTAACTTTTTAAAGTTACGAATACATTCTAACACAAATACGTCGTTTGTTTAAGTAGTAGCTAATAATTTATTAACTTTTTTGACTTTTATCGATAATATACGTTACAAACTATTTGTTATCAACAATTTTAATTTGCTATTGACACTAAATTTATTAATTTATTAGCTTTTTGTAAGTTACGAATACATTTTAATACAAATACGTTGTTTGTTTAAGTAGTAGCTAATAATTTATTAACATTTTTTACTTTTATCGTTAATATACGTTGCAAAATATTTGTTATTCACAATAAATGTAGCAATTTATTTACTTTTTTCTAATAATAGATACATTTTCACGCAAATATGTTATATATACTAGTAATAGTCTATAATTTAGTAATTTTTCCATTTGTATTTTAAATTTACGTTACGAGCAATTTGTTGTTTGCAATATTAATTTGTTATTAACGATAAATATAATAATTTATAATCTTTTTATAAGACATAGAAGCCCTAAATTTCGTCCACGTTGATGATCCATGTCTCAGCAATCTTTTATTATATTTCTAAATTTCATGCATGATGTATTTTAATATATATAACGAATGTGTCACAGTAGCCAAAGGTAGTTGCACGCTTGTAAGTTCACTTTTGGCCAGCATCTCGTTGAAATTGCCCACGGCGCGACGTTTCGTAAATCGCGACGCTCTGAATTTAATCGGTACATCGGCAAATCGATGGAGCCCGATATTCGTCGTTCTTGCTGGAAGGAACGAAAAACGCATCGTTTCGTAATCACGGAACTCTCTCTGGCCAAGTCGTAAACTTAGTCCCGGCGTTTCAACGACGCTACTCGCGTTCCTCGGATTATTACCTTTCACGATGCACGACAGCGTGGCTCGGATAAAACGGAAGACCAACTGCAGTCTCTTCTTCGTTAACGTTTTCATCGAATTAGCGATACGAGCGGCGGATGAGAGTCTCGTCGAGATAGCGTAGTCCGACGATCTTATCTTGCCTTCATCTCCGTGCACACACAGGAGACGAAAATAATCCCGATTATACGGGAAGAAGCACAGCAGGGGTGGAAGAGTAAAGGCATCGTAGGAAACGGAAAAATCGTTTGAGGATTCAACGAGTCCTTCTTGGCCGGCCACTTGTCAGCAGCATCCAACGAAATTAGAGATTCCTGGTTGGATTAGGAGACGACCGAAATCCGCGCCGAATCCTCTAGACATCCACTCGTTTCCTTTCATCCACCCTGTCCGACGTATCCGCAGAACCGGAGCCTGCTTCTACCGTGTCATCCGGATTTGTACCCGATGCAGATCCCCCTGAAGGAAACAACACCCTGCCGGGCTCAGATTAGAAGAGTTCCTCAGGCATCCTGGGATTACAAGCACGACAGGATTCGCGTGTAAAGAGCTGGATTATTCCTAGCTCATTTGTCGTTCGAGGTATCCTTCGCGCTCGTCGTTACACGCCGGACAAACTCTTTTCGTCCTTTCTTAAGCACCGGGATTCAGCGGTGCAGAAATTCAAAGCCCCTCTGGCTGGGAGGATATTTCTATTGAAACGCGTGCTGGTAATCGTCGTATTATAGTCTAGCTGTTGGAAGAAAGATAGGATGCTTCCTTACAAATTTATTCCCTGCTCGTCCTGGTGCAGGAATAATCGACGTCGCGCTGCGTGCCGAATATAAATGCAAATGTGAGACGTTCCCGCGTCGGTTCGCAATTTCAGGCGTAAGTTTGTTTTCATTAGGTAGAAAAGAAACGGGGTGATCTCGTAATCGCGTCACCCCCCAGGCAGAGTCTTTGTCTGAAAAACCGACAGCGTTCTTCCATCCGTGCTCGCTCGAGGAACGCGTGAGGCAATTTCCGCCGTAATTAGGGCGTAATTGTTTTCCGATACATCGACCTGTAAAACCCGAGAGATCCAGCCAGGTTCCACGCGAGGACGATTTCTTTGGAAAATCGCGCCGAGGATTACGCCCGTCTTCTCCGCTTCGTCGTCGTCCCGACTTCCACTTTCCGCTTTCATAATTTCCAACTTTTTCGCGGTTCGCGAAATTACTCCACGTTGAATTGCCCTAACGACGTTACCCCGATAGACTTCCTTCGCTTCCTGCGGCATCCGTGAAACGACACGGTCGATTACCATCGAGAAACGTTATCGATACCATTCAATTCACTCGGAATAATCGCGTTGGAAAACATGAGGCTTCGCAGGCCGGGCACGTAACGCGTGGAACAGTGATTTCGACCATCGAGATCGTGATTAAATTCGCCAATAGAGGTCGGCGGCGATGTAACGACGGAGGATCAGCACCGTTCCAAATGCGCGGCGAGAAACGCGACGCGAAAATTCGCTGTTCGGGATCGAGCGATTTAACGAGGGGTTTAAAAGGCGACGAGAGATCTCCAGTGATCGAATTCGCGATGAGCCAGGAATCGCGATTATCGGAGGGAAATGGTAGTGGCCAAAGATGTGTCACTTGTCTAGGGTTCCTGGTGTCAGAGGTATAGCGCGTATTACACCATAACCTTTCCTTTAACTGCTTCATATCGTTATAACGAAGGGTTGCAAAGGCGACGAGAGATCTCCAGTGGCCGAATTCGCGATATTTCCTTTAACTGCTTCATATCGTTATAACGAAGGGTTGCAAAGGCGACGAGAGATCTCCAGTGGTCGAATTCGCGATGAGTCGGGAATCGCGATTATCGGAAGGCAGTGGGCAAGGATATGTCATTTGTCTAGGGTTCCTGGTGTCAGAAGTATAGCGCGTATTACACCATAACCTTTCCTTTAGCTGCTTTATACCGTTATAACGAAGGGTTGCAAAGGCGACCAGAGATGTAGATTGTCCGATTTCGCGATGAGCCGGGAATCGCGATTTTCGGAAGGCAGTGGGCAAGGATATGTCATTTGTCTAGGGTTCCTGGTGTCAGAAGTATAGCGCGTATTACACCATAACCTTTCCTTTAACTGCTTCATATGGTTATAACGAAGGGTTGCAAAGGCGACCAGAGATCTAAAGTGACCAAATTCGCGATGAACCAGGAATCGCGATTATCGGAGGGAAATGGTAGTGGGCAACGATGTGTCACTTATCTAGGGTTCCTGGTGTCAGAGGTATAGCGCGTATTACACCATAACCTTTCCTTTAACTGCTTCATATGGTTATAACGAAGGGTTGCAAAGGCGACGAGAGATCTCCAGTGGCCGAATTCGCGATGAGTCGGGAATCGCGATTTTCGGAAGGCAGTGGGCAAGGATATGTCATTTGTCTAGGGTTCCTGGTGTCAGAAGTATAGCGCGTATTACACCATAACCTTTCCTTTAACTGCTTCATATGGTTATAACGAAGGGTTGCAAAGGCGACCAGAGATCTAAAGTGACCAAATTCGCGATGAACCAGGAATCGCGATTATCGGAGGGAAATGGTAGTGGGCAACGATGTGTCACTTATCTAGGGTTCCTGGTGTCAGAGGTATAGCGCGTATTACACCATAACCTTTCCTTTAGCTGCTTTATACCGTTATAACGAAGGGTTGCAAAGGCGACCAGAGATGTAGATTGTCCGATTTCGCGATGAGCCGGAAATCGCGATTATCGGAAGGCAGTGGGCAAGGATATGTCATTTGTCTAGGGTTCCTGGTGTCAGAAGTATAGCGCGTATTACACCATAACCTTTCCTTTAGCTGCTTCATATGGTTATAACGAAGGGTTGCAAAGGCGACCAGAGATCTAAAGTGACCAAATTCGCGATGAACCAGGAATCGCGATTATCGGAGGGAAATGGTAGTGGGCAACGATGTGTCACTTATCTAGGGTTCCTGGTGTCAGAGGTATAGCGCGTATTACACCATAACCTTTCCTTTAGCTGCTTTATACCGTTATAACGAAGGGTTGCAAAGGCGACCAGAGATGTAGATTGTCCGATTTCGCGATGAGCCGGAAATCGCGATTATCGGAAGGCAGTGGGCAAGGATATGTCATTTGTCTAGGGTTCCTGGTGTCAGAAGTATAGCGCGTATTACACCATAACCTTTCCTTTAGCTGCTTCATATGGTTATAACGAAGGGTTGCAAAGGCGACCAGAGATCTAAAGTGACCAAATTCGCGATGAACCAGGAATCGCGATTATCGGAGGGAAATGGTAGTGGGCAACGATGTGTCACTTATCTAGGGTTCCTGGTGTCAGAGGTATAGCGCGTATTACACCATAACCTTTCCTTTAGCTGCTTTATACCGTTATAACGAAGGGTTGCAAAGGCGACCAGAGATGTAGATTGTCCGATTTCGCGATGAGCCGGAAATCGCGATTATCGGAAGGCAGTGGGCAAGGATATGTCATTTGTCTAGGGTTCCTGGTGTCAGAAGTATAGCGCGTATTACACCATAACCTTTCCTTTAGCTGCTTCATATGGTTATAACGAAGGGTTGCAAAGGCGACCAGAGATCTAAAGTGACCAAATTCGCGATGAACCAGGAATCGCGATTATCGGAGGGAAATGGTAGTGGGCAACGATGTGTCACTTATCTAGGGTTCCTGGTGTCAGAGGTATAGCGCGTATTACACCATAACCTTTCCTTTAGCTGCTTTATACCGTTATAACGAAGGGTTGCAAAGGCGACCAGAGATGTAGATTGTCCGATTTCGCGATGAGCCGGAAATCGCGATTATCGGAAGGCAGTGGGCAAGGATATGTCATTTGTCTAGGGTTCCTGGTGTCAGAAGTATAGCGCGTATTACACCATAACCTTTCCTTTAGCTGCTTCATATGGTTATAACGAAGGGTTGCAAAGGCGACCAGAGATCTAAAGTGACCAAATTCGCGATGAACCAGGAATCGCGATTATCGGAGGGAAATGGTAGTGGGCAACGATGTGTCACTTATCTAGGGTTCCTGGTGTCAGAGGTATAGCGCGTATTACACCATAACCTTTCCTTTAGCTGCTTTATACCGTTATAACGAAGGGTTGCAAAGGCGACCAGAGATGTAGATTGTCCGATTTCGCGATGAGCCGGAAATCGCGATTATCGGAAGGCAGTGGGCAAGGATATGTCATTTGTCTAGGGTTCCTGGTGTCAGAAGTATAGCGCGTATTACACCATAACCTTTCCTTTAACTGCTTCATATGGTTATAACGAAGGGTTGCAAAGGCGACGAGAGATCTCCAGTGGCCGAATTCGCGATGAGTCGGGAATCGCGATTTTCGGAAGGCAGTGGGCAAGGATATGTCATTTGTCTAGGGTTCCTGGTGTCAGAAGTATAGCGCGTATTACACCATAACCTTTCCTTTAACTGCTTCATATGGTTATAACGAAGGGTTGCAAAGGCGACCAGAGATCTAAAGTGACCAAATTCGCGATGAACCAGGAATCGCGATTATCGGAGGGAAATGGTAGTGGGCAACGATGTGTCACTTATCTAGGGTTCCTGGTGTCAGAGGTATAGCGCGTATTACACCATAACCTTTCCTTTAGCTGCTTTATACCGTTATAACGAAGGGTTGCAAAGGCGACCAGAGATCTAGAGTGTCCGATTTCGCGATGAGCCGGAAATCGCGATTATCGGAGAGCAACGGCAGTGGGCAAAGATGTATCACTTGTCTGGGATATCATACCATAACCTTTCCTTTTTGCTGTTTTATGTCGTTATCTCGCTGTACACCCGATGTACTGTATACCCACTGTACTAATCCTATTAGCAGTAAATATATTTTCGTTACGAAGAAATCTCAATAGCGATGCACCCTGTGTCACAGTAAGCGTAACTGGTTCACGATCAGCCACGATTAATCCGTGCTCTTCGTTGCTCTTTACTCACCCCGGTTGGAGACAGAGAAGGGAGAAGAATGTCGAAAGCGACCATCGATCGAGGGGTAATTGGAAGGGATTTATTATCTTTTGGGGCAGCGAGGGATGAAAGAGGTTGGAAAAAAGCGGGAGAGGACGAATGAAATGGAACAAATCATTCCGGATTTCATTTGTTTGTCCATAAAATCTGGACCCGATAGTCCGTGCCGCTCTGTTGCTCGCTGTCACTCGTTGTCAACGAGGGGACAAAGGAGCCTGATAAAAGCTAAATTAGGGGTGGAAAAAGTGCGCGGGCCAAGGGTTCAGCGGTTGTAACGATATTTCGGGGACAAAATGGTGGATGCTGTGGCATGTATCCCGGGGGAAAGACGTCGAGTCACGAAGCTAATTAACGTAGACCGTAGTATGTACATTCGCGCAAACATATCCTTGGAAATCCATCCGTCCCGTTCCCGTCGCCGGGGGTGAACGAACCCCGTCTCTTTCTACCCCTGGCGTCGCGACGCGGCCTGCAGCGCGATAGTAAACTCGTGCTAATTGAATCGCATGGTGCAAAGCCAGCGTGCTTCCTAATAAGAGCTGCAAATACATTAGCATCCAATCTCGACGGGAACTGAGAATCGGGTGTGGGGTTATAATTCGTGAGATTCCACGCTGAAATTCCGCGCGATGTTTGTCGCATCGATTCGTCGGCGAATCGCAAAGTGGATACACCGTGTCTCTTTGCACCCTTAATTTCCCACTGTCCCGATGACAATATCGTACGACTGCTGGATCCGCGTGTCGTCCGATGCGAATCATCAATCTTGCGATCGACCAGGCTTTGCGAGAGTCCTTCGCGCATCGATGCGACGAGGATTAATATTTCCATGGTGTTTCAACGTTGGATGACCGAGGGTAAGAGGATTAACGGTGTCCTGGAATTGCGGTGTTATTTCCTAGGCGATCGAGAACGTAGAAGTTTACGCTTAATCGTAGATCGAAAATGGGGAAATATTTGTAGAAATATCATAGAACTCTTATTTCGAAAAAGTCCGAGAAACACCATAACAGGGTACCAAACAACGTACTACGCGCTATACCGCTAAAATGCTACGGAAAATTCGGGTTCCTTGCCTCTGCTGCTTCGACAAAGATCATCTTCCCCGATCTCTAATACTCCCTACTATTGTACAAATACGTGACATATCCGCTGGATAATCACGAACCAATTATTTTCGTCCAATAAAGAGGGAGAAGCTCTTTCCCCTGTTCGTAGCGTTCCAACAACCCCCATTGCGATTCGAAGGAAGCATCATCCTCGTCGTTATCCGTAACGAGATTCCTCCGGAACGTTTCCTGGACGAGGGTCCGGGGGTTGTTACTTTCGAGGAGTCATCTAGAGCGGAGACGAAAAGACGACGCGACGCCGGGCGACGCGTGGCGTCCAGCAGTCGCCGAGCGCTATCGCTTTCCGATAGCACCGGACACAGGCGTTGCTCGACATTAACAATTCAATTCCATATTTCCCTGGAGCCGCGAGGACCGGTGCGACTCGCGTCTCTCGAGGGAAATACGTTGTTAGTTAATGTGGCCAGATCTAGGCCACGTGGATTCCAAAGCATCGTCGTTGTTCTCATTATTGGTCCGTGATCTCATCGCGGGACTCCTAATGCAACGGACGTGTTTCCGAACCTGCGGCGTCTCGGACGTGACGCCCTTTCTATAATGGACTCGAGAAGCTGGCCGAGAAGCTGCTTTGACGGTCCATCCCTTTGTCACGGATCTGATAATGTCTCGAATATTTGTTCAAGACGTAATATAAACGAAATTACTAACGGGAGGTTCTTAACTCTTTGCGGATATTAAAGTAGATCCCGGTTGCATAGAAATTTTATTGCGTTTTAAATTAAACAAAATTGGCATATTTTGACTAATAAAGGAATCACATAATGTAATAACATAAAATAATAATGTAGGAATTTTCTTTTGGCTGACTTTTCCTGACTTTGGCGGTCTATCCCTTTATCACGAATCTGATAATATCTCGAATATTTGTTCAAGACGTAATATAAACGAAATTACTAACGGAGAGAGGTTCTTGACTCTTTGCGGATAATAAAGTAGATTCCTGGTGCATAGAAATTTTATTGCATTTAATTTAAATGAAACAAAATTGGCATACTTTTGCTAATAAAGGAATCATCACATAATGTAATAATATACAAAAATAATAATGTAGGAATTTTCCTTTGGTTGGCTTTCCCTGACTGATTAACCCTATCTCGTATATCTATCTTGAACACCGATGGACTCTCCACAAGTCTTAACTCTCAATCTGATTCTTAACTCTGACGACTAACTAACTTTCTGTCTTCCAGAACGGGCCCTTTTAAAGCCCGTCTAGAGAACAAGTGCTTCCCCGATGGAAGAGAAACTCCTTCCATGTCAGAGTCAAGGGTAGAGGAGACTCCTCCCTCCGAGTTAGCCCCTCCGAAGAATCACCCTCGTGGGGACCCTTTCCGAGAGGCGACCACGGCCGTATCACCCTCGGTTTATGCCGGGGAATGCCGGGGTTGCGCGAGGCCACCTCACGTGACTTGGCCCCGACCTCCTACGGCCCACCTGATAGCCAGATCCTAATGAGAGTCCTCTTTACAGGACCCCAATTAACTCTAAAAATATTCTACAATAATAATTTAATTGAATTTGTTGTTATAGAGTGGGACTCAAATAATCCCACCGTCCCATACTGAATATTACCAACACAAGCGAATACATTTATAACATTTGTCGAAGATATTACCAACTGCTTTACAACTCGTAAACGAAACGAATTATAAACCTATGCGCATGCAGCTATCGCAATATTTCGAGATGGAACTAAAATTGTCCCATCATGCATTACGGCGCATCAAAAAGGTGGGACAATTTTAATCACAGCATGCCCCAAAGAGTTAAACTACTGGTTTGGTCCACGAAGAAAGAGATGCAGGATGGAATGTCTCTTAAGACAAATTCAACGAAATTCTCTGACCGCAATTATCTCGATGAAAGTGCATGCATTACAACTACACAAAGCGATTGTATTAAGCGCGTTAACATTAGATACGTAATTTCCCGTGCAGGGTTAAGCGAGCGAGAAGCACACAGGCATCGGCTGGTCGGAGATCCATTAATATCCGGACAACGAGAGCGTTTTGCGATGCAAATGTCGAAACACGCTGACTCGGTGCAATCCGTAAGCCTGAGCACAGCGAGATAGACGAGCAGCGTAAAAAAACCACTAGCGCTCGTATTAATATCGTTGGAAATTTACCGGCGTTTCAATTTTCCAGCGATAAACCCACCGGATCCCGATCCGAGGCAACCGAAATCGCTGCTCCGTTAATACACCCCCTGCAACCGGTTACGTCACTGCCGGACGCCGATAGAGCAAGCCACGCGACCTACGTCCGCCATTTTCCAGTCAATTTTTCAAGGATTAGCGACAGATTATGGGACACTCGTTCCGTCGGACGAAGATGCAAATTCGATGAAAGGAAACGAGCACCGTTCAACGCGTCCTTTCTCCTCGTCTCGTTCGCTCGATTTCTTCGATACCAGGTCTCCCGAAAACAGAGACTACTTCGCGTAACGTTTCAACCATTACGGCTCTTCGACCCGTCTCGAATCCCCTTCGCGTCTAAGGGTCTTAAAAGCAGCCTCTGTAACATTGCTCCTTAAGAAATCTACCCCGACACATCTTCCTTCTCGCCGGAGATATCATCGGAATCCTCCTCGGAGCTCTATCTCATCCGCTGGTTCAGAGTCTGGTGGAAAAAGCTTCGCGTCTCTGCCAAAGAGCTTCCTCTGCTCGTCAAAGCTATCAGAGATCCGAAATCATATTCCGGATAGTACTTTGCCGGGCAATTATCGGTAATCGATCGATCGTCTGGCCAAAGTGGCAGGTTGGGGTGAGGCTGAGGCGACGTACAGAGAAACCGGCGATCTAACGATCGTCCCCGGCGTTAACCCGCGATAGGTATATCGCCCACGCCGGAGCAAAAGTAATCACGACTCGTTATAACTTCCGTCATAATAGAGCGGCGCTTGGACGTCAGTTTCCGTTAGTTTCGTCGACAGCTTGCGCAAACAGGCGGTCGAAACGTCCGGAGACAATGATAGCGGAGACCGCAATCCCTTGTGCTCGAATCATAGTGACGTCGAACGCAATTTCCCTCGAGAACGTGTCGGTGGAATAAGACAGACGCGCTCGAATCTCGCCGCTTCCACTCCTTGCCGAGCTCATTTGACTTTAAGCGCGTGGTCCAGCTCGCATCCTCGCTCCGTCATTCTTATTTGCGCGCGATGACGCGAGAGACCGGCCAGCTGTGCTTCTCGCGCCATTGCGAACCGTGTGATGTTCGTGTCTCAGCAGAGATCTCGGCGTCTTGGCAGAGATTCCTCCGAAATTCCGGAGGAATCCCTTTTTCTCGTCGCGACGCGCTTTCCGTGCTTCCTCGATCGCTATCGCGAACGAAATACACGTAGTCCAACGAGGGAAGCAAAAAGTCGAGAGGACAGGATTTTGTAAACACCCGTGTGAGTTTCTTAGCGAAGCTAAAGCGTCGGTTTACACCGTCGTGCTGTGTAATTTCCCGCGAGAGCTGCGAGCGTTTTGGCTAGACAAGAAGGAGGATACAGAGTACGAGCGCGGAATGCGAGCGGGTCAAGCAACGTGGAGTCCACGGTAAGCGAGATTCCTCTCGCAGGAAAAATAGAAATTTGTCCAACGACTCGGGCTGAATCGTAAACAGCGCGACACGGCTCAGAGGGATACTCGGGTTATGAAACGCCGGTACTTGGCGAGGAATAAATTAGACTGGCAAACGGGACGATTACGATTCGAGGGTGGGAAAGCCACTCGAAGCTCTTTGTCGAACTTTTTAAACTTTCGTCGTTACATTTCTCGGCCAGCTACTCTTTCGTTTGCTAAAGGTCTTACGCTAAATCCTCGGTCCGCCGCGTAATGAGAACGCGGAGGGTGGGACAGGGGTGGAGGACGGGACGAAGAAAGGGTCGAAGAAAAGGGGCTGAGATAGTAGGCGGAAGAAGCCGTGGTCCCTTTCTTCCTGATCCACGATCCGTGGCAGTTTTCCGCGTATATCGCTTCATAAAGTAGCCGATTTAATTACTCGTTACTTCGGAAAGGGATTTGCATGCGAGCGTGAAGCTCTCCCGCTGCTCGTCCCTGCCGATAAGAGCCACCTCCTAAAAGCTATTTGCGCACGGTCGTGCACGCTGTATAGCGGGATAGAATATTCCGTAGATGCCGGGCGAAGCTGAAAAGCGCGTGATAACGCCGGTTACGTGTATGCTCGGCCGCGGATAAAATACACGCGACGATGCTGGCCGGGCGGAATTTCGCCGGACTCTGGCCATTCTGCCGAACTCGTTCCTTCGAGTCCCGGCTAACGAACCGGCGGCGGTCGTTTTCCTAGATAACGCGCCGAGAAGGACACGTGCGCGATTTTCACGCGGATTTAGCAGCGTATTCGGACGTTGGTTGGACGTTGTATCGCCGCGGCCGAGGATCCGTCGAGCGTGCCTCGAATTTGCTGGCACGATTTTCGAACGTAGTCGTCCGGACGGTCTTAAATTCGGATTTATTCCAACGAAGCGGAGGTAACGTCAAACTATGTCACGCGTTAACGGAAGAGAAGGTGTACTCGCGAGACGTGATATCTCGAAGAGCTGCTGTAGGAAATGAGAGGAAAAATTCCAGGCAGATATCTATCCTTCGTGGATTCGCGAAGCGAAGACGAGTTAAGAGAAATGCACGCGTCTAAGAAATTGACTAGTATCGCCAAGTCGAAGCGTCTAGGGAATAACTGCGTGCATCTGCATGCCTGATTCGAGACGCGACGTTAGCTGATCGAAGCTAAAATTCCGTTTGTGGGAGGACAGGAAACGGAGCAGCGAGTAATTACTCGAATCAGAAGCAGACGGCTCGACGGGTAACGAGGAAAGACAGACTCCGTCGGGATGCATTCGGAATCGAGACTCGCGAATCAGCTCGTTACACTACTGGAACGAACGTGTCACGCTTCAACCGAGCGAAATATAGCGCACGGTTTCGATTACGCAGACGTTTACGTCGGAATTTATAATTCGACAATGGTGAGTCACGTTCGTGGATAGAAATATCGCAAGACTCGCGGACTACTTTCCATCGCGGTCTTATCGAAACGTCGATGCATATTCGAGAACGTATTTCGAAATGTTGTTGGAATCTTGAAGGATAAAACGTGGAGATCGGCTCGACGTGGAAGCGGAATTAATCTGGTTACGTTTTTAGCTGCTCGTTGATTGCGAGCAGTGAGAGCGTAATAAGGGTGGGATTAACGGGAGAAAAGTCGGTTCTCGAAGAAAGGAAGATGACTGACGTAGACAGATAGAGGATGAAAGTTGATTGATTACGTTATTCTCGATTTTGCAATGCGTCGAAACGTTACTCGCGTCAGGGATAATGAATATTGATGGCGACACTGGTCCAATGGACAACGATGCGTCAATCGTGTCAAAATTATAATTGTGTTTATATCCCGTCGAACATGCTTCGTCGATAATTGCGATTCGCGTAGTCTGCAAATTTTACCATCGTTATACTACCATTTTGTCGGGTAATTTTTAACGAACATAATCTCGCGATAGGGAGAAAGCTGGGTCCAATGGAACAGCGTTTACAACCCGTATCGCGAGATTAAACGCGAATGAAATTATCTCTTTGTCGGGGAATCTGCGCGATAAATCTGGTTATGGTCGTCGTCGGTTTAGTATTCCTTAATGGCGCCCGACTAACCGCGGGAGTAATACGTAAACGTTGCTTTCTGTTACAGATCACGAGGTACGTTGGACCATTTGCTTTTCCACGAGAGTGAGAGAGAGAGAAGTGCACGAAGCTCCAGATTTGTTATTCAATCTACCCCCGGCGTTCGTTAAATCGGTGCAGGTGCTTCTCGAGAGGCTATAAAAATGGTAAAACACTCGTGAGGCAACATAAATTCCCATTTTACGCGTCTGACCGTGTCGACTAGCCGGAGTTCACCGCACGCCAACTTATTCCCCATTTTTCTTAATCCGATTAAAAAATGTTTTACGCGAATTAAACTTACATAAATTCCGAGAAAATGGCTCCTTTAACGACTTCGTTTCTCCAGGGTGATTTAAACTACAAGGAAGCTTGCGCTTTTTCTACATAGAAACGTAGTATTCCCGCAATCGGTTCGCATCGCGATCTTCCTTTAAAGAAGAGAATCGCCGTTTCGCGTTGCGCGCGATCGACCGAATAACTCGAGAAAAATTCCGGAACGGGGAGAAAATAATTTCCTTTTCCTTTCCTTTTTCCCTCCCAGGGAAAACACCATCGGCACTTGTTGAGTTTCGCGACATAATTGGCCGCGCTGTGGCTCCCTGCAACGAAATTTCCCCCGACACGCGGGCATTTTCAAATAAGCGGCCACTCGCGAACACCGAGCCGCGTAACTTTTTTAATAATACTCCGCCAAAATCTCGGGCAAATTGCAATTTCCACCGGTACGTTTTCTGTTCCGCGTTAAAACACCATCGCCGCGAAGGCTGCAAAAATTTGTCTAAAATTATCAAGCACGAGCTTATCGGGCACCCGAACGCGTACCCTTCGACGCTTTGAGAACGTGGGAAAAATTCAGAGCTCGCGGGGAATAAAAATAAAACGCGCGCGGAATAAAAATCGTAGGACAAAAAGCGTTTGCTTGCATTATACCGCGGCGAAGCTGTTCCTCCATTTGCCTGTTACTCCCGGCCCACTTCGTGTTAATATTCATCGTCGGTGATTTATTCCGCGCGAGCGACGAGTGGCCAATCGGTGGCTATCAGGGGCGAGGAAGGTCCGAGGGTGGCGCGCAAAAAGGGGTTAAACGCGCTCGCCGGAAGTCGCGCCTTCGGCCTAGTTTCCGGCTACACGGAGGAACCGTTTCGGGGTCACGGAAGCTTCATCATCCCCGAAGAACTATCGAAGTAACGCTGAATTTCGGAGGAGACTAATTGAAATTCCGCCGCGACTCGTTCCACGCTGAAACTCCGACTCTTCCAACTGTACTGTCTTTGAAGTTTCTTGCTTTTATTCTTTGGTGGCTCGATGTCAGGCGGGTAAAGGGAGACCGGTATACTTTCCAGATGAAAGTGATCGATACCCCGGTATTACGAGCTATTAGAACACCAGCTCCATAGGAACTCCGAGTTTCTTATCGGCTATGTCCCTCTTTACCGTGTACGAAACTTTTCGATTTCTATCCGGATAAGTTTCTCAGGCGAGAACGGTAAATGGTACCAATCGTGGCCATTTTTAGCCCCGGTTTTGAAATTTCTAAATTCGAGGAATGTATGGTAAAAACAATAATGCGATGTAATGGTAGGAAGCTGTATTTTCGCTCTCGCAGTTCCACCCCGGTTTCTTGCGTCGACTTCTCGGGGAGCGGATAACCGGCGCAGATAACGACGTTAAAGACAAGTCTCGAGGATCGAAGCGAGCGACGACAATGGCCGGACGACGTCTGCGGAGGTCTTTAATTACGAACGGAAATGGAACGGAATGAAAAATTCAGTTCGAACCTGGTCACGGGCATGCCCGATGTAATCTCTCCTTCCTTCCGTGTAATCTCGACGCGAGCGTTTATCGCGCGTATAAGAAGATAATGAGCCATAAGTACGACGTAACGTCGGAGAAAGAAAGCGGAAGGATAATTTAGTAATTGCGCGGCCAGCGAGCGTGTAAAAGGTTTCATCGTGCGGCTAATGCTTTAGCAAGGAATATTTCTCGGCTACCCTCGTGTCCCTTTTAACGTTACGTCGTAAATGAAAAGCGGAATGGACAATATTGGAGCGGATTCGCGGAGAAATTATCGCGATAAAGGCGTTGGAAGGATCCACGTTGGCGAAAAAAGCACTCGCGTAGAAACATTCCTGATGGATTTCAGCTTTTCCTCTACTCGATTATTCGAATAATCGCGAGAAATTGAATTGCGCCCGCTCAAAGCATTTTCATCGCATCCATCTTTGAAAAGGGCTGCCTTTGTTAGTTAATAACTGCAAAAATGTTGGTTCGCGCGGACAAGTGTACTCGAGTTCATCGAATTCCCGTGAAAGAAGCGTTGCAGGCTTTCCGAGAGGAGCATTCTGCAGGGAAATTTCCGCGTTTCGAGAAACTCGCAATCTTGCAGCGCTTCGAGTAGTTCGAGAAGCAGCGGCAATCAAGGGTGCACGGCGACGGAACGGGATTGCCATCTGGATCGCCATTTTTTCACGCGATTCCGTGTGCCCGTGATGAGAATAGAACTTTATCACCGACCTCGTCTCTCGTTGGCAATCCGAGAGAGGAACGTTTTCATCCGAGCGATATTAAAGTGCGAGGAAAAAGAAAAGAAGATGTCGCCATCGAATCGCGCGTGGGACAGTGGTATTCTGCGTAAATGAATACGAAAGAGTGGGGTTTAATTTGGAAAAATGCAAACGCGATTTATGCATTTTCGCACTTTCGTCTCGTTGAAGGCAATTCTTTGCCGGACGCGGCATTCGATCGGGAATTTCCAGGGAAATTTAAGTGCGCCACCATTTGCAGCGAACGAGTTCCGCCATGCTTGTATCGCGTCGATATCGGCTAGTTGTCGTCATTCTTTCGTATCGGGTTTTACGCTTGGACGCGCGACTCCGCTCGATCCTCGCGAACGATAAACCAAATTGACTTCGATTTGCAAGCGAAAGATTAAAATAGCGAGCCATCGGCGAGTACAGAGAAGGTCGGGGGCCGGCCAGCAGCGATTCTATCGCAACAATTTATTTATCGTTACATCCTCGTTTCCGATTGACGCGCGGCTGCAATCGACACTACGCGCGATTCATCGAATCGCGATATCGAGGACGATAAAACCGCGCGCCATCGGTTAACGCGATCGCTGGAACAGCGACGTCGCGTCGGCGCCATTGTTGCTTACCGATTTCGCTATAATGCGTCGTAATCCGGAATTTTCCGCGTCCGCGACCACGCTTTATTTATCGCCGCTTTTGCGCTTAAATCGCCATAACGAACCTCCTCGATAATATCCTTCCGGTTCATCGGGCCGAGGCTGCAAGTTAATTCGCGGATCACGCGGAAATTCGCTGGTCTGTCGGCGATGCGAAGCGTGAAAAATTCATGCGAAACGCAAGCTGAAATTTGCATGCGTTTCGCGCCAACTTCCAGCTCCTGCGAGAAGTTTACAATAAACCTGGTCGGTTGAATTCTCTCGACTCTCTCGGAAAATTCACGGAAAGGGGAGCAAAAACTAACCCTCTTTCCTCTATTTTTCTGCGCCAAGGCCGCAATCGAGTTTTCGAAAACGTGCAGCGTCCACGTGCACCCTCGAAAATCAACCCTGCCGACTCTATTCTCCCTTGCATTTTTTCCTCGCTGTTCAATTATCTCTGGAAATGTCGCGGAATATTCGTTGCAGCCGCGATGGTTGCAGCAAGATAGATCGATCGTTTCCGTGAAACTTTTATCACCGACTAGATTCATGCGCTCGCCACGAGATCGCGGTTCAATTTCACGCTGGAATAAGTACTCCTGCGTCGCGAAGGGTTAGCTCGCCACCCCGTCGTCTACAAAGCCCGCGATAACGGGGCTTACGGTCGATAGTGTGGAGAAATTAAACGGGTGTTACCTTAATTCCCCGTGAATTCCGGTTAAACCGATACAACACAGCGGCATCCGTTTGGCAAATTATGGAACGTTCCTTTAACCGCTTCGAGCACGGATGACCGACGCCATGTATATTATCTAGCAACCAGTAATACCGAGAAATTCGTCTGGATCTCGTGCTTCGTCGAGTATAGAATAGAAGATAAAAGTGGCGGCGGTGAAAATAGTGGACCCGGAAGGAGTATTTTCATAGAAGCCCCGTTCGAAACACGCGTCGCGATATTCAGACAGCGATTCGAGGAATGAAATCTCCGATCCTCGATATACGTACATACGGCCGACCTTGCAAAGAAGCATGTTCGAAAAGGCATCCGTGTGTGGACATACCTGGAGAGTGAAAGGACCGAAGCGGACGAGAACTTATTTCCATAGCCATAAGCGAACTGACGGAAGGTATTTCGGAGGAATGGTGGAGAGTTTCAAAGAGAATGCGCGAAGCCAGAGATGGAGGGAACACGAGCTATACTCGGGACGAGGCCAAGATGGATCACCCTGTTTCCTAGTATTTTTATCTCGGCCGCGTCCACGGCTCTATCTTCTACCAATGGGAAACTATTCCTCGCCGGTAATTCGCCGGATGGATAGATGATGCGCTAAAAAGATTCGCGAGCGGAACGAGCCGATAAGAAGCGGCGTCTTGGCGCAATTTCATAGATTCTCTGCTCGAGGGAGACGATTCCGCGTTGCGATACGGTCGCTAGGCGAGCACTGGCTCTCCACCGTCTCCCTTTTCCGGCGAACATTTTTATGAAACGGCGAATCGGTGATCCGTTCAAGACGAAGGTCTTGTCAGGCAACGGTTCCCTCTTCCACGGATGCGTTTCCGGGTGATTCTTATTGGGGAAGCTGCGATGAAAGATGGATGAATTTGGAACGCCAGAGGCGCGGCTCGGAAGAGGGAACACTCGTTCCCAGAGAAGCTTAGCTGCGTTACTTCGCTTGTTACGGTTCAATTTACCTTTCTTACTCCCCGTCGAGAGCTGCGCGCCGGTTTCACACAGATATTTGTCACCGCATCCATCCGTATCCTCCGCGACAAATTTTTCCCCTTTTTCTCGCCGACGTCTTTTCCTCGTTCGTCGAGTGATTAATTTTAATTAATCGCCCCTTGCCGGACAGTCCGCTGTTCCCGACGCGTCCTCCTCCGCGGGATGAACAGGATTATCCGCCGGAGACGTTTCAATTTCACCTGTAGACGTCCTCAAAGCGGCCACGGAAACGCTCGAAATGGTGTTTATCTTTCTTCCAGCTCGCCCAGTCGGAAGACCGGTCAGCTGGCTGTAGGGGCTGTAGCGTCGATGGAGTTGCTAACTTTCTTAATTGCTTGCGAAATCAATCGCCGAGAGCCGATACGAGGAACGACGGTGATCGGTTCCCGTAATATTTCAACCACCGTTCGAAACCCCCTTTATCCGATTTATCCGAGTCTATAGCCGCGTAAAACCCCTCGGACCCGCGTGGTAATCGAATAGAAACGCGAGTTGCCATTGAACTAAAGAACCGACCGATATTCCCACGTGTCTTGCAAACAACCTGATTCCAAACACGGTGGCTCGGTTGATCGCGATGTTTGCGAGAACAGGATCCTCTCGTTCGATACGCTTTAA
Organism: Eufriesea mexicana; assembly: GCF_001483705.2. NCBI lineage: Eukaryota > Metazoa > Arthropoda > Insecta > Hymenoptera > Apidae > Eufriesea > Eufriesea mexicana. The sequence continues at coordinate 979,073 of NW_016908444.1, read as the reverse complement.
TAATCATCCGATTTTCCAGCGAAGATCGCATTCGACGCGGTTAATTTCCGGCAATGTAATTGCAGTTTGGTCCACTCGGCCACGAGCTTTTGAATAATCGCTTTTGTAATTTAACTGGAAAACACGCGGCGAATTCGATGTTCCCCGGTCGGAAAAATGGACCTACGCGTTTACTCGGAGTTTTCCGCCATTTTCTGCGCGCAAAGGCGAACCTTGGAGCAGCTTTTCGACCGTCGGAATGAAAGAAGACAGCCGCGTTGGTCGTAATAAAAACTTTCCTGATGCTCGCTTCGGGATACGCGGCTGAAAAAATCGACGGCTACAGGGGGAACGGGAAATTCCTATCGGCGAAACTATTTGAACAACCGCTACGATCCTACGGGTAGAACAACAGCGGCGAAAAGGAAAAAATAACAGGGGAAATAAAAAAAAAAAGGAGGGAAAAGGAAGATACCCGAAAGGAAGGAAAAGAATGGACCAATTGCTTGCACTTAAAACGATCGGAGCAACTTGTTTCCGACAGGCAGAAGTTGCTCGCGTGCCGTTGAAAAATATCCGAAAGTTACTCTTCCGGTGCGGTCCGGCTCGGCAGAGAACCGAGCACGAGGTGAATGAATATACGAGCGTTGAAAATACGTCGAAAAGTTTGCCTCGTTTCGTCGGATCCCCACGCCGCCGTGACGATCGATCCATCCCCTGGATGACCGTCCTGTAAACGGAATTAATCGAACTCGCAACTGACCCAAAAGTACCCGTGTAAAATACCGAAATGCGGTAATCGACGGATCGCCGATTCGTGGGTGTGAAGCGATCGCCATTTTTCAAATTAACCTCCTTTCCCGCTTTTTATTCTCTCTCGTTTCTCTTCCCTTTCCCCATTTTTCCTCTGCCTTTTCGGTATTGCGATCCTTTCGCGCGAGACAAAGGTGCTGGCACTGGAATCCCTGACTTTTTGGTGAAGTTTCGCCGGGAAAGAGGTAACGGTTAAATATATCCACGGATAGCGAGAATAGCGTGAATAGCGAGATACTTCGCAATTGCACGGTCAAGTCGTAAAACGATACTCGGTGCTCATCCCTACACCTAGACGAAATCCGACGAATTATCAGATCCAACCGTACAGAACACTGTGCTAGCTTTGAACACTTTGTCGCTGTTAAATTGAATGGAACGGAAGATACGAGGTTTACGGGAACAAGGAGGTTGGACGAGAAAGGTGCGTTAAAGAGGATCGCGGACGGGTTGGTCACAAAGACGGGGGAAAAAGAAGTCGGTATTGCATGGTTAATTGGAACAAATGGCCTCTTAAAAATGGACATTTTACGCGTTGAGATGATCACGAAATGATTGGAATTGGGGAAAAGTCACAGATATTTCCATTTTTTTTTTTTCTTCTTTTTTCTTTTTTTATCGATGGATTTGGAAGCCAGCGAGAGGGGTAGCGAGCGGAACCACGAAGCCAAAGTAATGGAACCAGTCACGATGTAAAACCGATGCGACCGACCGCACGGGCCGAGTATAAAAAATTTCATTTCTCGGGCTGGTTAGGTAGGAGATTGAATGAAATCTGGGCGAGGAGGTTGCAGGCCGGTGGAAAAAGTCGTTGCAGCTGTAGCCGCAAAAGGCGAGAGGGATACACGACAACCGCGGCGGCTTGCATACTCGAGTGGGAAACATAAAGAGGGGGGAAATAATTCTCGCGGGTCGTCGACCAGGAAAAATATTTACGGCTCGGCTGTTCCGTCGACGGGCTGTAAATTTTTTGGCAAGGAGTGCTTTACCTTCTGCACTCGCCTTCCGTTTCTCCGTTTCGCCACTTCTCCTGCCGTGTTTCTCCGTTTAATGTATCGCCGAATAGCCGACACGAGCTACGCAACCCGCGCGGCACCCCCTAAATTGACCGTTTTACGAACTACCGAACCCAACAACAACCGCTACAGATATGCTATCGAACGAAAACACGTTCCACACGCTTTTTGGACCGTTGGCTCCGGGTCTAGCCGCTCAGCCGGTCCCGCGAGATTAAGACGCTGAGATATGCTGGCTGAAAGGCTTGGCAGAGTGGACCAAGGTAATCGCGTTTAACCAAGAAGTCTTATCGCGGCTGGCACACCCTTTGGGTCAACTCGTTCGCCAACCGATCATCTTCCGATTTTCGTGGCTTTTCGATATGTCGTCGAAAATTGAAACATATAAGGGTAGAAGAGGAGGTGGCTGAGTTAAATGATTCTAATTTTCCTACAGTATTTTCGAGTCTCTCGCACAAAACTGTTCTATCCGTTTCTTGGTTTGCCCTTTTTAACACTAGATTTACGAAACCCGTGAATTTGACGGAAGGGTTGCTCCAATTATACGGTGATAACAGATTTAGTTAACTTATATCAAGACTGTTAACCCTTTGCACTCGAGAGGTGAGCTTCAGTCACCATTTCATGAAATTTGGAAGATCGATATTAATTAATATATCAAATTTAATGTAATGTAACAGTGTGCGAGGTATCGAAATGAAATAATTCTACAATTCAGTTATTATACAATTCCTTATTTACTGCTCAAAAAAGTATCGTCAGTTTTTTAGTAGAGAATCATTGAATTTCTACTCTTCTCTAGCCAAAAAATCGTCGAGTGCAAAGGGTTAATATAATATATAATTGTTTTTAAATTAAATTAATCGTTAAAAAACAGGCACGTGGTTTCCTTTATCTGTCAATTTGTTCTCTAGCCAAAAAATCGTCGAGTGCAAAGGGTTAATATAATATATAATTGTTTTTAAATTAAATTAATCGTTAAAAAGCAGGCACGTGGTTTCCTTTACCTATCAATTTTACAGGTGTCTTTAGAAATAGGTATACAGATAGCGTCCGTAAATCTAGTGTTAAAGGTGGACTTCCTCTATTTCGTCTATTCGCGAATCAAGCGGATCGCAACTTCGTTTGAGACTCCAATTATCGTTGCTGCGTGCAGTACACTCACGACGCCATAATGGTAACCGGAGGTAGCTTGCTCTTAGACATGAAGGTCTACCTTAGTTTTCCAGATACTCCGAAGACGGTGAATTAATTCTATTAACTCGTGCCACTCGTCATTGTGAAATTGTACCTAACGCGAAGAGCTTATCGAATATTCTACCCTACACAGGGGGTTGTTTCGAGGATCGAATACTGCAGTGTTTCCAGGACAGGTCTCACGCGATTATTACTCGTCGTCTAATTTAACACCAGATTATTTATCATAAACGGATAACTAAAATTAACCCCCTTACCGATGCACAATTTTTCACGGTCAAATCGTGGCGCAAGGGGTTGAAGGATTTGCGAAATTCTTGCATCGAGGAAGATCTGAACGAGATTACCTCGGAAAGAGTACATCGAACGGTTAGTCTACTTTCCTACACCGACTGCCATATCAGTAGACGCGGAGTGGCTTTCTGAAAAGTCGTATTGCCCGCAGCATGATCGCCCGTGATGCTAACTTACTCTGCCAATGGAAGATAGACTAGTCCCGATGGAACTCGGGTATACCTCGGCATCGTACTTTCCTCGCGACTTTCTAGCGTGCAACGCGATATTTATCGATACTTATCTCGTGTACTATCGGAGTACTAAAGCAGATTAACATCCTCCGCGTGTATGCACAGGATGCACGGGATTCCGACGGAATAGACTTCATCCTGGCAGGCTCCTTTCTCGAGACCTCGTTACGAAATTACCCTGATACTCGCTACGACGCGCAACTGAAAACCCGAGTATTACCATCAAGGTAATCCCGCATTACGATGCTCGTGAATTTTTAGCCACGTCTTGGTACGCAGCGAAGCTCCTAAGAGAGCATCGTAAGCATCACGTGCCTGCGAAATTCTATTCCTCGGGTCATACCTAATTCACGATTTCCCTAGGTCGAAGGAAGAGAGAACGGAGAATCGTGTCACGCCGACTCGCCTCTGTTCCCTGTTTTTACCCGTTTATCGCCGTGTGCCTGGAAAAAATGCAGGCCACGGTGCAGCGTCGTCGCAGGCCTCGCTGCATCCGCGCACTCGATTTTTACGGGCACTCTTCCCTCCATTCTGCTCGACGTCGCGACAATTTTTACGATTCACCGGCCGAAAGGGACTGGGCTCGAAATTTCGCTCTGTCCCCGTTCCATAGTGCAAATTTACTATACCCAGCTAGCTTGCACCCCGAGCAGTCGTCATTTATCGGTACATTGGGTGAGCTTCCGAAAAATCGAGCCAATTGTTTATCCACGATATACTGTCTACCGTATCGCGTGCAACCCCTATTTATCCGTAGACCGGAAGAAAGTAGAAATTCGGTAAAAATTAAGGCAGTCGTAAATCTACGATACTATCTACTATACTACGTGCAGTAGTCGTTTATCGGCGCGGCAGAAGGAAGTGGGATTTCGATAAAAATTGAATTACCTGTGAACCTGCGATCCTATCTACTTTACGGCGAACAGTCATCGTTTATTCGTTAGCTGGAAGAAAATGGAATTCGATGAAAATTTCGTCCCCTACTTTTTTCCGATTTCCAATACGAACCAAACACTTCGCGATCATCACCGTGCGACGAAGATTAACCTGATGTTCTTAATAATAAACGTCGGAATATCGAAGCAGGAGGTAAAAGATTTTAGACAAAGGTGTCGAGGGACCTTATCCCTGTTAATTTTGAACGAAGAACTTTGGATAAACCGAAAACAACGATGTTTAACATCCATTGCCGACAGCTAGCTATCCTCGACGAAACTCTGGAAATAATACCGCCAGCGGCAGCAGAGGCGGAAAGGAACGATGAAAACTGCGGCTGGCGACAGAGATTTTATTAAATCCTCCGCTATGAAATATACAGAGAATATGTAAATACAGGTTCTTGGCTGGACGAATGAATAACGCGTGGTAACGGCCGCTTAACCGTTACACTCTTGTCGCGACTTCCATAAACACCTTTCCACCGTTCCTCTCAACGACTCTAACTTACGCATTTTACGACTCCCATTTGTCCGCGAGGTAACACCTCGAGGGAGCCAACCCCTCGAGATGTTGATAGCTAGCTCTCTTTCCGTAACTCGATTTCCTCATCCGGCAACGAACGTGGAACGCTCGTGCCATATTCCCGTGTTCGCCGTCTACGTCTCTGGTTCTCGCTTCAGCGACGTAGCATAATTACGCTATGCCGGGTTTATCGCGATCCCCGGATCGATGACGAAATACCACGGGAAGAGATCGGTTCTTCGCGTTCGTTGAACGCCGATCGCGAGTATACGCGAAACGAATAGCGAAGACGAATAGCTCGAGGTAACGATTTATCGGGTGAAATATGTCTCGATCATCGGGATTCGGGACCGGGTCTCGCGAAGGTTGGAAATATCGTAGCTTTCGCGGATTCCACGCCTGCCTATTGCGTCTCGAATTCCTCTCGAAACTGCACTTGTTCGCGACGGATCGAGCGCGTGTACCAGATCCGTATCAGATTCGTGCCTACATAAATACGATGGATACGCGGTTCCTCGCTTGCTTTTATTCTTCTGCACCCGACTATCTGGCATGTACGCCTGCCGAGATGTTCCCTCGAGATCGTCGACACGTGACGGGTGTCTGGAACGAGGTGTAAAGTTCCCGGATCGACGAAGATTCTCGTGTTGCACCCTGTCGTGGGGTTGTAAGGTTAATATGGAAGACAGTGGTAACGATTAGAATTTCTTGCGCTCAGAATCCTCGCGCTATGGATTATTTTCTGAGGAATAAATTAGAAAATGTACGAATAATTTCGTATTTGGATGATATTGCGAAGGATTTACGATGGAAATGGGATCAGAGGCTCTGAAATAGCTCCGCGATTATCCTTCGTTCGCTGAAACAATGTTCCTCGTGACAGTACGTTACCACAGCACGATTTAAAAATAATAGCGCGTTTCCCCAATCGTAGCTGGGAAATTGCACGCCGAGAAATTGACGAGAGACCAACGGGAGTCCTAAATATACGATGAGTTTCTTCCACGACTAGACATTTCTTGGAAGAAACTGAGGAACGTACACGGGAAGGTCTACGTGTATTTACGTGCACACGCGTGTCTTTCTGTTCCCCGTTCTCCGACCGTTATCGATGCTCGTCTGGAATTGTTCCGGAATTGCTCTCGCGTAACGTGTACTTCCATAGTGGAACACATCAAAGGGATTTCGAGCACAAAAGACGAACAAGAAGTCGGAAAAGTACTGCAGTTCCAAAAAGTGATTTTCGAAACAGTTCGCATTGGAAAACTTTGAACCTCTGAGAGTAACCACCATAACCTTAAATCTCGCGCGAAACGTTAAATATTTAAAAAAATTGGTATTATACTGTAGAATTCCGAAAACGGGTTTTATTGTGTCTTTAACCTACAGAAATAATGTGGATCTATTCCTTCTTTTATCGAAGGAATATCGGGTCTGCGCGAACGGTTTGAGACACCGAAAACGGACGGAATAGTATAAACAGAATAAAAAGAACACTTACCTTGGAAGCTAATTCAACGCAGGGAAATAGCACTACACGTAACTATAACACACGATAAACACGCTTTTACGTTCTCTGATACCGAACCGGAGTCACGCCCGTGCCGGTCACACTCTATCTGTTTACACGAGGATTCTTCAAGGCCTCACTCAAGACTCTGCCCGAGTCGTCGAAGGTCCCGTCTGTATACCCCCCGCAGAGCCCTATGACGTGCTTCCCTCGATCGCTAATTGGCTGATACGACTCAGCCGACTAGCGATTTGCTCCCATGGGAGTGACGTCACTTTTTGGTTTCGTGATTTGCCTTTGTAAGAATCCTGTCACGTTGTCGATCCGTGATTCGCTCCACGTGACGATTACGATTTCGTTGATCTACGTTTCTTTGTTGCTGTTGATCTACCATTTAAAAGTAGTCTTCACAACAGTGTAGGTCAGTGTTCGATTTGTTTTTCTAAAAAGAGATCTCGAATCAGATGGCATTGTGCAATACTTAATACTGCAGAGACTTTGGTTGATGGTAAATAATAGTACTACTATTTATCGATTAAAATTAATAATACTGGATTAACAATGTGTAGTGACGATTAAGCATACGAATATAGATATATCAACTACAACTAAGACTACAACTCGATTCTACAACACAATTACAACTCAGCCTGTTTCAACTAAAATACAACTAAACAACTAATAACTCCTCTCTACACAACTCTATTCTGATCACTTCTAAGACTCCTTCCCAAAAACTGTTCACTAACCACTTTTGCCTTCTTTTATATCTTCCCCAAAAGCCTCCCCCAACATGACCAAATATGGTTATGCTAAGGGCCTGACGCATCGCCAGGCTTTTTCCGACCGACCTGGCCCTCGAACCCTCGGTGACTTTCTAAGCTAAAGTTACCTACCTATGCACGAGGTGGAAATCCTGCGATACTACAATACAGATACGTATTTTTTCCTACTTTCCAAGATTTTTCCCAGTCACGTCTAATCGCGGATCAGCTTTTATGACGGCATTCCGCGCGCGCTAGACACGTAGGAGCGAAGGCCAAAATTAGGCGGCCCGATTGCTCGCCAAGAACGGAATCTCTCGGCGTGTTTAATTTTAGGAGTTTCGGGAACGCGCGCGTCCTCGATATCCGCTTTCGAAGTCGAGTACTCCTCGCGTGGCAGCCTGGAACCGATTGAATTTCATCCCTTTCTTCTTTCCCGTCGACGAGCCTACCCTTTCCTCCGGAATCTCGCGATTATTCGTCAGGTCGAAGATGAAATGTGGCCGAGCTGGGCGTTCCGTCGTTGATTAATTACCCCTGTTCCGAGAGTAACGGCTGGCCAAGAAAAAGCTCCGGGGAGATAAGACACCGACGGAAACTATACGTTCCGACCTTCTTCCTCGCGCTTTTTACCGTCCCCGGACGAATGTCGAAAGGATATTAGGAACGCGGGAGGACATCTTGCCGAATCTTTCTCGTCTTCTTCTTATCGTCTCGGGGGAAAAGAAAAATTAAAGTCGAGCTCGCCGTCGTGACCCTCGAGATCCGACCTTCTCCGTGACCTATGAAATTTTTACCACCCCCCAATCCGGATAGCGAATTTCCCGCACGCGGAATAACAAATGGCCGGGTTATTGAATGAGTGACGAGGAAACTCGCGGTTTACTCCACGAAACTTTACTACCCCCCATAGACTCGAAGACGAGTAGCGTCGCGGACGGATAAGGAAACCCGCGAGGAGGATACAAAGAAAGGGGTTAAAAGCGTTCGCGTTTGGATACGAGTCGCCGGAAGTACGGAGAACTTGCTCGGACTTCCAGGCTCGATTAACATTTTCACTCACCGCTGGCGAGTAATTAGGACACCTTCGCGGGACCTAACAATACCCGAAGAGTTACCCGTAGACGTATTTCCTGATTAACGAAGCATATTTCCTCAGAGGGGCGATGAGGGAGAATTGCTGAATAAAGCACGGGATAATATTCGAGATTCACGATCAGGCGAAGAATATTCCTAAGAAAGGAGAAGGTAAAAGTCGAAATAAGAAACGATTTTCCAGCGGAGTAAACGATTTACGAGGCTGCGGATTCTCGCGAAAGCGCAGGGGTGGTTTATCCGCTAGGGTAGATTCGCGAAACTGCGTCGATTCCAAAGGTCCGAGCGAGACTCCATTCTAAATATTCTATATTTGCGTTTCCGTGTTTTTTCGTACTCGTGTTTCGCGTAATAATTACGGAACCTTGGATCCATTACAGGAAGCTCGCGAAGAAAGCAATAAGCTTCGTTCCGCGCAATACTTCATTCGAACCGGACCGTTTGTTCCCTTTGCCAGCAATCTTTTTCATAGTTGATGAACGGTATATAGCCGATGTTTACGCGATATTAAATTTTTCAACGTTTGTTCCCGGCCGATTGCAGCAACGAGATTTGCAATTTCAATTTCGAGTTGGCGCTGTATAATACCCGTGAATAAACAGGAAGCGAGGGAGAATCAGGCTGCCATTTTTCACAGGAACGTCGATGAAGGCCACGACACGGGATCCTAGGTAGTGGAACCCGACGCTTCGCCGTGCCGTGGCGTACAAGCGGAAAGGGCAAAAACAATAGACCGTCTGGAGCACGCGGCAGGATTTATGCCAGGCCTCCGTTGAAAATTTCCACCCCTTCCGCCAGATATTAACACTTGTCATCTGCACTCCGCGGCGCTGGCAAGGAAACATAGCCCGCTGGCCGTTTTCGACTTTGACGAAGCTGGCCCGATTCGTCAGATGTACCCCGGTGCCCTGTCCTCGTTGGACACCGACTCTCTTGGCCATCGATCCGTTCGTTAATCCACCGCGATATCGCCTACCGGGATCGCGCGTGTCATATTTCCCGGATTAATTCTCCACGGTTCTGTATTGCTTTTCGACCATTTCGGACGGATATGTACACCGAATTCGAACGGTTTTGCGTATGAGATAAAATGGCACGCGAAACTGTGCGAAACTGCACGATACGCGGCCCGTTTCAGGGAGAAAAATGGCGGAAGATACCACCCGGGATCCCGATGAAAACGAAAACGATAATAATCCTGTTTATACGGAGAATAAACGGGGGTAAGCAGGGAATGGGATATTGTTCATGGGCACAAGGCCATTCTAATTGCCGCGGCTTTGTTCGCAATCGCGGGGGTCGCGAGTCAAGCTTCGTTAATTAGTTAGCGTTCGATCGATCTCGCGTACCGGCCGGCAAACACTCTGCGTTAAAACATTGTTTACTTCGAACAATAATGCGCCGCGGTAAACGCCCCTGTGAAATGATATTTGCCGCGTTTGCACGATTGTTGATATTCATTGGTTAATTAAACCATTACGCGGACCAATTTCCAATTCCCGCGACGAGGATGAGCCAGCCGAGGGGTGGATGCGCCGCGTGCTTCCCTCTCGGATTCGTATCTTAAAATGGTTACCTTTTATCCTTTGATTATGCATTAATCGAGTACTAATCTGGGTATTTTACAGCGATTATCGAGACAAGTCCCATGAACGATTAGCTAATAGTCGGAACGGATGATTATTTATAATCGATTGCACGCAATTTACCTCGTTTCTTTTGATAAATTCCTCGGGTCCATGAAAACTCCGTTCGATCTTTAGGTGAGTTTTTATCCGGTTCACCGATGCTTTCGTCGCGTGACATCGTCCATTCGTACCGGAGCCTGCGATGCTATCAGCGACGCCGCGAGTTCGCGCGTGCATTATGCAGGGTGGGCCGTAAAAGCGAGCGAGAATTAAGCGGAAACCGGATGAGGTAAAAGCGAAACCCATCGTCGCGGACCTGCGCTGACGAGGTCGCTTTTATACGCGAGATGGTGCCAGACACGCGACGCTCCGACGCAAAGGTTCCATATCGCGATCAGCCCGAAATGTAAATTTCCCGCTATTCCTATAATTCCGACGCGACATTTCGCCCTTTTGACACCATCTGGCTGTCGCTGCAGCCATCGGGGGGCGCGCGACGGAAAATTCGTTTGCCGGCAGGCTCTCGAATAAACGTCATCCGCGTGTTCTTTCTTTGAAGTGTTTCGGCCGAAGGGTGGAGCCAGACGTATTTTCCGCTAAAATTCGCTCGCAAGTTCCGTAAAGCGTAACGAGTTCTCGCGAGTTCGCGTTCCTCTATTTGTTCCGCGATCTCCTCGGTGGTCCGAGCACGAGGCATCTCTTTTTTCCACGCGTTCGACCCGACTTTCCACCAGGATCACCGCGCGTACATCGTTATTATCGTAGTTAGACGTAATTAGCGCTAATTGGACAGCGAGAGTGTCCTAGCGGAGTCGGAGCGTACGACCGCTTAACGACCAATTAAATCTCTTCCCCCAGAATCGCATCCGCGATTTCGCTGTCGTTGCTGTTCCGTCTTTCGAATTTCCCGGCGAGATTTCGCGCTAATAGATCACTCGTCCATTACGTCCAGCGACGCTTTTTTATCGCGTTTCCGCTAACTCCCACCGAAATTCCCCTATTTTCTCTCCCTTTCTCTCTCCTTCTCTCTCTCTCTTCTTCCCTATATAACCTTCGAACATAACGGAAACTTCATCGCGGCAATTTTCCACTTTATAACGCGATTACCCGTCGCCTCTAGGCTCGCGCTGAAAGTCAAGAATTCTATTTCCGCGGTGTTTTTAAGGCGCACCGGCGACCTTGTCTCGTGTCAACGCGTTCGCGGGAATATCGAAGGCAACGTTTAACGTCGGCGTCGCAGCAAGGACCGGGATCGTAGATCGTCGGCGAAACTGGATTTGCCGAGTTTACGCGTCGGCTATGTACAGCCGGCATTTCCATCAAAGAGATCCACTCCGGCCCGACCTCTCTGATTAAATCCCTGCATCGACTTGCCTTAGGTGTTGCTGGCAATGATCGCCGACACAAAAGCCCGGCAAATTCACGTGTGCACCAGCTCGATAGTCCTTGCTCCCTCTCTACCTTCCGTTCCGCTTTTACGTCGCCTTTGCCTCCAATTCCAACGAACAATAAACCTTTCATCGCGCGACAGAGCGTCGAGCATCGCGTAGCATTGTCGCTTTGATCGGGCGTCGGAGGCTATACGCGGCTCAGAAATGAAATACGCGATTCTTCGAATATCCGAAAGAAAACGAGGAAAGTCCTCCTTCAACCTATCGGAGTTCCGCTTGCCGATAAACTCGATAGAGAAAGTCAAATTGGCTTAACCGCCGGGCTGTTGACACTGTTAAATTAAACGCGCGCAAATTCTCGACACTGGTGACTCAAATATTTGCTTATTAATTCGCGTTGGCCGATCTGCATTGGTAGGAATTCGTTCGCGTAAGAATCCGAGATTTACATTGGCCGGACCCGCGAGACCGATCGCGAGGGGACGACAGGGGTGACGAAGATGTCGGGAGAAACGCGAAATTTAAAGGGCGCGTCACCGGCAAGCGGCCACTTTGTTAATAAGCTCAACAGGTGCGACTGCATCTCGAGAGCGGCCAAGAATCGGGCAAGATCGTCGCGGGGGAGGATGCGCGGACTTCCGCTGGAGAAATAAGAGGAAACAACCCTTCCCCGAACGAATTGCCGACCAGCGTTATCCTCCGATAAACGAAACTTCCCTCTTCGATCGCGAACACACCCCCGAAACAATCCGCTCCAGGCTTTCTATCCTCCAGCGCCATCGAGCATTCGAAATTCCCCCGTTCCGCCCAATCAGCTTACGTGCAATCTCCTCGAGGAGATGACGTGTCTCGCGAATCTCTAGCGAATCTCTCGCGAGTTCCTCGCGTAAGAGAAATTGCGGAAATTGCAATTTTTTGGCAAGCTGGGATTACCCGGTATTCTCCGGTATTTTCTCGTAGCTCATCGATCGTTCGCAGGTACGCGGGTTAGAGCTCACTGTGCTCTGCCAACGGAACATCGTGGAGCGGACAAACTTGCGATACGCGAAGATCGATCGACCGCGCGCTCTCGCGAGGACTGGTTTGTCGAGCTCGCGGTTTTCCGCTCGACTCGTCGTAATGACCATACGTAGCAACTTTTACGATTCGTATACTCGATGGTCTGTCACCGATCGAGTTCGCCGATGATGAAACGCGAAACCAGTTCCCGTACCGCGGTTCCTCGCCGCCATTTTCACATCGTCGGCTTTGGAACGCGACTGTCAGACGAGTCGTACCCTTTCGCCGGAAGTAAGGCGAATCTCGAGCAACGTTCGTTTACCTTCTTTACCTGCCTCGTCGACTATCCAGGCCGAAGGAGAGCTTCTGCGCTTTTCGCGAAATATGCGTGAACGTGGCTACGTTCGCGATGCGATCTAGGGACGGGATTAATTTGTTTGCCGAGCGTAATGCATATTTAATTATAGCCGGAACAGAGCCGGAACTTCTCGAAGTTCGTCGGTGATGGATTACACCCGTGACGAAGTTTAAGACGAAAGTCGGGGTTAAAAATTTGACAGCGGGTTCCTGAATTTTTCACCCCTATTCTCCTTTTCGAGCATGAAAACTAGACTCGTCGTCGTTGCTCTGTTAATTCTCGTGTCTCTATAAACATCGTTGTCGCGTTTGGTGAGTTGTTTTAAAATTCTATCTTCTTCTCTTCGTCTTTTCTTCTCCGCAAGAGACCTACCTCGTGGTTCTCGTCTTCCACCCACGAGGTTTCCATTTTCTTCGAATTGAATTGCCCACGTTAGGCCAATAAAATAGTCCATTTCCCGGACTTATTTATTCATTTGGTCGGACGACTGCGGTCCCAGGCCAAAAACTCGCAGCTGCCTACGGCAGCGGGGTAATAAAGCTCGGGGTTCGTTTTCAGCGCGCGACACGCGACACACCGTCGTCGACGAAGCGCAAAAACCGAGCCATTAGTACACGACGAAGACGAAACCGAAACGAAGTCCGGACGTTTGCACCGGCTCATGCAAATCGTCGTCTGAATTATTCATTAACGACGTCCCGGCGTCTACCTTTCCCCGAAAGGCTGCTCCTTGAAACCTGCACCCTTATTTCGTCGCGATATCAACGAGAGATCGATATCGCGGGATGGAGAGATCCTTCGCGGACTTTCCACGGTGTGTGCACATCTCCGTGGCCAAACCAGGTCGCGGATGTTAATTTGAGAATGATGGAACTATGCTCGTGTTTGACTACTTGATTAGTAACAGCCGCGGATTCTCGGCCGAGCCAGGCTCTTTGCCGTGGCGAAGATGTTTAAAGTTCCCCCGAATCCTCCATTTTCTCTTCCCGGGAATCGCTAATGGACTGGCTTGTTTAGCACCGTTTAATATTCCAGTCGTTACGGCGATTTATTAGGGGTTAGTTACCTCGAATTTGCATTCGGTCGAACGTGGCCGAGATAGAGGGGGCATGACGGAATAAGAAATTGATATTTCCGGGGCGAATAATCGCGAGACGTTTCAACGAGCGAAACTTCGATTTTATCTCGCTGCGAAGGCCATTCGTCCGTAGCAGCTGGCTAAACGTTTACGTCGTTATTGAATATGGACGATATATCTTCCCCGGCACCCTCGGCACCTACTCGCTCCCGCGAGTTCGCGTCGTTGTCACTCAAAGGGGATTTGCGAGCGACTGGATCCCATCGTTAATTTTACACGACAGCTCGAGCGGAGGGTTCGGGTGCCGGCTTTGCCTTGGGAAATCGGTTCTTTAAGTAGCTCGATCTTTATCGTCCTTGGGAAATCGAACGGCGTTACTTATGGACGATGGCCGCGAGGACGTTGTCACCGGGTACGCCATGATGTCTTTAGCCAGCGTACAGTCTGACGTTGTTAAAGTGGGATAAGTTACCTCTCTATGACATCTTTGTGTCACCGTTATCGAGGGTGCGATCGGTTTTACGCTTCTTCCCCGGTCTACCTTTACGACTATCGATTACCATTCCGCCGAGAACGCTACCGCGTCGATTGCCCTTATACCACGCTTTTTATCGGTCATCGTGAAATATATTCCGAGGGTGAAGAAACTGTCGCGCGATCGAGAGCGGCCTCGAAACGCCTCGAATTAACGCGGCGTCGTAACGAGAGGCATTTTCGTCACGACGATTACACCTGAAGGATTTAATCGAGGCAAAGTCGCGGCGAGGATCGAAGGAGACGCTGAAAGAGGAGAGGGAAAGCGAGAAAGGGTGTCTGGAATTCCTTTGACCCGGGAAATTGCGCCCTTCCTCGTGGACGACGGCGCGGTGCGTTAAGCCTCGAGCTCGCGAAACCGGCGAGACGGAGGAAAGGTCGGAAGGCAAAGGGAAAAGTGGCGACGAAGTGGTGAGGAAATAAAAAATTGGGTAATATCGGGGAGGAGGCAGTCGGTCGCAGAGGCGTGGTTAAGCACCGCTTCTTTTTGCGCGAGCTATCGCCAAGTTCTTAATTAAATTCGCCAGCTACCCGAGGAGGGCACCGACGAAAATAAAAACGGGAAGCGAGGCCGCGAATTAAGGCTTTCCGACGGCGGGTCTCGAGCATCTTTCCGAACCCAGCCTCCGTTTTCGCGCGAACAACAACGAATTAAGAGGAATCGCGTCGTGTCAGCCGTGCGAGCGTCGTTTCACGGACATTTCGGAAATTGCGCGAACCGCGAGCATTAATAACGCGTCGCGCGCTCTCTGCTCTCCGCTTGTCCGCGTGCGCTGCCATCCGCGGTAAAGCGATAAAACAGACCCCACGCGCCGCTGCGTGCACCTCGTGATTATAATTAATTGGTTTCACCGTGATTTCATAGTTCCGGAAAACATTGCTTTCGCCAAATTGCTTTTCTGTCCCGCAGCTGGCTTACCGACGAAAAATGCCCGCCGCATTCGCCTTGTTTTACGCGAGCCGTCGCCGCCGCGGAAGCTGGACGTTATTATACGAGTTTCTGTTTGCTCGGATGTAATGCTCGAAATAAAACCTCGAACGTATGCCCTGCGCCATCGACGAGAAACAAACGTGGCCGCGAACGTCGCGCGAAACCAGACTCTATCGAGTCGTTTGCAGAGAAAATGAAAAATAAAAACACAGAGGACGCGGATAAAGGAACGGTCCTGGGTTTGGGTCCACTAATCCCCGCGTCGCCGGTCGATATCTGCACGCGGAAACTTGGTATCCTCCGAGAGGAAACGGCTAGGCGGGCCTGCTGCAAGTGCATGGAAGTACACCGGGCTCGACTAGGCAGAATCCCTATTTATGGGAACTATTTCGACATACGTGCGCCGGATATCCTCCAGAGTGTCGTCGGTCCTCCATAAAACATTGAAATCCTCGATAGACGCGAAATCGATAAAGGCGCAGCTCGCCGGAACGATAGATCGAGCTTATTTTGTCAAATAAAGGAGTAGCTTAATAACGAGACTTGGAACGCTGCCCTTTGAATCTCTCTCCACTCGACAGATCCGCCTTCCTCGGCGAATAACCCCTAGCAACATCTTTATTGCGACCTGAAAGCGTTCTTGTTCGCGCATACCATCAACTCGGAAATTTCGCTTCGGAAACAGCTTCCACGATATATCCAGATTATGCACTCGAGATTATCGTACGCCACGAGAAATATGGGACCTTGATCTTCCGACGATTAACGTTCTTCTCTGCACCGATTTCCATTTCGCTGGCCCGCAATCGCGGGACATCGGTACCCGTTAATTAGGCAAATACCGACAGAGATAATCGACATCGGAGGTTCTTAACGTACACCGAATTGTTGTCGCGTCGGTATTTGGTTTCGGGAATATTGCACGGATATTTTCTCTCCAATTACGCGGATACCGCGGAGATTTAAGGATCGGTCGAATTGGAATAGAAACATGGCGTACAGGGATTCGAGCGGGGGGCGAGGGAGAAACGAAACCAATTCTCCGAGAATTCTCCGCGAGCTTAGGCAATGATAATTAAATTGCTGGTATACGATGGAGATCAACGGTAATTCCGACGAAATTTCCAATGCCTCGAATGAAATTTATAGACTAGGAAATGTAAAAATACAACGGTCCCTGCTAGGAAATGTTCAGCGCTAAAGCGATTTACCTCGTGAACGCCAAGCGGAAGTATTTTAGAATGTGAATGGAAATATCGCACAATACATCGGTCGAGATGAAAAAGTACGCATTCGCGAATTAATAGAACAGACTTTGTATATAATTCGTATTATTCGGTTAGGAAAATGATGAACAACAGCGGATTCTCTGTAATTACCACCGATATATAATTCGCAAGTATAATTTTGCAAAATCAGAGGTAGCTCTACCGAATTGCGCAATTCGCAACGATGTTTTGGAAAACCTCGAGGTCTAATGGACATTGCACAACCGTGGAAAGTTACTACGAATTTCATGTAATTTGCATGTCTGTTTTAGAACGCTATATAATTCGCAATAATAATGTTAGAAAACCGGGGGGGAAATCGAGCACGATTTTAATAACGGGTGTACAAATCGTAGCTTTAATTTCAAAAAATTATATGCGATCGGTTCATTTAGAAAGCCTATAATTTGCCACTGGTATTTGAAAAGATCACAGCAATCGTAGTAGATCCTATGTAATATTTATATAAAATCCTATATAATATTTAAAGAAAACGAGCATGGCCAATATGGGCGCTGTATAATTTGCAATTTTAATAAGAAAAAATTCTAAGCAGCCACTTTAGGCGCTATATAGTACTTAAATTAAAGAGAAAAGTAGATTAAAAGAATATGCGAGCAGACAAAACCAGCGTTGTATAACTCGCGATTTTAATTCAAACAAGTACATAGCGGTCACAAGAGGTGTTATGTAATCCGTAAATTAAGAAGGAAACGCGGCAGCCAAAATAGGTGTCGTATAATTCGCGATTTTAATTTAAAAAGAAGGTAAAAGCCACTTCGGGTGCTACATAATTTTTAAATTAAAAGAAAACGAAGGCAGCCAATATGGGGGACGCTTTATAGACTGCAATTTTCATGAAAAAGATCCCCGAGCAGCCACTTTGAGCGCTGTATGATACCTAAATTAAAAAGAAAAAAATACGCAAGTTGACATAGACATTGCACGATTCGCAGCTTCGGTAAAAAGTTTTTAATATAATTAGGCGACTAATTTGAAATATTCTCTGCTAATAAGCGGATTGAGAACGTTAGGTTGGCGCTCTGAATAAGATAGTATATCTCTGATTGGACAATCACGTATTCACGATTATGAATGCTTGTTAATTTAACATAGAATTTGCTTTATTCTCGAGTTAACATGCCTAGCTAACTTCCGGAATAATCTGATTCCAAATTATAAACAGTATCCTGCTTTTAAAACGGAATTAAATCGCCTCGTAATTCCTAGCTCGATAATACTTCCAGCTTGCATTCTTATCGAGACGAAAATTATGAAAATTGGAAAAAAATTCTGTACAGGTTGAAAAGAACAATACGATATTTGATTTAAATGAATAATTAAATAGACAAAAGTATGAAATATAACGAGAGAATGAAACAGGACGATTGATAAAACAATTTAGGAGAATGCCGTATCACTGAAAAGATACCAATTGTCAGGTTGACAAACGAAGAAGCCACTGCGAAGGTAATTTGCCCTAATCCCATCCACCCTCGATTGCATACATATCTCGTCTGTTAAAGTGGACGAGTTTTGGCACTGCTGTACTGGAACAATTAATATCTCCAGAAGGGACATATCAATCGTGTACAGAAAGATAAACTACGAAGCGCCTATCTCTCTGCTCGCAATGGGAATACATGTACTGTCCTTCAGGCGATTGCATGTTCAGAAACGACAATTACTACCTCCGCGACGGAGACAGTAATTGTTTCCACAGAATACACGAAATTCTCGCAATTTGCTGACAGATCTGAAACTTAAACATAACCTTAAATATAGGCCGGCCAATGGGAATTCTAGAACCAAGACAAATCAAACGGAGAACTCGATTTACCCCGGACCTAACCTAGCTACCATCCGTCGTACATTAACGACCGTCTTATCCGTTAAGGAACAACAGAAGACTCAAACTGCGAACAACAAGAGATTAAAGCGATGAAAATAAAATAGGAACGAAAAGAGGTGACCGCGACCGCAAATAAAATAAGGGACGTTCACCCTCGACCCGTAGAAAATAGAATACTCGTTACATTCACGAGTGTCCGAAATTCTCTAGAATCCTTGCATACCACCTTTTTCAGCGCGATCCCAAAAATGGTTACACGGAGGTATACACAGGTCACCAGAGACACCTAGATCACGAAGCAAATCTCCGAGCAGAGTTACTCGCCCCATGAGACACAGTAGAACGCATAGCACCCCTGGCTCAAGGGGTAGGAGCACAATGCACTAGCCGTTGGACCAGCACATGAGAACTGACCAAAGGCCATCCTCGGCAATGTAGGACCATCCATAGCCTAGTAGCCAACGCGTCGGGTACCAATCGACTATGTCAATCGACGAATACCAGTGTCTTTAACCTTATGGTTCGAACGCTTTGAACGTCCTGCAACGTCAAGTGGAAGCTCGTGGAAGCTTGTGCAAGCTTGTGGAAGCTTGTGGAACCATGCGAGTCCGCGGCCATCCCCGGACTATGAGAGATCCGCTGGATGCCGAGGAGTCTACACAGGGTATAGCGCGCGATACACTTGGTCCCGGCATTTCTGATCGATGTCGAACTAGCACGCGGGATTAACCAGCGATTTGCAGAGTTACGATGTCGCTTCGTCTAATCAATTATACCTCCGAACGTATGGTTGCCATTAGCACGCTAAAAATCGAATGAAATTCCACCCCGACTCGACACCCTTGATTAAACTTAGAGGCTACGGTTTGATCCGGTTTTGAAGCAAAGTTGGACCAGCGACTTTGAATCAAAGCTGGATTTCTCGGCTTTAGCTCGTAATCTTTAGCTCGGCGATGTCCCCGGAACGCAATCTCGTTGATAAAGAAATTAAAGAAATGGAGATGGTGAATTGGAGACGTGGAATTGGCGTAATTCGCGACGCGGTTGACCTGCCTTTATAGTCACGCAAACGGTGCGTTCGTAAAAGGTAGTTGGGAAAAATGGAAATTAAATTGAATGAGGAATCAAAAGGAGTTTCATTTGCGTAATCAGAGGGCCCTAAGTGAGATTGCTTGTTCTGTTCTCTGGAAAGAGGTTACCGATTTACCGGGTCCACCGACGAGGAGGTGACTACGAAGAGAGCCCATGGCGATACCTCTCGTCACTGATCTCACAGCCGACCAGTTCACACAAAGGTATCGCATTTTATCTTTCCATTTTATCGATTTAATAAAATCAACCTAGAAAATGAAAATTATACTGATACGCGCGATACAGACGCTTTACGTATGAACGTTGCACGTAGAAATTGCATCTACAGTGAATAATAATTTCGTACGCAGTATGAATTTCATTTTTAGTCACTTTCTGAACGAAACATGAAAATCTACTGATATCCCCAACTATTTTTCATCTTTTTTTTTTTTTTTTTTTTTTTTGTTTCGTGTAACGTTTAATAATTTAATTAAAAAAAAAAAATCGCGTGTAGCTGTAGTTGATTGAGCGCTTTCACGAATTGTTATAACGAATGGTGTATAATTCTCAACGACGATTTAAAAAATTCGCGTGTGGGTATAATGATCTCTAGGAAATTGCGTGCAGTTACTTTAATCTCCGTGTAATTTACGGTTTCAATAAAACAGTCTCGGTTATTCCGGGCGCCATAAGTTCTCGAATAGCTATAGTGCGCGCTTTGTAATTTTTATAATCTCAATTTTAAAAGGGGAAGAAACGGTACGGGGATAGGAAGAAAAGGTTGAAATTATTCAGAGCCACTTTCGCCGCGTCTTTTGTATGCCTAATAAGCGTTTCAGAGGGGCCATGATCGTTTAACAGCGTTATTTGAAACAAGAACACGAATTCGCACACTCGCGAAACGTTATTTCGCGGCTCCAATATCGAAACGGAAAAATCGCGGTGTACTATTTATAACACTCCATTTTTGAAGAGAAAAACCGAGGGCAATCGCGAAAAGCACCGTTTATTTCGTGACTGTATTATTAAAAAGAAAAATTGCGAGCAATTGGAAGCATTCGCGAGAAGTATAACTGGGCTTTAAGAAGGAAGAACCGTGAACAATCGTGATAAATTTTCCTACGATATCGCGCTATTTCGGTAAGTTTGAAATTTTAAATAGAAATTGTATTCTCGCTCGGGGGTTGCAATTTTGAGGGGACAACTAATCGAATGAAGGTGAAGGCCAGGTAAAAATATTTCAGGGTCTACTCTATGTATATATGCATATAAAGATGGTTTAAATATCAAGTCACGCGAATATATATCGCAGCTGGAACTAAATTATGCACGCGAACTCGTTGGTAAATCCATTTCTTAAATTCTGAACGATCCCACGATTAGATGTAAGATTATAACTGAAGAGTGAAATTTATTCGCAGAAAGTTTGAGATTTTAAAGAAAGATCCTAGTTAAAAATCTTATTTTAAATTCAATGTCGATCTAGATAAATATTTCAAAACTTTACTACAACTCGTATTCATTTATTTTTACATGAAGGCATGCATGGACAGACACACATAGCGAGTTTAAAGATAGAGTAACGTAAGAAGTAACTGACCATCCTAAACGGTTGTCCACTATAGTATGGACAGTCATTAAGTCCCAACCTCTTCGATAGCGCACCCATTTTGTGTGCATTTTTCTCTTTCACCAGCCAGCAAATGCACTTTTGCAAAGATTTCGTACCACATGAAAAACCAAGAGAAGTATTAACACGCAATCTCAAAGTTTCCGAATTGAAATTCTCTTGAAGTGCTCTATACTCGAATCTAAAATTTATTGGTATTTATACTCGAATTTATAATTTTTAAATTAAATTAAATTCCTCCTTTCAGTTGTTCAGGTATAACCACTAGCTCGATGTTTGAAAAAATCCTGGCTAAAAATTTAATTAGTAGCAATATTTAACGAACTTGGTTAGTAAAAAAAAAATGCAGAATATTTTTCAGTCAGTCGAAATTAAAATAGAAAAGGATAGTTAAAAAATATTCTAAAAAAAAAAAGAAAAAAGAAGATTCGATATTTTTTAAATTCATTTCATTTTTGCAAGCACAATGCACAATAAACCCCTAGCTTGAGCTAGCCAAAAAATAAATCGAAATGTGTCAGTGTATCTCTGTACACGTGGCCACTATGCACTTCGTAAAAAATGCAGTCGGTCTCCGTGTCATTTCGGATTTGTCATTCCGTGACATGATCAGGGACCAGATGAACTAAAAAGCACGCTACTCACCGTTCGTAAATCACTCCGACGCGTGCAGTAATCCCACAACTCGAGTCCCTGTCGACTGCTCTTCATTCGTTTCGAATTTTCAATTGAATTTTCACGCTGAAAAGAAAAATTGCACAAAATTATACATAAAAAGGAGCTGTAGAAGACCTAATACACGCGTCAAAAAGTCGCGATAATATCAATAAATCGTCACGAACCCTCGAGAGAGAGGGTGAATGCTACCACGAACGAGGAAAGCAAGCGATTTCGAAGCGGTAAACGTTTTACGTTTACGAGTCGCGCGATTCGCGAGCGTAATAAGAGTTGACGCGAGTACGACGAGGATGCGAGCGTGCTATGGCGGAAAGTTGTCCCGAATAGGGCCCGCGGTCTTGAAACGAAAGCGGAAATAAGCACGGGGTCGAGTGGGTGGAGGGTGAAAGAAGATGGCGCGGCGAGAATTTATGTCGCACGGTATCCATAACCGTGCACGTCGCGTCGGTGCCTGTTTACCCAGGAAACTTTTCCATCTGCGTGTTACGAGTAAATCTCGTCGGGACAGCCGGATAAGTGCGAGGGTGCGTGGCAAGGGCCGCCAATGAACGACGCCCTCTCGGTTCGATCGTGCACCGGAGAACGCAGTAAATCCTCGGTGACGTCGCGGATTAGGCATGCAGCTTATCCGATCTGCCAACCGGACGGATTTACTCTGGAAAGTTTTCAGCCCGCGAAGAATCCGCGCGACAGTCTTCCCTTAAACCTCGTACCTCGCTACTCTCGTGTGATTTCTTCCACGATTTTCTTCGGAGCGACTTAAAATCGCGCGTAAAATCATCGCCAGGGGTTTACCGTCGAGTCGTGTTCCTGTTGCGTTACGTTCAGCCCTGGGAAGGAACGTCGAACGTCTCGAGGGTTGAGGCTGATGGTTTCTCGTAGGAAAGTTAGGAAGACCGGAAGATAACTTTGATGGAATTTCCAGGTGATTTTTCAGCGGGTTCAGCGAGATTTCTAATGTGGAATGAAACTCTATTCTCATATCTTTGACGGCGGCGTGGGAAAGCTTTCCCGAAGTTGAAACGCCAATGGAATGTTTGGATATTCTTTCCGATACGTGGCAGGTCTGACGAAGAATTCGGTTACACGCAGCCTCGCGATTCGTACCCTCTACTTTCGGCAACCCCCTGCTCCATCGATTCCCTTTATTAGTCTGCCGAGTTGCCCGTGGTCTCGTATCGCTTTTCTCTTTCCTTATTTCCGCACGGTGTACGGAAAGGAATCCAAGAATTCCTGCAGCCTTTCCAGACAGGATAGATGCATTCTACTTCCGGCCAGCTTTAGCTGCCAATGGATCCGATAAATCACACACCAGGGAAAGTGAACGAGGGTGTCGCCGATTTCGGCGTCGTCGTGTATCACCCGGTTGCACCGCGTTGCGGTAAGATATCGTTCGACGAAATAATTTATGCGCTGCCGCATGACCTTTTCGGGGTACACGCGGTTATCTACGCTAGAAAAAGCTTTCCAAACGGACGATCTTGGCGATAAAAGCTGTTACGAGAAATATTTACCTGCTCGGACGAACACACAGTGCCTTCATTGTCCGGCGATGCAACGATATCATAAAGTCGGCTCGCTGGTCCAAAAAGCCGCCTGACCCAATACGAGCTCGTTCCACTGTTTGCTCTCGTGTCTGTTTCGCAGCCACGTTCTCGGCAGTCCTCTCTGATATATTGCCTGCATATACGCGCTGCCTTTCCGTTTCCCGATTCGACAGGAAATGAATCGTCCTCAATTAAACCGGCAGCCCGATGGATCTTCATAAGCTCTAAATGTTTAACTAACGATTAATCGATGCTCGTTCAACGAGTCATTCAGCGGGCCACTCGACCTCCACGGTAAATTTTCGACACGACCGGCTTTCCCGGTGTTCCGTCCAGTTTTTCCTCTTTCTCGCCTTCGATTTATGCCATGTCCTACCACGATCCACGCAAGTAGCCCACGAGGCCTTATAAACAATCGGTGGACGCGCGCGCGCATGGCAAATGGTTCGCGGCACGCGACACGCTGTCCCTAAATTAGTCCTCGTAAACGGCAGCTTGCGATGCCAAAAGGCATCGACGTGGATCGTAAATTGCGGGCCACGTCAATTTTATCCTGGTTACCCGGTACACACCGTGGAAACCGTGCGTTACAGTCTCCCCGGCTATTTCATTCGATCAATTGCCCGACAGTTGCTTCGCCGAGATTTCAATCGGTTACCCGTGAAACTTTCGACAAACTCGCTAACTCTATTTGTTATTGGAAATTCGTTCATCGCAGTCGAATCTTCTTTTTATCGCGCCGATAACTGACGTTCCCGGCGATCCATTTCGCGGTCCATGCGAGATAGCGCGAAGGTAATTCCTCGCCTCTGGCTTTTAGGAGTTTCGCGAAGTTTCATCGATCGCGGATGAACGTAGTGTAACGTTCGGCGGCCGAAATTCGAAAAGGTCGCGCGTGTCGAACGGTTACGTGGCTTTGGCCATAGTTTCCGTGGACGTGCCTGGAAGCTAATGCGCAGACGCGGTTAGCGCAATTAGCGCGACTGTTCCCGCGCTCGCGCGAGCTTTTCACGTTTAATAGGACGGGAACGATGGTATTTTCTCTCGACGAATGGTGGTTCCAGGAATATCGAACAGCCTCTCGAACAGCCAATTATTGTGCCGCTTATTCGACGAGATAGTCGCGTGCGCGAAATGGGACGTGCGTTTTCAATGTTACCCTTTGTCTTTTAAATCGCCATTGCACCGCGCCTCTAATTAAGTCACGCTCCATGCAACGCAGAAATTAATACCAGCCAGGGAGTATGCGAAAAATGTACAGAGTAAATGGGATAAATGGAATGGAAATCAAAGATCTGAGAATACTCACGATCCATAGAACGGACGCGTTCGCGAACAGGATTGAATATTCCTCGAACGTTTTCATCTGCCATGGAACTGGAGATAGATGGCGCAGCGAGTGATACGTCAGTCGTATTACAGGGACGAATTCTCGCAAACGGAAGCGATGAAAAAGGCGGACGTTGAACGTCACGTGGAAAATTCGTCGCAGGATTCAGTTGCACCCTGTCCCCGGTGTTTTCAACGACTTGATAGCCGGATACGGTGAAAACGCTGTTCCAATGTCACAAACGACGAACGGATGTTCTAATTACTCGGCTTCGTTCAACCTTCTCTCCTCTCTATTCCTCTCTCTCTCTCTCTCTCTCTCTCTCTCTCTCTCGGTCTCTCCTTTCTCCGACCCTTTCTTTTATTCTATTCGAAACAATCGGATCGACAGGGTGCACAAAGCGACACGCTGCGTCGAACCCCGATACGACGAAAGGGAACACGCGCTGCTGGCTAGAATGACACGAGAAAGAGAAAATCGACGGCCGATATTTGCCGCACGCGGTATTGAAAAATTGAGCCAGTCTCGGAGCAGCCAACGCGTTGTCCCGTTTCGTTCTACCCACTGTTGTTCCTCGACGCTGAAACACTTCCTGTATTTCGCGGATATTCCGACACGAGGCCAGGTATAAACAACCAGCCGAATGCCCGTGGTTGGCCGACCATCGATTTCCGTTGCACTCGCCAGCTCGAGAATCAAGGGGCCCTTGGGGAACGCGATTTCATATTTTAATTCGATTTGGTTCGCGCGAATTTTCATCTTCTTTCCGCGCGGCTGCACCGCTCCTGATTCGAGCTGGGGAAAAACCGGGGTAAAAAAAATAAAAGAGAGAAATAAAATCGTTGAAAACGTCGATCGGGCAAAGAGCGCTTTGTTGCTCGATTTCGGAACTTTTCTACCGCTATTTATTCATCTCTTCATGGCCCACGGTTGCGCTACGCTGGTCACGGTTTTTCGACGAAGCGCAAATTTGCCTTCCCCGCCCGGTCTAATAGCATCCGATTTAATATTTAATATTCTTAACGCAAACGTTTCTCTGATCGTAGCCGAGCGGGCGACAGCCGATTTCCGTGTTTCGAGATGCCGCGTGAATTCTCTTTCGTCTGGGATTCAATCACGTTGAAATGCCACTTCGAACCTGACTTCACCCGATGTTCACTGAACACGGCAAATTGTTTCCGCTGTCCGCCCAGACGGATTAAAAAGCCGAACCTCATTCGGTAATTGTCTAGACAGGTTATACCAACCGGAATTCCCGTACGAACGACGGTTCGAAATTTTTTTCGTGTAATTTCGAATTTCGGACAGAACGATACAAGAGAGTGACAGCGTGAAAAATCCGAAATTGATATAAATCTCTGTATAAAAAAGATATATGGAACGTTTGATGACATTTCCCCCCTTTTTTTTTTTTTTTTTTTTTTTTTTTTTTTTTTTTTTTTGTGTGTGTAAATATAAGAGAAATATAGGGTTCGTTGCTTTCGTGATACCTTCTAAAAAATCGATCCATATTGTTTCGTACGACTTTTCTATAGGAAGAATTGATCAAACGAGGCTTACGTACTTTTACAAACGTATGCTAATTAAAATGAGGTTTTGTTGGTTTTTATTTAGTATGATACGAGGAGTGAATGTGTTTGATCGAATATGGTGGTCTCTGTGTATTTTATGGATTCTCTAGGAGTTTAAATCGATTTGGGCCTATATGCCCTTCGTCTGCTGATGATTTATAGATTCTTATTAGAACCTATTACATTGGGTTGGCAAGAAAGTAATTTCGGTTTGCATCAGTAAATAATGTTATGCTTGTTTAGTTATTCTTTTGTCAATGTTAGAATTTTTTTCTTTTGAGATGTGGTAGTCGATACCTTTACGTTGCTATTTCGCGAAATTCCGTGTAATTTCGTTTATAATTGTCAGTTCACGGTCAGTCTTAACATGGAGTGCAAAAATAAGCATTTTCGACACATTTTACTTTTTTATTTCCATAAAGGCAAGAATGCGGCTGAGGCTCTCAAAGAGATACGAGTAGTTTATTGTGTTGATTGTTTAACGGAACGCACGTGTCAGAATTAGTTTAAAAAATTTCGTTCTGAAGATTTTTCACTGTAAGATACCCACAACGTTCTGGTCGACCTTCTAAGATTTACGCACTTGGTTAAGTTTTTTGCAGATAAGGACCAAAAATTCTATGAGCCCGGGATCATGAAGTTACCAGAAAGATGGCAAAAGGTCATCGAATAGAATGGAAGATATTTGACCGATTAAAGTTCATTTACTGTATAGAAAAAATTGAGTTTTATTTCACACTAGAAAACCGAAAATACTTTCTTGCCAACCCAATAGTTCAACTAATGTCAGGGTGATCTGAGTGTCGATAAGTCAATGGAGCCCCATTGACTCGTGGCACACAGTGTTTTTGGGAGTGAATGTCCATATATTATGGAAAATTGATCGATGTCGTATTATAAATTATATAAGTCCAAAGAATATCCAGGGCGAAAAATCGTCTAGAGGGCATGGTATAGAAAATTGGGATGAAAGGTGGAAAAAAGTGACGCGCGAGACTGACGCGAATAGCGCGAGAATAACAAAGCGGATCAAAATTGACACGACGTTATTTAAGATCATGCCTCGAGCGTTAAACGCTGCTCGATCTCGTCGACGTTCAGGAGAATCGCGGTGCTTGGAAACTTTTAATAGTCAAGTCGGACGAAAAATAGTCGCGACTTTGTAGCCGTCGCCCGTGCTGCTATTCTTCGAGAACTCTTCAACGAGTTTCGAATTTTCCCGATTTTTTCCACGATAGTCGTCCTGTCATCTCGCGTTACGAGATTCTCGCGCGTTCCGTTTCGCGAAGATGAAAGCAAAAGGGGAGGGTTCAGTCGAAGCGACCGGATCCGTCTTCGAAAATGCAAATGGGACGAGACCTGCTCGAAATTGATACAAACGTCGTTAGCCGTGGCTCTTTGAACGAGCCACCCTTCTTTCTGCCTTTTAGATCACGTTTTACCCTCTTGGAAATATGAAACGTACCCGTGACACGGTGTTTTTCTCTCGTTTTCTGTTTTCCCCTCTTTCCTTTCCTTCTCAGCAGCGCGTGTGTCAAAGGCTGCATCAAATGGGCCCGACAAAAGGTAACGAGACTTTGATAACGTTTCATTTTTTAGACGATTTAGAGTAAAAGCTCGAGCTACTCGAATTACTCTCTGGCTTTCTTTCCTTGGAAGAAAATTCTCTTGCAAATTTCACGGTGTGACCCGGGCTCCGAACATTCCGTCGACAAATGGTTCGGTATTAATAGCGAATTTAACATCCAAACGGTCAGAAATGTCGGGAAATTTAATAAAAATTAATTAAAATTAATTTTTCACGTTTTTCCTAAAATAAATCTCTATTAGCGCGAATTAATTATGCAGAATGATATATCTCTCTTCGTGCACGCTCTATAAAGCTCTCCAGCTTTGACAGAGCTAGTTTCATCCGTATCTTTCGCCGGGATTTAAGAGGCGATACTCTAAAATATTAAAATAAAATTCTATTCAGTTGCACATACGGAATTTTCAATTGGATAATATACATTTTTATGGTTCCGCGGGGCCGCGCTTATACGCGAATCCGCCATTATCCGGTACTCGTATAGATCGACTTGCTCTCGAGTGCGAAAAGAAAGTGGAATGAAAAATGAAAACGCACTCGAAAGGGCAGGATTTTATTTCCACGGATGCTCGTGTGCTTACGTCATTGTTATCGTTTCCAGGAGAATGAATATGCACTTCGATTATTCGTTTGTAGGAAGATTGATCGCTGTTTCTGTAGCTCAAGCTCGCATTAGAATGGAAATTCGTGGCAGAAAAGTTGCATCATTAACGGTATAATAAATGACACGGTCCTCGTTGCATTTTTAGTCAGCGATCTGAAAGGTACGAGGAAAAAACCAGTCTTTCGATCGACGAAAGCCACAACTGCTGACGCCGATCGTCAGCTCTCGCGCATATATTAATCACGGAGAACGATCGTTAGCCTGGAATTTGCATAATTTCAAATACCCGCTCGGGATACGATCGATTTTCCACCGTCGAGCCTTAATGCACCATCGGAATGTGCTGAATACCAATTTTGTACAGCATCGTCCTGCGAAA
This sequence comes from Eufriesea mexicana, assembly GCF_001483705.2. NCBI lineage: Eukaryota > Metazoa > Arthropoda > Insecta > Hymenoptera > Apidae > Eufriesea > Eufriesea mexicana. The sequence continues at coordinate 950,271 of NW_016908444.1, read as the reverse complement.
TGCGCCTTATACGCCAGGATGAAAAGGTTCGAGGCATAAACGAAATAAGTATCCAGCTGGTTCCCCAGTCTCTGGAAAATCTCTAAAAGCGAGCGAAATTCCCACGATGAATCGGCCGCCATAAACTCGATTCTTCCAGGCTATTGCGATACGCTTGGAACGCGACTTTTGTAGCCGCGATACATCGACAAACAACGGCGTGTTTAATTAAGGTCTCGAATTTGCAATCCCAATGGGAATTCATTAACAAGAACGCCGTAATTTTATTTCGTCTCGTTTCCCGATTTATCGATTTTAATATCCGGTTTCCATGGGGATTTCCAGCCAACCGATTTTATTATTCCACGATAATGTCATTACGCAGCCGTTTTTAACTTTCCGTCGAACGGCTGAAAAATCCCGGGCCGTTCGCATAATTTCGCGCGACAATCTGACCCGTCGTCGATCCGATCGATCGGTCCATCCCCGATAAACCTTCGCGTGTACCTGTAACGCGTTCGATCGGCAAACAATCCCGCGAAATCCATTGTTTCCCGACCGGCTCGAAATTTACGTTTCGAATTCGCCTCTCGACCGTGCGAAATTTTTCCACGCGCGGAACGGGATTAGCATCGCCTTGCGTCGCGAATTACGAATTCTCCCGCCGCGAAGGGATGCTTCGGCCCCAGGAGGGCGGGGGTAATTGAAACGAAAGATACAGGGTCGCCGATCGGAATGGAGTCGAATTTCGATTCCCCGGATGGCACGCGATTCTCGCGATACGTGGCCCAGAGAGAGTGGCTGAGGGTGAACGTGAGTTGTAATCCTCGGAGGAAGTCGTCGGAGGAAGCCGATAGCTCGCGAGCGTTTGATAACGAATAATAGAATCGGCCACGAGAAGATACGTTCCTGCACAGATACTGCAGGATATTAGAAACGTGCGTGGATTGCAGACCGGACAGGTCGATGACAAGAAGTGGAAATGGGTGTGGATGCCCGATACCCGATCCGAGACTCTCTCCGGACCTCCGAGTGGACAGAGACTCGAAGGGAAAAAAGGAGATTTAACGGTCGAAGGAACTCGAACGGGCAAATGGAACGGGGTGGCGACTGGGACGGGGTTGAAAACCGTCTGCTCGTCCCGAGTTTCAAAATTGAATGCGCGAGTCTGTCTGGTCATATAGAACCGCATCGCGACACGGAGAAATAGAGAATAACCGTCCGTGTCGAATTGGTGCGATCGCGTGAAATCAATTTTATGCCGGGCCAAAACTGGACCGTTGAACGACGTTCGGATAAAAATGGCACCAAGGAAGTTTGATTTTTAATCGGCGCCCCGACTCGTGAGCGACGACCGATTTGTCGATAAGCGAAATAAATGGGTTTCTAGGGAAATTAACGAGTGAATTCAGCGTTTCCGCTGTTATCCGTTAATAGTTTATCGCGCTATTCGTGGCTGTTCGACAAATTTCTGCTTTCGATTTACGAGCTCCTACTCGTAAATGATTAACCTGCTAAAGTAATGGAATATACCGGAATAATCTAAAAAATACTTAGACAATGGTGCATACCGTTCGATGATTCGACGATCGCCTGTAATGCGTATAATGACCATAATCAGTAATCACCAGGAACATCGTTTTAACGATAATTATGCAATGAGGTGGTTGTTCGGAAACTGATACATTTTCACAGCTGCTATCCGACTTGGAAGGGAAACGTTCCCGATATAAATTATCCGGGTTGGAGATTCGAAAAAATGGGGACAGAAAACATCAGTTTCGATACGTGACTAAAATAAACCACTGTAGCGTGTTCGAACACCTGCAATTTTAATACCGTCACTGGAAAGTGGTCCGACGATAAATTCATATAATCCGATATAAACATATTTTTGTCACGATCCCTCGTATCTAGCACGTTTTTGTCGACTCTCGCAACGCTTATTTCTTTGCAGATTAATGTTCCCGTTTGCCGACGCGGTGGTCTCCCTGATATTTTTAATTGCACGCTTTAGAACAAATATTGAACGCGAAAAAATAATCCGTAGCCGGTAAATAACGCGATTGTTTGTCATTTTTATCGGTGTTTCACTCAGACCAGGTTGGACACGAAACTTCTACCCGCTGTCGCAAATAATCCCCTATCCACCATCGATATCGCGCCGAATATAAATAAATAAATCAAAGCTTGAGACGAATGAATCCAGGAATGCGAGGAAATAAATACACGAGGAAATATGTTAGCAGCAATCGGACATTTCGATATTTTTACGCGATCCTGTAACCCGACATGACTTTGACCCTTTACTAGATCCCTCCGTTCGAAAAAGGATTTCGAGGATCAACACTTCCCGGGGATTATACGCACAAGCAAAGATACTCGTTGAGGATTTCAATCCTGATAAAATTTCACCGGAAAAACTGACGTATCCCTTTCGCGACAGGTCTCGAATATGTTTGTAGGGGGTCCTCCCCCATCGTTCGTTGATGTCGGCTTGTCGCAGGTATTCTTGATATGAAGGTAGTGCTAGAAGGGACGAAAGGAAAAGGAAGGAATGCGTTTCGTCCTGGGCCTGCTAGTGGAAAGCTTACTCAGCAGTAAGGCTTTCTATCAGACCCTGCCTTAACACGTTAAACGCCACTTTGGTCCGTACGGCCCCAAAGAGTCCGCGTGACGGTTGACTGTAGCGTGAACGAAACGACACATAAACTGACGTGGTAATTAACGTGTTAAATGGGGATACTATTGGAAAATCTGAAAGTTATGTATATAGGAAGCGGAGGTTTTCCGAGGACTTGCGAGAAAGTCCATCCATCCAGTGGCGAGGGTGAAAATGATGGTCGCTACATGTCTCTTCACTTTCATCCAAACATTCCGTCTTACTCGAAATAAACGTGGCGTCTCGTAAATGAGTCTACCTTTCAGATAATTTTCCATGATCGTCTGAAACTCAAAATGGAATCGTATTTTCCACGCATGACCACTGCGTTCTCGACTTGTGGGATCAGCGAGCTCGCGTTCCACGCAGCGTCCTCGGTAATGGCCGTGGGACGAGGTCAATCTTGATAATGATAAAAAGAATAATAATCCGTAATGGCGCGGGAAGACAATAATGCGAAGGGAGGTGAAGGCGCGACGGAATTGTCGGCAATAAAAGCTTAGCACTCCATCGATGCCGGTCGGTTGCCGCGGGGTTAAGCTGTGCAAAGTCGAGTCTGGTCGGTTGCTTGCGGCGTGCCAACCCTCTAGCCGTCGCGACGCGGAAACGGACGACTCTGGCCTCCGGGAAAGGAGGAGGAATATGCGCGAAAAGAGACGAGCGAATAGAGTGGAAACGCGGTTATCCCGTTGGAATTCCAATTTGCCGGGGTGTGCGCGTGTATTTTCGCGCGAGGCGAAAAAGAAACGAGCCCTGGGCGAGAAGATGGAACGCATTGTCCGATGGGTGAGTACGAAGAAGAGGGTAAAACGCGGCAGGGAATCGCCTCTTTGAGAAACCGTGTCGTTAAAATTCGATGGCTATTTCCGCGCGAAACGACCACGCGGTTAATGGTGGGATTGTTTTAAAGCGAAAGATATAACAGAGACGCGATTCGATACCGATTTCTCGACAACATTCCGGCTGATCGCTTCATTCATCGACGATTTTATGCCAATAAGGTCCGCGACACGATCATCGAGTGTAACGTGTCGATAATAAGCGAGCCATCGCGCGAACGTGTGCCAAACACTGTCCATGGAGAATTCGAAGGCTCGCGGAACAAGTAACTTGTAATTTAACGTTAATCACGATATTGTGTAAGCGCGTTTACGTATTAGCATGCATAATTGCTTTTGTCGAACGCTTCGTGCTACTGAATTATTAACTGATACAGATTACCGTGCCGGATACCACGTTGCAAAGCGTTCGACACCCGAATGCCCCGATCTGAATAATCAAGTCTCTAATGGATAATTCTCTGCCAAAAAATTTTCGATACAAAAATTTTCGAATGGACGAGTTTGGAAGCGAAACAGGGTAAGAAATCATCGTTCGATGGAACGTGTGGACGATCGAGGAAAGAAATAAAGGACGAGGAACGAGTTACGCGGATCTGTTGCTGAACGTTAGCGGTACAAATCTGGGACAAGTTAGGTGGCTCTGGGAGAGATTCAGCCGGAAGCTAGCCAACGTTCAACTGGGAAAAACCACGGTGTACTTTTTATTTTCCACCGCCACCTGTTTCGTTGGTCGCTTCTTACGTAACCGGTGCCGCGGGGGCGATGCATCGCGAAAGAAATTCCCATGGAAAATTCGCCAACCGTTGTGGCTTTTCGCCGATGCGAGCAGTCTCGTTATACATAAATGGAAATTACAAATTCTCAACTAACTCTCTGGACCTTTGAATTCGTTTGAAATCGCGTCAAACGACTCGCATTGCTTTCTCTCACACCCCGGAGGGGTGGTGCATCTTTCGAACGAAAGGGTTGCAAGCTTCGCGCGTCAGCAATTCGCGACGGGAAGAGAAAATGGCGAAGAGAAAGAGAATTTTTCTCGATGTACGAGCAAGGAAAATGTCTTGCAAGGAAAATAACGGCAAGCATCGGGAACGACGTCGAGGCATTAAACTGGAAATGAAGGGAGGCAGAGACTGAAAGTTGAAAGAAACCGTCTTTCACGACTAACGCTATTAAAAAATCGTGCGATATTCGAAGTTATTTGCAAGAAGGTCCAAGAATGGAGGAGTAACATTTGTCATAAAGAAAGGGACGGAAATAAAGTCGCGTTTTGCCGTGATCCAGCAGAGAAGCGCAGAGGTCGAGCGAATGCGGCCACTGTGACTGATGCAAATGACCCGCTTGCACGATGACAAAAAGATACAAGAACAATGCCATTCATTCCGGCTCCTCTGCCGTTGTACATCACTTTCACGTACGGGGCGAATTGTCATTTGAATCCTCGCGACAATACATGTCGCGATCGGTTCGACTGTCTCTGATAACTCTGTGACTCCTCGCTCAGGAGGCGTATGAGGGCTAAAAAGGGAAGATCTTTTTCCAGGTAAAGATAGTAGGTCGTACAGATTTTTTAGAAAGATCGTAGGCTAAGATCAAACAGATAGTAACTGTGCTCGCGTGAAGATATTTCTCGCCAGTTTAGTCGAGATACGACCCTATTTTTCTTTCTTCTTTTTCCATCTTTTCCATCTTTTCTTCCCCCCTTTTCCGATGAAGAAAAGACTTTAAGAAAGACTTAGAAACATCTCTCGCGAACGTATCGCTAACGAGGATTCCCTTTTCTTCGACTCGATCCGCCTCTGCCTTCTCTCCTTTCCCGCTGTCCGGTTCTTTCCTCTCGAGAGTGTCCCGGGTAAGTGGCAGCCCTCGAATCTTCTCCGAGATTCGCGTAATCAAGCCTTCATTCAACGGGAATGCATCCGGCACGATGAGGGCTTTCATTTTGCCCGATATGTCATCCAAAGAGGCGTCGTCTCTTGCACGGGATAGGAAAAAGAACGAGACCAGTTAGGAATGGCGGCGAGGTGAAAACAGGGGCGATGCTCCCGTTTTCGGCAACTGACAATTCACGCTGGCGAAAATGCGTGTCACTGGATCAGACTTTATTCTCGTTGTCTGCGTTTTTTCTTCCGGCTACGATCCTCCATTCTCCTCGACTTTTGCCATGAGACGTCTCCTCGATACCACGGCCTTTCTTCGCGTCGTCGACGACGTTTCTCTGGTAGCAACGCAACGTTGTCGGTTAGTTAAAGTGCCGTTTCCTTTTCTCGCAGAGAGAGTTGTCTTTTTAGAGACATGATGCTGGGAAACCCATTGGGGAGAGCAAGGTTCAGAAAGTCGCGGAGCGTTCGGCAATGGAGTTGAAAACTGAAAGGCGACAAAGTTTCTCGGCTAAGTCGAACTTCGAAACTGATATAAATGGCCGGTCGGTCACTTGGGTTAAGCGGTTTGCAATTTACTCGCGAAAAGTTCTTCCGCTTTGCGGTAACAAACCGAATCGATTAGACCCTCGCGCAGGATGCAATATCGTAGAATGAAATCGTTGTCATCGGGATGGAAATGGTTGTCTCCCTCCGCTGAATTTCCATTTCGCAGGGACAAGCTCGTTCCGTCTATCATGGCTGAGTTTTGAAATTCCATTTCGTACGCTTGTACAAATTTTTGCCAGGAGTAATAGTATCGATCACGTCGAACGATATGGAGCACCAACGATTGATCGTTTAACTTACACTTTGAAGTAGTCGGTATATCTTCGAGAAAATGGCCATTGGTCTCTCGTCGTGGCGTTTTCATAGTAGACAGTGATATTAATTAATTATTAATTTATTGGAAAGATCAAACGAAACAGCATCTGCGAATATCAATATATATCTTTGATATATCTTGTTAACCCTTTGCACTCGAGAGGTGAACTTCAGTCACCGTTTCATAAAATTTTGAAGATCGATGTTAATTAATATATCAAATTCAGTGTAATGTAACAGTGTGCGAGGTATCGAAATCAAATAATTCTACAATTCTTTATTTACTGCTCAAAGAAGTATCGTCAGTTTTTTAGCAGAGAATCTTTGAACTTCTACTCTTCTCTAACCAAAAAATCGTCGAGTGCAAAGGGTTAATAAATAGTCCGCTCGAGTACGATGGGACACTCGATGACGATGGGTGCTCTTCCAAGTTGAATATCACTCGTTGAGGTACACGAAAGGTTGCGCTGCAACGTTTCACCTGTGTCTTCGATTTTCCACTAGCACTGAAGTGTCCAACATTGATCCACGCTACCAACTGTCCCTTGGCCAAGTACCTTGCATGGCAGATCCACTCGTGCGTTCGCTAGTGGTCACTTTCTCCAAAATAATTCCCGCGGATGCTTGACTCGCTGTAGATGCCTCTGGGAGAGCACTTACAGCGCCAACTTTCACGAACAATGTCCATTTTGGATCGATAGTGGCAAATAATCTGTCATCCCAGCCAAGAGGGCTGTCTTTCGACCTGAAGTACACGCGAGATGTGTATCCGTCCACTGTGATGCAATAACGGGGACTTGGAAATTTGGTCGCTGAAGCGATACGACCGGAGGGAGAGTGGAGAAAAAGGATGAAAAATTTCTGTCGTAAAAAACTGATACAAGGGTAGCTAAACAGGAATTCCGGGTGGAAAAAACAGCATAGTTCGCGAGGAGAAAGCAGTTACAGTGGTAGATAAGCGGACAGCAGAAAGGAATGTTGCAGCAATGAGAAAAGGAAAAGAAAGGGCACCGAAAGAGAAAATGCAGCGATAAAAATGGTAGCTAAAGACTAACAAAAGCGGGATACAAAAATGAAGAATATGTAATAGAAGCAAAGGGAATTTCAGCAAAAAAGCGTAGAAAAGAAAAATGTAATAAAAAGAGGGCTCGAAGGCAGCAAATATTGGAAATTAATGATGAGTAATGTTTCAAAGAGGAGAGAAAATAATGTTAGCTCTCAAGAAAAAGCAATTTGCATGGAAAGAGAATACGACGACGACGAAGACCGTCGAATTGAGATATTCAGAAATAAAAACGATATTTAAGTTTCCAAAAATTTTCGGAATTATAACTATAAAAGTCGCGATAATACACGATGGAACTTGTTATAGTCGTCGAATAATACGCGTTGCATATTTCCGCGTTGAAGAACTCGATTTATAAAAATTCAAATTTTCACAGCCGTTAAATTTTTCCATATTGGACAATGCAAACAGCTTGATTAAAAAAAAAGCTATTTCCATTTTACACGCTCGGGTGAATTTTTATGTCGAACATTTCCGCGTAAGCTTTTTAATTACACGTTTTTACGCCGCGTTATCGCTGTGAAGAGTGTTTCTCTGAGAGGTATTTACCGTTCGGTGAAATTGGAAAAAAGTGGATCGTTTACACCCCACCATGTTGCAAAGCAAATATGTAGTCCGACTTGTTTCGACGTTGCACGGTTTGCCGACGAAATTTTAATCGGACCATACGTTTCCGCAAGTAATTTCGAACGGAGTTACGATCGACCACGTATCGCGTCGTCCTTTCTTGATCGAAATGGGACAGGAAAGAGAATGAAATGAGGAAGAAAACGCGGAAAGGGTAGAAGGACGAGTGTTTTGCAACAAAAATAGCGCATTCGCAAAATATCACCGACGCTGTATAAGCAACCCGGTGTTCCGTTATTTATCCAGCGAATATTTCAGAACTGTCTCGCGTTTAATTTACGGCCTCGCATGGATCAAAACTGTCTGGCGTGTTTTGAAAAAAAATGCAAATGCCGCAAAACAGAAGGGCGAACGAGCATGCGAGGGAAATATAAACGCGCCATAAAGTTGCACGCGGACCGCGCGCGAAAAAGGGCGGATGACACTTCTCATCGCGCCACCCCTCCTATTACACTCGTCGCCAGAAACAGGTCTATCCTGGCGCGGAATCAGATTCGCAATTTTGTTTAACTTTCGATTAGACAGCGGAGATTCCCCGTTGACGTTCCCGAGACAAAAGAGCCCCGCGAGCTCGCCGTTTCGGCTATTTGTTTCAATTAGCGATCCGAGATACTCGCGTGATTTGCTACTCCGCGACACTATTTACCGGTCATCGTTGAATTATGGTCGCGCGACAAGGCCGCGCGTATCCCGTATTCGATCTGTGTAGGCTCGTTCTCGCGATACGATTACGGTTTCGAAACGAATCCGTCGGTTATCGCGATCCTCGCTGATCCCGTTGCTGGAAAAAGGGAAAAGAGATCACGTTTCACGAGCGGTTTCGAAAATTCGATCGCGTGGAACAAATAATCGCACGCCATTTTATCTCGCGGAAGAACAGATCAGCGGGATTTCGCGCTCGAATATACGCCATTAACGACAACAGGGAGGCTACTAATTGAAAATATATTCGCGATGTTTACGCGAGTTCGTGCTTCGCCATATTGGTTCCCATCGTCGCCCACGGTTCGGCTTCCCTTATGCTTCCCACGAGGGTCGCTCGCCGATTACCATTTCGCGCGTACGTTTCAATTAACGCCGTGGACTTGGCCTGCGATTCGCCGCAGCGCGAGGCCATAACCCCGGTCGTTGCTATGTCGTAAAAGTCTCGCGAACGGACCCGTAAATTTCACCGATATATCTCTGTTTTCTCGCCCCTTTTTCGCCCCTTTTTCGCGGATGCGGTCCAACTCCAGTTCGTTTGATGCTTTTGTTCGACGAAGCGGAGATACGAGTGTAGGTAGTATAAAGTAATCTTCGCAGAAATTGGTCGCGTTTAGAATCCGCACCGTGCATACTACCGACGATATCGAGCATCACTGTTTGAACAATTAACTTCCACATCATAGACCCAATGCTGATGAGTTACCAGGGGCAATGCAGAAATTAATTAGTATAAGGTTCATTTTCATCAGGTTCGTACTTTGATTCCTGGAAGTAACATTTCCTTTGGGCAAGGCAGAAAAGTATCCTTTTTCTATCAAAGGGAAGAAAAATAAACTCGTACGATTATACCTCAAAGTATTATTTAATCGCCGCGGGTAACTCCCGCACGCGAGATACCCCCGTGTAACGTGTGCTTTATAATAATTACTCGAAACGCGTGTTTCGAGCAATTTGTAATTATTTAAACAAATAAATTACACGATAATCCACCTGTAATAAAACGTCGACTGCACTGGCGATATTGGACCGCGTACGTCAATCGTCGAGTTTAGTCACCGCTCAGTGCCAGGGATGTTATCGACCATAATCGGCATTCGCGTCGAAAAGGTTAATATCCCTCGTTATCCATCATCATCCCGGGTAATCGTTTCACGAACGGATCAACGTGATCGCGCATAGGATCGAGTAAAAAATGCTAATTAAACGGTATCGATGTGCTACACCGAAACGGCATTTCCGGATTATCCATCCTCCGCGACGTCCATTTGCCGTAATCATTACAAACGCGATCTCGCGCGGAGCAACGGAAACGCCGCGAGTGCGGGGTACGAAGGGTTGGGCGGCGCGTTATCCGCGTCCCCGTTCCCAGGGTGCAGTTTTTCCCGGTGTATGCGTATCAAAGACGAGGTATTGGCGGATCGACGGAATAGGGTGAATCCGTCGCCAGATGAACGGCGAGGGATGCATATTGCAACGGTAACATACGCGCATCGGCCTCGTTTCTACCTGAAAGCACACCACTGTTTGCACGGCCGCTGCATTATACGTATGAGCGCACGCGGACTTGGCCGATTAATTGGATTGCTACTAACACGCGGTGCATCAACGAGTCGTGCACAGAGAGAACCAGCGCCGCTTCTCCATCCCTCTGTACGTTTTCCCTGTACTTCTTGCCCCGACGTCGAATTTCAACTTCCTCGCTCGATCGTCTACGTATATACACACGTGCACCTGCATTTACGTATCCGTGTATCAGCCCTGCTCGCGGACCCCGCTCCAGAACTTCAATTTCTGCATCCGCAGAATCGAGGGTGCCCTCCACCCTTTCTGGCCGCGTTCCGTTTTGATCACCACCCTCGCCAGCGACTCTATCGGTTTACTCTAGCAACAATTTAATTGCCTATCTTACTCCAGTCCCCGTGTTCACCGCGTTCGTTAACTTCCGTGTCGAAGCCTACTACCCCCAGCCCCCACGCAGACCACCTCGTTTCGCAACGCACAAAGGCGCGGTATTCAGCGAATCGTTCGCCCAATGTTTTCCTGTTATTTTCCAGTAGAAATTCCTTTCCATTTTCCACGTTTGCTCTATTCCACCCCTTTTTTCCCCCTCCATTTTCACGAAAATCTCGCCGCGTCCCGTTCCTCGACGTTCGATTTTTACGCCGATCGTTTCGACCCCTTCGCTAGACTCCGCCGCGATTCCCAATTCCACGGACCCTGGACTTCGATTACCAGCCCGAGGCGTTCCCCTTTGTCTCTGTATTTCGATTTCTACTAGTATTACGTTTCACCACCTGTCTTCCGGATGCGACCCTCTTCTCCGACTCGCGAATCTCGCCAGTCGTGCATTTCGGATTCCATCTCTCTGTTCCCGTTCACCCGCTTCCGCAATTCTCCGAGTCGATGCCGGAATCTGAATTCCGGGGAACGGGAAGGAAACATATTAACGTGGACGATGTAATTAGCGTGGCTTTTCCGGTGGCCTCGGTGCCTCGCGGGTCTACGATCAATTTGTTTCGTCGAGGGGAAAATATCCCGGCCGCGACGTCGACGCGCTGCTTCGTTCGTTGCATAGGTGGTTATACACATTAATGATTCATCTGGGTTCGTATTTTTCGTACGTTCATTCGATATATTTAAGTCGACGGATTTATTAAATCAACGATTATTGCGAAATCACGGACTGTAATGTCACCGTACCGGTATCGCTCTCTGTTCGATTCCGATAACGTTTTCCTCTCGCGCAAACTGCAACGTTAATGCATAATGAAAATGTAACGAACGGGAAATCGATGGGGTTGTCGTAAGAACGATATATAGTCAGAGGAAAGGGAACATCGTCGTAACGCTTTGCTCGATAATTCAATGGTATTGGCCCGAGTAAAATGCGATTAAACTGTTACATTATTTAAGGGCGAAGCGGCACACGGGGAAAATCAGAGTATTACGATCGAGAGAGCAATTAAGGTGACAAAGAATTAACCGATGAAGGTAATTATGGAATCTCCTTGGCTAGAAACGCGGCGACCACGAACCGTGTTTCCTTCGAATTTATTCCACGAATGTTACCCTCCTCTCGCGACCACTTTGTTTCGTAAGGAAAGGCGTGGAATAGTGGGAGGGCAGAGCAATTTCAGGTAAAATCCGTGTCACGCGACATGCTTAACGTCAAGTCGATTGCATTGTCGTTCGAAATGCTTGCGATGGCAACGTCATCGGATCTTGCGATACGCCACGAGCATTCTAACGCAATTAATTAAAGGCGCGATGCGACACCGATAAAACAAACTCGTAATCATTCGTGAGCTAACACTTTAATAAAGCGGCCTACTCGAGGTCTGTAATCAGTATTAATCGAGGTACCAGCGTGTGACTTGGAACGAACGCGTGCAACGCGGCATTAATACGTGGAGCACGGTTCACCGGTGACACGAATGGCCCCGTGTCTACACCCTTATTTCCGTTTCCTCGCGAGTCCTTAACAATCTGCTAATCGACGCGAATTTCAGCAATTTTCGCTATCTGCCTCACCTACGGATCGAGGAGAAGTATCCTCGAGAGATCATCGCGCGATCTCGTACCCGATTTCCGACGAGGATCGATCAACTCGGCGCCGCGCGGAAGGGTAAAGAGGGTACGACCGGTTAAATGTAAAAACGTGAACGCATATCGTTTTAAAGGTTTCGAATAAGGAAATCGATGGGTATAATTTCCTTGGAAACGAGACCGACGACCCGATGGAATCGATTCGTTCTCGTTAGCAGCGGTTAAACGACCGTGGATTGGAATATCGGCTTAAAGTTCGCCAGTGCCAAACTTCTTTCATTAAACTTGCGAGAATTCGCGTCCGCCCGTTCAGCAGTCGGTCGTCTAAAAGGAAGTCTTCCCAATGACACAAAGCGACACGGAACTTCGAATATTCGCTCGTACCGCGGCAAATTTAAATAGCGAGCTAAACGAGCCGTATCATTACCGGTCGGTGCACGATGCCAGCCTCGCCTCCTGGTAACATTACAAATTGTAACGCGGTCAAAGGACGCCAGGCGCCGATGGAATCCAATTACGAAGCTGCTAACGGGATTATACCGAGAGGAAATAACGCCACGCTCGTGTACCGGTGTAACTCGCACGGTAAACGTTTGTCATGGAAAAGTGGGGCCCGAGTAGTCGGAACGGTACCTACGAGTGTTATCCCCTTTAGCCGTCGCAGCAGCTTCCACTCTTTCATCCGGAGACAAGCGTGTAGTTTCTTTCGCTCCCAAAGCGTTGTACCACCCCCCGAATCGAAGCTTTAGCAAGGGTGTAAAGTTCAGTTGGCCGTGAGCCCGACTAGAGTAGACTACCAGAGGATACCAACTGAACGTACTCACCCTCCTTGGGAACCCTACCGTCTTTTACCACTTAGTTCCTCGAACAGCGACTTTCCGGGGTTCTTTTCTCCAAAGCAGGACATAGCACACGTTCCAGTAATTATATTTCACGCTCCGTGCCGTGGGCCACTCGATCCTGTTCTTTCTCCATTACGCGGCTTATTCTATCGGAATATCGGATCAACGATCGCGTTATCCAAGTTCTTTCATTAAACTTGAGGAGATTCGTGGATCCCTCGGGGAACAACGTGTCGGAGGAATCGATAAGGTTGTCGGTGTCGAGACAAAGAACTCTTTGTGGCGTGCATAACTTTCGACCCTCCGACGCTATCTTCGGTCAGGCCTCGATTTCTCACGAAATCGCATGCAACCCCCAACTTCTCCCGCTCATCCGCGGCACGCGAATTTTTCCACCAGTCCGACACGCGTTCCCCAGACTGCCAGTACTTTTTACAGTTGCTTCTCTCTCACGTGTGTCACGGATCCATGCTCGCAACTGTAACCGGCGCTAGCGTGATCGCCTTGACGCGATATTGTTCGGAAAATTTCTGCCCATTCCGATACGGTGAATCGGAAACGGGGAGCGACTCGCAAAGGGAGTAGGGGCGAGAGTTCGAAACGCGACCATCGGGAAATATTTCAGTTTGCGGGTAAAAAAATTTTCCTCTCGAATTCTGCTCCGCGGAAACGTGTAATCTCGTAGAAACGTGATGCGATTAAAGGAGCGGGCAAACGAAATTCTGATCGCGCGTACTTCCACTAATCACGCGGCTCGCGCTTGTATTTTTCCCGGCGTCGCGTGAACTCGCATCGTGCTGCTCGTGATAACCGTAATTCCCGCGAAAATATCGGCCACTGCGCAAACCCGAAATTACTGGCTGTCGGTGCTTCCGTGATCCGTATCGATGACCCAAAATTGCGAGAAACCGCTGTTTATTATTTCGCAGAATGTGTTTCCACAGGGAACTACATCGAAGACATCGTTACGATGTGGTTTTTGGCTTTCTCCGAACATTAACCGTACTCTCTGGAAGCTGCTTGCAGACCACCACATGCGGGTCAACTACTATGTATATCTGGGCCCGATCGTCCCGATAAAGCGTAAACTATTTCGAGAACGGCAGGGATGAGTCGTCTAGAGGGTGAAAGGATATTTTCCTCGTCGAAACGCTCGGCAAAACGATACCGTAGGATAAAACGGGGTGCAGCGTTATCGAGCCAGCCTAGAAAATTACGATTAACAGCGTGCCGTTGATATAGACGTAAATGCTGGAGGAAGAGTACAAAGCGTGCTTTAATTAACAATAGCATAGCTGGTCCACCGGAGGACAATCGAAGCTCACACAGTGGACCCTGTCGAGTGTGCAAAAGCGTGCAGTCATAAAGGCAACGGCCAATAGGGGCGTGTAACACAGAGAGGGATGCAGTTGTCGTTCAACGCCGGGGCGAAAAGCAACAATATGTCTAGGTGCCAACAGCCAAGCGCTATCGTAAACATCGATCTGCCAGCGTCCGGTGGTGGCTCGCGTTATCAATTTTGCACCGACGACTCGCTGTCGTAGACAAATGTCGAATTTAAGAAAGGCACGGGAAAGGGGGCTGCCGCTAACAGGGGGAATTAAGTCCAGCGGACGGAAGGTACAACGTGTAAGAACGTTCCATAGACGAGGCAAGGGAGAAATAGAGGGTGCCAAGGATTCGATCAGGCTGAAGCTGTGCAGGCTGAAAATTGGCAGGCCTGATAACGATCGATTACCGAGTTCCGGATGCGTACTTCATCGATAATGGAGCAAATATGAAGGTTCAGAAGCGCGAATATATCGGGGAACGAGGCCGAAATTGATTTGCATTCCTCGTATTGAACAAGGACGATATGTCGATAGCGGTATTATCCGGAAGAAGAAGCTGAGGTTAAACGGGAGGTGGTTGGAAAAGCGCGAGGCGAAGACGAGGATCGATGATAGTCGGCCTCATTTTCTGCCGCTGTTATTTCGTCCGAATTCAGCGGAGGGAACCGCACGCGAATGACTCTCGCGTTGCAATAAAACCGTTGCCCTCCATGGATATTAAAAGCGGCATAAATACAAAAGTAAGAAACGGGGGCCAGCCTGAATTGCGTTTCCGCGAGCGACAGGAAGGGAAAAAATGCGAGTGGTCGCCGGAACGGACGTAACAGCATAACGGAACGAGCCCTTAGGCGACCAGGGCTTAAACTTTCAGCGTGCTCTCGCTAATTGAACACTCTACCGTTACGGAATCGCAATCAAAGAAACGCTTAAATTAAAACCAGCGGGGGCAAAAGTTGCGACACTTTTTACGCCAATCATTGATAAAACGTAAACATTCCGATCGAATAACGACGTCCAATGAACGCGCTTATTGTTCGTGGTCGAGGATTTCACGTTCAGAGACTGTGGACTGTTATTTCCATACGAATAGCTTCGATAATTTATTCCTTTCCTTCCTTCCCTTCTTTCGCGAGAATATTAAACGACGAAACTTCGGAGCAGGAAGGAAAAGAAATCTTCATACGCCGGAGGTGAAATCGAATCGTAACAAGTGTTCCCTGTCTTCCGAAGTTTATTTCCCCCTCGCGTCGATTCAATTCGACGGCACAATAGAGCGTTGCAACGAAAGGTGTCCAATTCGGAAAACAATCGTGTTGGTACAAGGAAACGAAGTGATGCTTTATTTCGGGGGTGAGCGTGGGAAGCAGGGAGATTGAAGGTAGTATGGCGGAGCGTTAGATTGGAGCGTAGCACGGAGCAAGCAATATGTGGCGATTGTCCTCATCTTTCATCGCGCGAGGAAAGGTGAGCTTCTAGGGTGAGAGAGGTCAAAGACGAGGCGCGAAATGGAAAGCTCTCCTTGAAAGCTGTCGCCGGAAAATAGATACAGGTCGCTCATATACGACCCAGTTCCTCTTCCGTTCTCATCCCCCTCTCCTTTTTGATCCTTCTCTCCTTTTCTCCGTCTTACGTTTCCCTTTTTTCACCTTACCGAGGTCGACGGCTACGTTTCACGAATCACCGGTTGACCATCCGTCCCGATATGGATCTTTTAAGCTCCTCTTTGCCCTCCCGTTTTTCTTCCCTTTGAATGTCGCTGCTCGAACCGCGCGGAGCTGCGCCGCGAGGTGAAGCGGACCGACCAGCCTCCGAAGAATTCTCCGTCACTACCCTGCCGTGGTTCGTTCAAATTTCGTTACTTATACATTAGCCGAGCTTATATCAAATAAACGCGAGCAACTAACTTGCTAACGAAATTTGCAAGCTTATCTTCCGCAAGTATTGGAAACTCTTTAAGCACACAATACGACGTTATTAACAAGTTGCTAGCCGATGAGCGCCGCCGCTGCCGCGAAATTCTCCTTCGAAAATTCTATTTTCCCATGGCCCCGTTTTCTTTTTTCCAACCCTCCCTCCTTCGATCGATTCATCGGATTATTACGATGCGCCGCTCCGGACTCGCCAAACAAGGTGGCCTGTCTCCTGCTTTTTCTTTTTTTCGGTGTCTCGGATAACAGCACAACGCGCGCGCGGCTGTTCGATAATCCACCAGATTTATCGCGCTAATGCATCGATGATTCTTACGCGAAAGCAACCCCGGGTTTCCCCACCGTTCATAAATTACTCGGGGCAAAGCCGCGAAACGGAAGAGGAGAGCTGGTAAATCAAAAGCGCGCTCAAGGAACCGTTCAAAGGTGGTTCAGTCTCGGCCGATGGCAACGAGCCATCGAAACGAAAATTACGATGGCTCGTGCGAGTATGCTGCTACACGAAGATAAATATTAGTAGGTGGATCGCGGGTATAATTTCTTCCAACAGATTATTCCACTTTTCCCGCTGCGTCGAGGTATTCGGAGAAACTTGGGTGGTAACGGAGTCAAAGGGCCGGGATTAAATAAGATCTTAATCGAGATGCGTTCGTCGTATTTGCTTGGTTTTATAGCGGTCTTTACTATCTCGTATGTGCTTCTCGATAAGCCAGTAGTAATGCATCGAACGCGACGGGACTGTTCTATGAGAAATCGTTTATCGGATTGTAAATGTTGAATCCGACAGGCAGAATCCGCAGGAACCGCGGTGATTTAGGTGATCGATTTAATGGTAAATCTTGCAGAAGCAGCTTTGCCGGGAAATAAAAGCGACAGTGGAACAAGAATCTCGCGATTTATTCAGTTATTTATTCCGATGCCAGTAAACCAAATATCCGATATCTTTCACCACGGAATATGTGCGCGACGCTTTATCGCCATTATACTCTCATAATCTTCATCGTTGCGCCATACCTTCATCCCCTCGAACAAGGCCGAAGAATATCATTTCCGAATCTCTCAGGAGACTTAGCTCGCGTGTCAAACGCAAACTGTCTAATAACTCCTGTGTATGCACAGAAACTAAATTGATGTAACTTTCGATTAACTTTCCCATTTCACGGTTATTATAAATATGCATGTCAGCGTGCATAACAAGCGTGTTAGCCGAAAGTGGCGCGACAACATCGCCGCACGTATCGCGTTAAACACCGCTTTCGCTACCGTTACCTAATCAAATTTTCTCCCTCGTTGAACAGGTGCAATGAGCTAATGGCGTAACCGGGAACACGAGGCCCCGAAACCTTGGCCTCGAGTAGCCCGCCGTGACCACCGCATCGGCCGTGACGCCTGCACCGGTGTTCACTCACGTGTCGCCCAAAACACGTCCCAGTACGTGCACGGGGGTAACGTGATCGTCGTTCTCACCGGCGACATGTCGTTCTTGCTCAGCCGAGGCGGCCGTAAGGGGCCCATCATCTGCTTCGTCGGACTTCTTCTGATCTTCGCCCTCTACCAGCTAGGCATCATCTGCGGCTCGATGAAGTACGTGCCCACGGCCATGATGGTCGCCAAAGAGGTGAGTTCACCGATTCCCGTAAACGGATATAAAACCGGTGTCCGCCGACCCATTATTCGAATCGAATTATTCAAGGGGAAATCGGCCGGACGAATAGCGTCGGAACTTTTCTGAAATTGCCGCGCCATGCCGGGCTGCTATTATCGCATTGACGATTTACGGGCGTGCCTCGACTACGGAACCAGTAATTACGAATTAGTTTTATCCCAGTTTTCGCGAAATTGTCGTGCAAACAGTCGGTACGTGCCGCAATCGGAGCCAGAACAATCGTCGGTGCCCGAACGCCTAAACAAACGAGTTCCGCCAACTTTCCTCGCGTATGTGCCTCCGCGCCGCACGAAATGGCGAAATTACATGTTTCATCGAACGGCAAGGGGTCGAGCTGACCGTATATCGCAAAAAATTCGCACGGAATTTTGCGAGGCAAATGAAGAGATCTGTGCACGAAAGGGATGCACGAAGGGGGATGAAATTTAACGACGTTCGAATATTTCGCTGCTGGATGCTCGTTGATGGAAGCTGTTTATTCGCAAACACAAAGAAATTATATTATTAAATAATGAGCAACCTGGTTGCGAAATGAAAATAGTTTTTCAATTTAAAGGTCTGATTAAAAGTCCCTACGCGCAGTGCGATGTTTCAGATTCGCGTGGAATTAATTTAACTTCCAATCTGGACGATAATAAAAATTCTAGCCTGTTTAATCACCGTTATTTCCATAATAACGGAACATGCAATGACCTTTGAATGACCCGGGGTATCGATGACACGACCTTAATGAACCCTTTTAAATCGAGATAAATACGGTTTTAATATCGTAATTACTAGCCCAATCAAAAATAACTGATTTCCAATTGTTTTCCCTCGACTGCTTTTAATGAAACCGATATTGATTTTTACCGACACAGAAACGTAATTATATTATCTATTTGTTTCCATCGGAAAAATTTAATCATGTCTGTGCACACGTTACAGGTCGGTAGCTTCAGCGTTAAATCGTATCAATGGAGTATGACTGTGCCTCGTCGTGGAATAGCTCGTGTCTAGTGCACGTGTAACTATATATACAAACACGGAATCACGGCAATGATACAATCACTCGAAACGAACGACTCTAGCTCGAAGGGAACTTTCGAGGAATGATCCAACAGCGGCGGACCGGGCTCGTCACGCGAGGAGAGACAGTCGTAATCCAATAGCCATACCGTCGCGAATTGCCCAAAGAAACGAACTTTTAGCCCGATCGCTGAAGCATGAAGTGGACCGTAGGTCGTTTCACGGTGTTTCTGCGAGTTCTCGAGAAAATTTCAATAGAGATCCAGTGGAATTAGGCGAGACGCAATTAAAGCAGCGTCAGTCGGACTTTATCGCGCGAATTAACCGCGTCCCAGTTGTTCCTTTCCTTCAACCAAGCTCGCTGTCTGGGCCCATCTTCAACGCGGCAAGGTGACGACAATTAAATTTCCCGAACTTTTTATTCTGCCGCTTCGCTCGACGGAAAATTCTTCTCTAATTCAACTGGAACGCAGACCCACGTATAAAGTTCTTTATATCGCCGCCGCGGAGGAACTTCGTTCCCGTCCAGCCGGAATTCTTCCGCTCTTCGTTCGACCCATCCGTTTCGCGAAGATGGTGCGTAAAAGATGGCAAAGTTGAAGAGGCTTCGAGGCGAAAGCGTCGATCTTCGAACCGTTGTTTTCTTTCGGGGACGTTGTTTATCTCGTTGCACCGATGCACGATAAAGACGAGAAAGTTTTAATCGAATTTTCAACGCCGTGCCATTATGAAAGCAATTAATTATCGCGGGCAAGGGTCACGGTGACGAGACGCGAAGGAAAATCGATCGAACGATGGAACAACGAAGGTCTCCTGGGCCACGTAATGTAAGACTCAAACGAGAACTCGCGGAAAACTCGCATGGTGAATTTTAATTCACCGCGAGTCTCGTAAAAATCACAGTGCGATTGCGTCGAATTTGACAACCGTACCACGCGTCCCTATGCATAGCTTATGAGAAAAGTCGGTACGCAGTGCGCGCGATGAACTCATATTGTGGCTTCCAAGAGGGTAGAAATTTCCTTGGAACTTCGTTTATGCCGCGGAAACTTTGAAATTGGATTTTTGTTCGTCGAGATTAGTCGTGTCGGAAGATACGTCAGCGTCGCTTCGCGCCGCCATCTTGCTCTCGAGGAACCGTCGAAAATGGTGAACGGACAGGGAAGAGAATTGCCAGCTAATCTCCAATGTGGATTTATCCGGCTAATTGATCTGTCATAATCGGCAGCTTCTGCCTTTTGACAGACCCCTCGCCCGCCCGTGAGTCGATTAATCGACCCTGCTTATCGGCGTGAAACTTTTCTTCCCGCGACTTTCCGTCGCCTCGAATGATCGATGGAACACGCCGCCAAAGGCTCGTCCGCTCAATCTAATGGACGATTAGCATAGCTGGAAAAGCTTTTCTCGTGGGAAAAGTGCCAAGCTGCGTTGCATTCCTGTTAATTCCTTCGTTCTCGACGAGTCGATAAGGGGAGTCATCTCGTTTGAAGATCTCCAGGGATAAGCGCTGAAAATTCATCGAAATCGAAGTAGATCGCGTTACGAGATAACAATTTCCATTCCCTCGTTCTTGTGTTCCCTACAGGTTTTTTGCTTATTAGATTGCCTCTCCGAGAGGAAAGACCGTTCCTCGCCAAGAAAGGTAATGGAAGCGAAACACGATGAGGAATAAAACGGATCAGCTTGGAAATTATCCATTCACAATTGCACGGAGAGACGAGAAAGTGCGTTCGTTCCGAAACGGTGTAACGACCGTGACGATGAACGATAAGGAAAAAATTTTGGAAACTCGAACACTCGAGTCGGTTTTGTTACGGATTACGGACACTGGCTCGCGTGACGAGAGACAAGGTAAAAGCGCGTTGATTGATCGTGCTCGAATTATCTCGTTACCAAACGAAAGGACGAACGGTGAAACCGAACCGACGAAACTTTTCTCGTCGTGCACACGCCCCTTGATTTCTAACGAGTGGCCTTTATGACGAGGAACAAAGAGATTACTGTCAAAGGGTAGGTCGCCGCATTAGAACCCCCATTGTCGTATTAAAGCGTGACGCAAATCCTGTAGATAATATATCAGAAGCGCGAGCTTTAAAGAGAACTCGACGGCGTGTGCTTGATCCACACGGTAAACAGCTTGGCCTCGTAAAAATGCCAATGAAAATGTTGTACTCTCCCAACGACCCGATGCACTACCTCTTACCGAGACTTTATTACTTCCTCATTTTTCGTTTGAAGGAAGAAGAAAAAGAATCGAACGTCCTCGTTATCCTCTCCGAGGAAATGCACGTGCCCCACATGTATGTACGAACAGGAAACGGTTAATCCTTAATTACAATAGAGGTTGAAACATTCGCAACTATTATAGATGGATTTGTAAACCCTCGTACAATACATAAATTACAAAATCAAGAAGAAACGTGATAAAAACATCGATATAAAGTTATACAACGTTCAAAGCAAAGCGTTTATACGATATTCAAGATTAATTGGGAACGCATGAACTGCAAATAATTTCGCAAACCTGATATTAGACTGCAATTGAAGGGTACATAGCGCGAGAAGGTTACAAGTCACGCAGGAAGGGAAACAGGGGAACCAAAAACTAGGTGCGGTCTCACAGCTAATCAGGGATGAAATCATCGACTACCACGTGATCGTACTTGCGGCAAAGATCATTGAAAAGCGGGGAATCCCGGGTTCAGCCCTGTCTAGGATTAAAAACGTTACGACGCTTCTGCTCGTTCGTTTGTCCAGCGTTAAGCGTGCCAGCCGGGAAAGAAAAGGGGCGAAAGGCGCGTTTCCGTGAAGGGACGAAATCGCGGCTGTTCGCCTCGAAACTTTCCGCCAACGCGTCCGACCTTTCTACCCCTTTTTGCGCGGGCTTCCCGGCCGCGCGTCTGGGGGGGGGGGGGGGGGGGAAGAGAGGGTGAAAAAAGGGCAAAGAGAATTAGAGACACAAGAAGATGCAACATGCGTGAATACGTGTACGCTCGAAGCACCGAGCGTGTCTGTATTCGCAGGTTCCTGGCGGGAAACGCGCGCGGACGGAAGAGAAACGAGTTTCTGTCAGGTTCACCCTCCGCGCAACATAAATCGCGTCGGTTGAGTTTCACGCGTACTTTTCCTCCGTGTGCTTCGGTGCTAAAAGCGAAAGAGAATGGAGAGTCGGCTGACGGTGGACCGAACAACGAAGCCACCCCCTGTTACCCGAGAAATGCTAATTGCGAAATGTAGTTTTTCCTTTTCTTCTTTCTTCTTTTTGTTTTCTTTTTTTTTTGCACTGTTTTCTGCATTTTTTTTTAATTTTTAATTTTTTCTTTTTCCCATTCTCTTTCTTCCCTTTCCTCCCAACGTCACCACTAATAACGGTGTCCAACGTACGCGCGAAAAATCGTAAAACGCCAGAGTCGGTCTGAAAACGCGCCCTTATGAGTAGAAACAAGGGCTTATTTTATGGGGGTCAGCCGAGGGATCGCGATGGTACCGTCCAGGTGAACCTTCTGCCATCTATCGCGGATTTTTTTGTTCGGTGATTACTATTTCAATCGCATTTATTTTTCTGTTCTTCTTTTTGGGTTTTTTTTTTGTTTTCTTGTTTTAATGACCGATTCTATCGCTGTACACGCAAACAATCATTTATTGTTTTTCTCCACCGTTCGGACTGATTTATTCTGCGATCGTAACCAATATCGTATCGCGCGATCGCGGCTGTGATACACGCGAATACGGATCGTAACATCAATTGTTCCTCCGATTGTTCATTTGCATGTCGCTGTAATTTTAATCGTGCCGCTAATTAAACCGCTGGTCGCTAAATTTTACCGCGCGCTGCACGTCAGCCTCGGCATCCGGCACGTTTACAAAAGCACGAAAGTCGCTAGAAATTCGCTGCACGCTGGGGAAATTGTATTTTTCATCGTCGTGGAAACTGTGATACGCGTTCTCTTCGAATTTGCTGCCGTGGTCGCTCTTTCTAGCCGCGCAAGATATAATCGCGTATCCAATTAACCCGCAATTAATTATTTTTATTAGAGAGCTGCGTGATCGATATAATAATTAAGGCGATATAACTAGCAGTTAGAACGTTAATTGCCAGTTTTTATTAGGACCTCGTTCCCGTCCAGAGTATAAATTCTACGGACAACATTTCGGGCGCCAGTTTACTCGTATTTTTCGACTAAAGTACCGAAAGATAAAAATGGTAAATACAAGAAGAGGCGAAAGTGCTTTCTTACGAGGGAATAAAAGCGTAGGGACAAATTAGTACATCGCTATAATCGATTCGAACATCGAAAACTCGTGTCCATCTTCAATTACGCCTTTCGTCGATACCAAACTGATTTAATTTTGGAAAGGAAAAGGTTACAAGAGTCGTGAATAAACAGTGCGTTATAAAATTATAGATCTTAATTCAATTTCAATTTGTAAATTCTATTAACGAAAGCTCGTGGTCAATATTTATGAATAATCATGCAAAATGCGTCCATGGTTCGATCAAACGATAAAGTTTGTGATATAATGTTTGCTTAATCGAGTCCGAGCTAGTTGGAATATTATCCTACTTCGCATTGATTGCAGTTAATTAAACCATTCAAAACGTTTGTTAATTTTACCGCTCACCAAAAAGAGACTACCGTGAAATTTACCGCGACCCATTAACGTGGTCGTCAGACTGCGAGTAAAATTTAGCTTGAAAAAATATTTTGACGAATTATTATTTCATGCTAGTCGAATCGAGAAATATAGATGTAAGGCAAACCTGTTACTTTTTATAGAAGAGTAGAAGTGAACAATGATCATCGCATAACTAACATTCGCATTTTCGATAAAATTTCGATAAAAAAGCTCTGATAAAATTTCCGATCCACCTGGTCCCAAGCCTAATCGGCAAATGAACTCGGGCTGTGCTGCCACAGCCTTTATATAACCAGCTCCCAGCTCCCGAAGTTCAACCGAAAAGTTACGATCGTTACCGACTCCATTAATAATTGCTTTTCTATTATACGTACCCAATAAATCATTTAATTTTTCATTTTTATTACAAATTCATGCTTCGGCTAGCAATTTGTTATTAACGATATTAATTTATCATTAATGATAAATTTAATTATTCATACGTATTTTACAAATCGTAACTATATTTATGCTCCTGCAACATACATTTCCGCGTTATTTATTCTTTTTAACGATTTTGTAATAGACCGTACTTTTATATGTGTTTCGCCGGTTGCATATGCATTACATGCATATGTAATTTCTAAATTCGCCACTCTGAATCATAGAAAGTATAACAGAGTCTCCATTCTTCTTACGTAATCGGTATTTTAAAACATGGCATACAAAGTGGCATTATCTGTCAAGACTATTCTATGTCACATCTATGGTGATAACATTAATTTAAGAGACAAATACAAACGAGACTTTATTATTGCTCGAGAGTTACTTTAAATTATTTCACGATCGAATCCTCGCCATTTCAGAAAGAAACGTCGATTTCTGTACATAAAACTTAAAACGTATCGATCCTGCCCCCTAGTTCGAAGCTTGTGAAACATCCCCGTACAGTTCGTTCGTTAGGTGATATTGTAGGAGAGATAGAAACTTCTTCATTGCCGAGGTTTAATCAAGCGGACATAATTTTAGAAGAATCCTTCGACGAACTACTCGCCCCTGTATGCGGCTACCAAAAACTTTCGATCGTTTACCCGATAGCCGGACAGCGATGACCATCGTTAATAGCTCACATCGGACCAAAGGAGAAATTATCGTTTATTTTCATCGCACATTTTATCAACGCTTTCTAAAAATATATTATCGAGTTTCCTCGCATGGATGGAGCAACTTTTTATTCGAAAAATTATTCACCCTTAACTATCGAATTTTCCGCGGACTGCTTATAAAATAATCATCTCAACCCTAATCACCTTTATCAATTACACTGTTCAATGCGAATTTTAATTTGCAACATACAAATTTAATTACGTATTCGTGTTCAGGAAAGTAAACACTACACGAGTCGCCTAATTTATTATTACAAATTAATTATCACAAAATTAATTAGTAGAAATTATTATTACAAATTAAAGATAAAATTAAAATTCGTTGGACAGTGTTATAACCTCATCACGAAACAAGCGAAAAACAGCTTCCATTGTCCATTTTATTTCACTTCACGTGCGCAAACGTTTAAATAATCAGGTAATTCGCTCAAATTAAATAGCGAATAAATCATTAACATGAATAGCGGTATGTTATGTTAATGACTCATATATTTTCCAGAAATACGTGGTGGGCCCGTTCGATCACAAGAGGTACACGTACGATCGTTATATGCCGCTCATCTTCATCGGTGGGGTTCCACGATCAGGCACCACCCTGGTGCGCGCCATGCTCGATGCACACCCCGATGTCAGGTGAGTTGCATTCGCGAGATAAATTGCCAATTACCGACCGATGCGATTGACGTCGAGTGTTCTTAGTCAACATCGTCGTCGCAAACTAATGCCTCATTGTGATATGGCTGCTCACACGTATATGACTTTTCGCGACAGGTGCGGCCAAGAGACACGAGTGATACCGAGGATCCTACAAATGAGGATGCACTGGCTAAAATCTGAGAGGGAGAATCTGCGACTTTCGGAAGCGGGTATTTCGAAAGAAGTAAGTATCTCTGTACTCTTCTTTGATTTACATTCTTCTTTGCTTTAATCGTCGGACGAATATACTATTGTACTACCCTTGAGTTGAGTTCAAACCCTTATCGATCCTTCTATATTGTCAACTTTTTGAAGATAAATTCTGACAGAAACGAATATTTACTGGTTCGATCAGTTTTAGCTCCAAGACTATGGTTAGAAAGATAGAAAAGCTAGAGTTAAAATCGATTTCGGATTTTTGATTTTTATTATTAGTTGCTAAAATGCTGCTTTCGATTATAATTCATGCTGACCTTTATCGAGGTAGTAACGTGATGGAATATATCCATTCATTTTCGTCGTATCACTTTAATTATCATTATCCGTGTATACTACGTATAATTAAGTACACGTTACGGGTCAGTATTGTTAAAGATCGTTCAGCGTATGATAATGCGAATAATTAACGATATTAATGGGAAAATAATTTGTTGCTCAGGTAATGGATAGTGCTATAGCAGCTTTCTGCCTGGAGATAATAGCGAGACACGCGGAGCCAGCGCCGCGGTTGTGCAACAAGGATCCCCTCACTCTGAAGATGGGCTCCTACATCCTCGATCTCTTTCCAAATGCCAAGTTTATCTTCATGATCCGCGATGGCCGTGCCACCGTGCATTCCATTATCTCGAGAAAGGTATGGCCCGATCGAAGGCTCCGACCGACTCACCCCAACCTGCCGGCCATTCCGGCTGATGTATGCAAATTTCTCCCACTTCATTCGCGAATATTAAAATGCGACGTACTCGTCCGGAGGGGCGAACAAAAAGCGGGAAAAAAAGGAACGAACGGGAATTTACGTATTCCTCCGATGCAAAAGAGGATGAATCGAAGCAAAATGTGACGGTAACATGTAAAGTCATGCAAATTCGAAGCGACTCGGAATTTTGTAACCAAGAGGATCGACGATTTTATGCTTATGAGATAATCAAATATTGTTTTATCGTTCCGTGCGAAGCGGCGAGCGTATGTCACTTTTAAATAACTAAACGATAAATGTAACGACGTGTCTTTCAGGTGACTATAACGGGATTCGACCTGTCCTCGTATCGACAATCGTTGATCAAGTGGAACCACGCGATATCGACAATGTACGGCCAGTGCAAGGAAATTGGCTCGGACAAATGTCTAATGGTTCCATACGAGCAACTGGTGCTACATCCGCGTCAATGGATGAAAAAGATTCTAAACTTCCTGGATGTTCCTTGGAACGAGTCTGTGATGCATCACGAGGAATTCATAAACAAGCCAGGCGGCGTACCCTTGAGCAAGTAAGCGCGTACTTAACTTTTCCGGTAGATCGTTAGAATGATATAAGAATCGTGATATTTCTTCGCTGTGCGATAATCGTAAATAGCGGACACGAAGATGAAACGACGAGGAACTAAAATTTATCCTATTTTTGGTATGTAGGGTCGAAAGGTCGTCGGACCAGATCATAAAGCCGGTTAACCTGGAGGCACTGACCAAGTGGGTAGGCCACATTCCGGACGACGTGGTCAGGGAAATGCCTGACATCGCACCGATGCTTTCTGTCCTCGGCTATGATCCTTATGCTAATCCGCCGGTGTACGGAGCGCCGGATAGATTGGTTAGCGAAAACACTAGAAGGTATGTAGCCGAATAATCGGCCAATCCTTACTTATATTGCCCAGAAATGCCAGCTAAATGTATTTCCATTTCCGTTTTGGCACATACCGGCCTTTGAAAATGATCGAAGATGAACGAAATGTTTGTCATTTCTCGATGCAATTGTAATCGATCGAATACCGTTTTCCTTTCAGGGTGCTAGCGAACGGTGAAGTATGGGCTGCCAGGGCGCGCCAGTTCTCTCTGGAGAAGCTTATCGAGCTGAGTAAAGAGGACGAGGCCACCAACGCTCTAAACGCGTGACCTCGGATACATCTTACCCTAGGCACGCGAATCTTAAACTTGTACAATTTCTGTAACGTCTAATGACGGTCTTGAGAGAGCCAGTTTGTAACGAATACTATCGAAAGATCGCCGATGAAGTGCGATCCTGTCTCATCCGAAGTTGCTTCTCTAGGTCAGAATCGCGCTCGATCTTTTGTCAAGAAGATTCGAGGACAGCAAATTGTAACCTGATGAACGAAGAGGGACGCAATGATCCGTCTAGTTTAAGGTTGACTCTCGATTATACGTACACGCCCTGTCTCGACCCATAGACAGGAGCTGTAGATTACTGTGCAATTTTTGCAATCGCGAACGTGGTTGTTCTCTTTGTATATGTTAACCAGTAGATGTTCAACTTTGATTCGAAACGTGTGCATAATAGCCTGATCGCTTCACATGATTCAGTTTCACTCCTTTCGATGGATCCTGCGACACCAAGATTCCATAGTTGAATGCAGATTCGCTGAATCAAGCAAATTGTAAGTGAAAGAACAAACTGCCATGCTAGAGTTTTTAATCGCCATCTCGTTTTGTTTGTTTCCTTTCATTACCGCAGTCGATGTACATCTCGGCGAGTTTTATGTTGAAAATACTATGTTGAAACAGTTTCGGTACAATTTCATCCGGTGGCCAGTGACAAGAGCGTAGGCTATGGAGTTACAATTATAACAAGTGTACAAGGTGAATGTGCTAAATGTCGTGGACACGGAAGAGAAAGTGTTGGATCGATGCGAAGAAAAATCTTTGTACTATATTTTATATTATAATGCGAATAATTTTGATGACGTTCTACTTGGAAAAAGACGCATTTTCGTATGTAGTACTTATTTCCTAATGAAACATGAACATTAATTGATAACAAGGTAAAGGAAATTCCTAAGTTCCTTCCCTTTTAATTATTCCTACCCTTTTTTCTACATTTATACATTGATGAAAATTGAGCTAGTAAGCTATGGAACTAGCAAAAATTTGTTCTGTTGTGTACTATTTGTATTATAACAATAATGTAATCGTAAATCGACTACTTACGCGAAAATTATATTTGTATGCTAACGAAACAGGGAAAAGTATACCGGATTAACAGTTGCAAACAAAAAGGGTATTGAACAAACTATTCCCTCAATTTATGAGTTTGTTGCTAATTATTGATAATTATGCGCAGCGAATGTTGCTGCGAAAACTACTACAATTATAAGAGGACCGAATAATGTTCTCGTTTGTTGTATCAACCGGCACTTGATACAAATGCAACAACTTCGATGTGGCATTACGTCATTTGTGTCAACCATGTTACTGTCTATCGAATTATACAATTAAATTATTTTAATATTACGAAACCTAATGCTATTCTTTTTCCTTTGATCACGAGACGTAAATTTCGACAATGAAGGTATGTATGAATTTATAACGCATATTTTATACTAACTATATATATCACGCATTCCAAATACTGTTAATTATGAATTCAAAAGCTATTACCGCATTAAATTTAATGACGCTGACTATTAAACATTCAAAATTCAATTAATATAAGGTTATATTTGAAACAAGCTACTCACCAAATTCAAGAAATCGGTCACTTTTGATACTGCAAAATGAACTGAATTGTTTCCAAACATAAAACACAATGAAAAAGAAATGAAGAAACACTTTGTAACATTAACATCACTGATTCAATTAACTAATTGAAGCGGGACTGAAAATTTTTGAATTTAAGGCTCAGGGTTGCCAACTGTAACGAATTTTGACTCAATTACATCTTTGATTGATATAAAACATAAAATTAGCTTTTTGTAATAGACATTAGTTTAGTTCGATATTTAAACGGAATAAAATGTACTACTTAATATTTTATATATTGTCTTTAACAATCATTTCATTTGAAATGCAATAGCAACGATCTTCGTACTACTCGTACCTTTCGAAAATTGTTACAAATAACGTATAAACAAATTATTAATGTATTAAAATGTTTTATTTAATTTAAATAACACGCGATATATTATTTTATCGATTAATTAACATTTAATTATTTTAATAAAATTTGTTTTAAAATTTTAGCCTTGCGACGTTTGTAGAAATCATACGAAGATTGACTAACGTAGTAACATTAAGCGCGAGAAAATTTTCTACATAGTAGAAGTGTCTTAATATTTTACGATTTAAAAATCAATTGGTTTTTATAGAACCAGCCAATATATTATTGAAACATTAAATATTGTTTTAGTAGATATAGGGAAATATTCTTTCAAAATTAATGTCCTTTTTAATATTCGTTTCTGAAAAAATATAACCTATTATACTTTATTCATTGTAATGTCACTTTTAAAGTTGAAAAATTATTTAAACGACTAAAAATATCATTAAGCGATTAAACTAATACTTAACACAAAGTATACAATATAATTTTCCAATGGACAAATAATATTGTATTCTAGTTGTTTAAGTTAAAAAATACTATAGCATGTAAATATATTTCTGTGATATAAATATTTCATTTTTTCTTAAATATTTATTTACCGAATAATAAGAAATCATTTGTTTAAAAATATCTCATATTCTAAACAAAAAACTGTAATTTTAAAATGATGAGCCAAGAGAGTTTAGCTGATACTGATATAAATATATATTTTGTTATTCCAAACAACTATAAATCCGAAAATGACTGTGTTGAAGATATGTGGCATGCATACAATGTTAGTAAATATATTTTTTTTAATCAAAAACTTTCAAGCAAACAAAATAATGTATTGATTTTTTAGAAATGTTGCGAACATGATTTAGAACCAACATGGATAGATGAAAAAAGCTGTAATATAATGAAGCCTAATAAAAATGATGTTTTTGTAATTGAGAAATTTGAAGGTGATGCATTCAACAAATTAAAAACATTTAAATGCCCGTAAGTAGAACTTTAATTTTAAGATATAATTTTATTATTATTTATAAAGTACTAAATAAAGTACTAAGTAATTTCACATTAAATATTATTTTATATTTACAGTATAGTTGGGCCAAAGTGTCTACTGCTTTGTTTTATTAATGGAGAACCAATTCCAGAAGGCAGAAGTCCTGTGTATACGACAGCTATGAGAGGTCTTTGTATATGTCCTTCTGGTTTTCCCCCAGAAGAAAAAGTATATCCATCATAATTGTTGTCCCAAAGTAATGAAATTTAAAATATTTAAAAATCTTATTATTATAGGAAAATATAGAAAAATTAGTAGAGTACATGGGAGGAATTTTTACAAAACAATTACGAAGTCGTGTAACACATCTTGTAACAGCGTCTGTTATGTCTGCTAAATATGAGGTAAGTAAATTCATATATTCAAATCATAGCAATAACTTCATAACATTTAATTTCTTTTGTCTACTTTTTTTTTTTCATAGACTGCAATAGGTATGAAAATACCAATATTTACAAAAGAATGGGTTGAAGCAGTTTGGGAAACAAATTTAACAAATTTTGTTAAAGCAGATGACAGCATATTTGTTAAATATAAAGCTTCTGTGTTCCTTAATTTAGTCGTAACATCAACAAATCTTCCAAAACGTCAGAAAGATGAAATTAAACGTTTAATTAATAATAATGGAGGGGTAAAATATATTTTCTTAAATTCTTATTTCTTTTTTTACCCATTTCCTAGCATTATTTATCTTTTTTTAGACATTTATGGGTCCTTTGGATGGTGCAAAAGTTAAAGTTCTACTTGCACTAGAAACTAGTCCAATAACTGAAAAACTCAAATTTGCAAAACAAGCTAACATTGCTTGTTTAACACCAGATTGGGTATATGAAAGTATAAAAGTTGGTTATGCTTTGCCTTTTAAAGATTATTTAATTAAATCATTAAAGGCATTTTCTACACCAGAAAAATCAAATGGTAAAGATATTTGTAATGGTTAACATTACAAGTTAATAGCTTAATAATATTTAACTTTTTCAGTTTCTAACAGTTTCAATTGCTCTACAATAAGTTCCATAGCATGTGATCTACAGCCAGGTAATTGCATTGATGAAACTTCAATAACAATGAGCAATGTTTCTTCCTCAGATCTATTATGTAACAATACTCCTACTGGTTAGTATTGCAAAATATACAAAAGTGACTCATAAAAGAAATGAATTTTATTTTCATTTATTTAAATTATTTAGCTTCTACAGTTGCAGTTTTAGATAGACTTACATTTAGCGAAGCAAAATCGGCTGGTCCGTTTTTAGATGGTTGTAGTGTACGTAAATTGCGTTACATATTTTCATGTACTATATGTACCCATAATGTATCCCAAATAAGTCATTCTTAATTCTTTAGATTTATCTTGCTGGATTTGCTTCTAATCAAAAGGATAAAATTAACAAAATATTGAATGTAGGTAGTGCGACACGACTTGATGATATATCTGATGCTTTAACGCACGTTATTGTCGGCGATACAAACAAAGCAGCTAGTGAATTAAAATTAATGAAATCAAAAGGATTATGGTATAATGTTAAATTAATACTCAAATTAATATTTGTACCTTCTTTATTTTATTTTTTTTTTTTTTTT
>NW_016908444.1:906665-918134 GCF_001483705.2 Eufriesea mexicana | reverse complement strand
TCTTTTTTTTTTTTTTTTTTTAATTTTTTTTCCTTTTTTTTTTTTTTTTTTTTTTTTTTTTTGAGTTTTCCAATTTAAAAGATTTGTTCTTGTATCATAAGAATGAATGATGTGTATAGATATATAATCCATCTCATTTTGTATTTTAATATTATAAATGTTTTATGAAGTCCATATATATTATCACTGGAATGGTTGGAAGAAAGTATCAAATTAAAACGACCTGCACCAGAGGAAAATTTCTTATCTGAACAAAAAAGTATCATGGACGAAAAAGTTACAGAACCCCCGTCTCCATTAAGTAAAAAGGTGAATATATTAAAAATGCAATATATAATATAAATGCTTAATGATTTTATTTATTTTTTCAGAATTTACAAATGCTACAAAAACCGAGAAAGGTTTCCATACCATCTTTTGATATAGATCGAAAATTAGCGATGTTAGAAAAAGAAAAAGAATCTTCTGATCTCCTTCAACAATATTTTCAAGATACAATTGGTAATACTTATAAATAATTACTTGTACTTTTTATTAAAAAATTAAACATGTATTTTATTTATTATTAGTTGAAACAAATGATAAAACAATACAAGAATTTTTGAAACCACATACGCCTGTTTCGGAAATAAATAGTGATAAAACTTTAATTACTGACCGAAAAAGTGAAGGAAAATGTTTCCCTGCATTTGAAACAAATAAATCAGAACAAAGTAAATATTTAGGAGATGATAGCGCAGTACCAATCAGTCAAATATCTACTTTGAATGATAGATTATTTGAAGGTAATATAATATAAACATAATAAGACATAGACAATAATAAACTAAAATAATATGTTAAAATATACAGGGCTGACATTTGTTGTAACTGGCTTTAGTGATGAAGATAGTTATGTAGCTGAAACTATTGCTGCAATGAATGGAAAAGTAGTTTCAAGTACATTTGCAGGCATTCCAGACTATGGTGTTGTGCCACAATGTGGTGCACCTTTAAAACACACAGTAAATGAAATTGTTACCAATTTATTTATCGTAGGTATCGATTTTTTTATTTTCATATTCTTATATTCTGATAAATATATTTAATATTAATATTTTTGTAGGAAGATTGTATAAATACGGAACAAATAGTTGAAATTATGTATTATCATAGACCTCTATCTATAAAAAAACACTCAAATCCATTATCGGGTTGTGTTATTACAATGAGCATGTATACTGGAATAGAACGAACATACCTCTCGACATTAGCCACGGAATTGGGTGCCATGTATTTATATTTCTTATGCATCTTTGACATAATCTCTCAAATATTAAAGCATTATTAATTACAGGTGTCAGGATATTTTTGTTCGCAAAACTAGTCTTGAAAAAAATATACATGGAAGTACACATTTAGTTTGCCCAACACCTACGGGAAATAAGTATAATGCAGCAGTGAAATGGAAATTACCAGCTGTTACCGCAAACTGGTTAAAATCCTGTGCAGCTCAATCAAAACGGGTTGATGAAACACCATTTCTTGTAGGAGAAACAATAGGTAAATAAACATTTAACACATTCATTCAACACAGATGAAAGTTTTTCTAATATTAATCAATTTTTAAGCTCCTGAAAAATTAAGTCAAATTAGTGATGCACATGTAAGTTCATCTAAAATTATCTCAAATCAAATGGGCCCTCCAAATGAATCAACAACTAGGAATATTATTACACCAAAACATCATTTACAAAATTTAAAAGTATACATACACTTTTTTTGTTACATCAAAATATTATCCATAAAGATTACATATTATAATTTATTTACTGAAAAATGTATAATAGAGTCAAGATGGGAGTTCCGGTGATACACCGTTAATAAATAAACGACTGAGTTTACTTATGAATAAAACTCCACAATCACCATTTCATGTGACTACACCAGAAACTCCATATGGTCAAGTATTTAAGCCCAACCCTTCACCAGACACGAGGAAAGGTTGGGTGAAATGGGTTGACAACTTCCCGGATTTAAGAGTAGAAGAACCACCTTTAAAAAAAAGAGCACTTAGTACAGTCAGTATTTTTTATAGGCTTAGTTATGTGTAAATATATCGTAGATATTAATACAATCGAATTTATAGCCTCTTTCAGAACTTAAAAAACAGTTATGGAAGAAGTTAAAAGATCAAGATCATGATCCAGAGGTAATATATTTTATTTATGATAAACATTTCAGATTGATTTAAAAATATTTCATTATAATAGAGTAATGAAGATGAAACGTTACCTACTAATAATAGTACAATGGCAACAGAATTACCAGAAGTAGCAAAAAATTGTGAAATAACTGCCACTACACCCATTAATAGAAAATTAGAATTTACCGATGAGAATAGTCCACTACCAAATAATGAAATAAACATGTAAGCTAATATATAAATATTTCATTTTTTGAATAAGACTCTTTATAATGTCGTCACAAGTGTTTATTTTTTACAGGCAAATTGCACAACTCGATCAAGTACTTCAAAGAACATCAAGTACACCTGAAAATAGATATTCTCTTTCCGGAGAAAATGCGAATACATACAACACAGAACATTCTGATCCCATACAGAAATGTAAGTATATCTATATTTGCTTATTACTATTTACTTGTGTAATGTACATTTCTTGTCGTAGTTATTGCAAAAGATTCTCAACCTGTTGATGCTATTGTGTGGGAAGATCCCAGTCATTCAAAACGTGTAAGCTTTTTAATAATTTTACATTAAACATTTGATATCAATTAGCTGTAAATGTTATTGTTTTTACATTCAAAGTTGACGCATGAAGAACATAATGAAAGTATTGCACACGAAGATCACGCTACAAACGTTGATGAAAGAGAATCATTAGAAGAAGAAATTGAACTTCCACAGAAATCAAAATTTATGCTGTCTGGTGTAAAGGTATATTATTTGAAATATATACTATACATAATAGTATTATTTTATAAACACATTTATTCTAATAGGATAGAACAGCATACGAACAAGTAATAAAAAGTCTTGGTGGCGACGTATCATCGGACAGTAATTTTGATATAAGTGCAACACATTTACTTTGTCTTAGACCATCAAGGAACGAAAAAATGCTTGGAAGCATAGCATCGGGAAAATGGATTCTACATTGCATGTATCTACGAGATTCGGAGCAAGAAGGAAAATTTCTTGATGTTGGTATCAACTGGTATTAGCTATTAGCTTTATTTTCTATCTAATATAAGTTTTGTATGTGACTTTAATTATAGGAAGAAAATTATGAATGGGGGAATCCAAAAAGTAAAGGCATTATACCAGACCCTATTGGTGAAGTTGAAGAAGCAATTGCAGCAGCTGCATATAAGTGGAGGCTTAAATTATTAAAAGAACCAAATGGACCGTTTTATAACATGGTTGCTTTATTATTAGCTTCTGGAGACAAATACGACCAGTTTAAAAGATTAATCGAAGCTGGAGGTGGTAAAGTTGTTCAGGCAAGGTAAGATTATTTTTGTTTTTTTATTAGCATCATATTATCTATAGAGTAAATATACTGTTTGTTTTAGGCCCCCATATGATACAAGCCCAACTGGTAAAAGGATTAGTCACTGTTTTGTTAATATTAGACAAGTCAGTCAGCCGATCGATTGGGCAATGTTGGCTAGCAAAGGTATTCTTTGTTTTATGCCACAATATTTGAGCGATTATCTTACAGCGAAAACCCCATTAAATCCACGGGAATGTGTGATTCCAGAATTTAAAAAGTATTTAACATTATTACCAAAATGAAACGATAATAAATAATGCATTTAAAAAAACTTCCTGCATAATAGTATTAACAAATTTATGTGTACCAACAAATTTGTACATAAAAGAAAATATATATTATCATATTTTATTAAATTGCTTCTTTATTATTTCAGATTAGTAAATATATTATATTATAAAAAAAATATATATTTTTCTAAAAACTTATCCTCTCGTAGATTGCTTATAATTTTGTCAAATTTACTCTGAATCCATCTACTGGCGATAAAAAAACCTTACGGATATCAACGTCACCTTTAAATGTAGGATCTAACGAAACTTCGTAATCTTTAAGTATTGCAATCAAAGCTACAGCGGACTGCAATAAACCGAGTCGAGTTCCTATAATGAATATTTCGTTAATTAATAAAAATTAACTATATTATTCTAAAATTACAAGAATATTTTACAATAAATAATATATCTACCAATGCAAACTCTTGGTCCATCACCAAAAGGCATGTATGTACATTGCGTGACATTTTCTTTATTTTCATCACTGAATCTATCAGGATTGAAACATAGAGGATCTGGATGAAATCTCGAGTCTCGGTGAAGACCAGTCAAAGCTATGTAGACAGGTGTTCCTTTTTCTATAACTATGTTAGTGCCTGGTATCTAAGAAATATACAATAAGTATCATTCTTGAAACAAATTTCAAATATAATACAGTAAAAAATAATTGAGCGAATTTTCACACAAATATCTAACTTAGATGTTTGTTTAAAAATTTAATAATCACAGACATGTTATGTGATTACTAAGTATTCCAATAGCATATAATAGATTTTTAATAATAGATAAAATACATTTTACTTTTTGAATTCTATATTCGTCTATTGCATAATATATTATATAAATGCATAAATTATTATCCTGCTAACCATAGAGTAAAAGAAATTATATAAAATTATTAATTATACAATAACATTATAATAATTAATAATGACAGTAATTGATATTTTAATTTAAATTTTACCTTGTAATCCGTTACGGCAACTCGATCAAGGAGCGGAGCGGGAGGATATAGTCGTAGGGTTTCTGACATAACTTGATAAAGATATTTCATACTCAGTACACCCTCATAATTCATTCCATGTTCCTTCAGTTTCTCGTGAATTTCTGCTCGTGCTTTTTTTTGAATTTCTGGATATTTAGCGAGTTCGTAGAGCGTAAAACATATAGTCACTATGCTTGATTCACGCCCGGCAATAAAGAAAATTGCTGACTGACTTACTAATGCATCACCATCAAATTCTATGAATAATATCATTACTTTTCGAATGAATGGCAAAATAATTAAATAATATTTTGTAATATTTAATATCAAATACTTGACACCGACTGAATTCATCTCCTTGCTTTTGATTTTTCAAATCCAATAGAGAGTCAATCAAATCCCCTCGTTTAACGTTCGACATCTCTCTGCTATCCATGGAATCCCAAAATACTTTACGAAAGTAGTTTGTAGATGTCCCTAACATTTGACCACCGACGTACAGTGCAAGTCGTGGGAAGAAAAACATTAAAAAGAATTGAAAAGCGCGCCAAGGTGTGACTTCTGAAACTTTCTCGGCTTTTAAAAGAAAAAGAACATTATATAAAGTTTCAAACGTAATATACAATGTTAAACATTTTTTGATAGTTACCTTTTTCGAAAAATTGCACCTGTGCAGGATCAAACGAATTTACTTGAACTCCAAAAGCAATGGAAGATATGATATCAGTTGTATATTTCGTCGCAATATCTTTTATTACGATAGTTTTCGTTTTCGTGCCATTTAAAAACTGCTCTTCTAAATATTTGTTCATCGCTTCTGCGGTTTCATTGATGAAATTGAAAGCTTTTTTAACTTTTCCAGTGCTAAAGACCGGTGTTAATTTGGTCCTAACAGAAATATACAGTCATCGATAAAATTCTTTAACGTACCTTCAGAAATTTGGTTCCTATAGTGATTTTTACTTTAACATTAACGATACCTTAAGTATTTCCATTCGGGATTATGAATCGTAAAGAGATTTGAACTTCCAATTTGATCTTTAAATGATTGAGCCGTAAAATAACGATCCGGAAAATAATTAAAGTCTTTAATTAAAATTTGCTTAATCAGTTCTGGACTCCTCAACAGTAAGAATGGTTTATGGAAAATATAAATTCCCAGAACGTCGTCATCTTCAGAACCTTTCTGATGTAAATCTCCAATCACAAAAGCAGGAGATTTTTGAAATTTTATTATATCTTTCATATTACCGAAAAACCAATGGCTAGGCAATGTTCGAACACCTCGTCTCTGCCAATAGGTGAACTTATATTTTATGTATAAAAACAAGATTGCCCCAAAAATAACAATCATAAGAAAAATATCAATAATAAAAGAATATAACACTGCCATGATTTAATACGTATAAGTTAATACGATCAACTTCTTTAAGACACTGATTAAAGCTGCGTATGTACAATTATATAAGTACGGTCATCATGCAAGTTATCTACACAAATCATGCAAAATTAAGTGACATGACTTTTGAAATAACAAGCTATTTACTGCGTAATAAGAATAAAAAAATGGAAATAATATGCAGATAATGAGACATAGGAATAGAAATTTAATTACATATTTTAGTATTCCATATTTATGAATATTATAATTTAAAATTAATTAGTGAAACTAATTAAAGAACAAATTATCAAAGATTGATTGTACATTATCAGTATCGAGTAATATACAAAGCGTTGTCAAAGCTTTTCAGATATTTCTGATATCGTGAAGAAGTTTTCGAAGAATTTGTGTTTTGATAAAATATCATGATCCTCTTGACCTCTTGAAATGTCATTTTTTTGTAACTCTTTTAATTGTCACAATTTTAACTTTAAAGATTTGTAGTTGGTATAAATAATAGAGATCATTTTAAACATTTATTACAATAAATTTCTCATTATTTATCTGTCTATTGTAGTTATTTCAGTATTCGCACTCATTTCTAAAATTTAAAAAATTTTTCACACTTAAGGTCATATGAAGGTCATGATATTGTAAGTCGTCTAATTTGTTATCTCAATGTATTTGAACGCTATGGACCATTGATGGTGCACTCACAGACTGTCAAAGTATCGCGCTCAAGTTTTCTAACGTATGTACATTACATAGCTTCTTCTTTTAATGTAAATAATGCATGTTCTTTTTTCCGACACAAAATAAAACGAACGCTATCGCGCCGCTTAGCTCTTCGCAATCAATTAAGACAAGGGCTACCGCGCTCTTCGGCATTTTACGACCTCGTTTTTCCAATGGTTCCTGGGACTCAAACGGTTAAGGCATGATATAAAAATATATAATCCCATTTGCAAATACATCGACGATCTTTAAATGACGAAAAATATGATCTTAAGAATATGATCCCCATATCACCATGAAGTATTTCGAATCAACTTAATCCTTAATGGGATATTCCCTTGTAGCAAAGTTACTGAAACACCCTTTATTTTGGTACACATACGGAAATTCTAAAAAATTAATTAAATAGTAATTTAACCGCCGTAGTACTAAAGCATTAATTAAATTAGTAAAAACAGACTGTCGTAACAAGGATTTATTAAAATTTATTTACTGTAATGTATACACAATGTATAAGAAACACATAGAATTACTTATGACAGATTTATTTCAGCGTCTATGATACACGAATTATACATATTTATATATATTATTAGTACAATCTTACACAATTTGATAAAGATTCTAGTATAAACATCGCATCATCAAATTAAATTTTTAAATTCTACAGGTTCTCTTTCCCATTGGTGTGTATCAAAAAGTAAAATGTATTTTTCGAAACTGAATTATTTCTTATTATTATATTCTTACAAATCCCAGAAAGATACACCTCGACATGCAACCAGACTATATCGTAAAGGTACCCCTTCCGTTAATTACTTGTTCATGTCGTCTCAGAATGATACATTGCGATCATTTGATATACATCATATCTCTTAAACAAAATTGCATTGTTTGGTATAAATTAATTCGTCAAACTCTTTAATGACCTAGAGTACGAAACGTTCAATACACATGGACTCGAAAATTTTTATGATAGAATATTAAGCTATGAAATCATATTGCCCGGCCACTTCTAGTGCTGTTTGCAATTTTGCAATCATCATCAATTTGTATGAGCATTTAAATCAAATAATGTCATAATCCTACACTGCAATTCTTTCAAGTTATTGGCGCACAAAATTTTTGTCTTAAAATATTATATACAAATTCGGCCAGCAAATTTTGAAAGACGATATACTACAATAAAATTGGGGTATCTCAATACTGATTAAACTGAAATGATATTCCTTTTAAATATCATTTTATGTAGACAAAATTGAAATACAAAAAAGGGACACCTTTTACAATTTGAATGTTAAAGGTGTTGATCTTTATATCAATATTGCAATTGTGTATTGTCTAAACCGAAAATACGGTTACAGCATCGAACCGATTGCAGTTAAATTACTTGCAATATATTCTGGAATGTTGTCATTGTTCTCAAGTTTGTTTTTCAAATAAAAGTTCTATATCGACTTTGTTTTGTTCAGCAAATATGAATTTAGAGTAGAAAAGTTTGTAGCATTTAATAAATTTGAACGTCTTATGTGACAAAACATATTCACTTCGATTGAGCATCTGGTTGACTTTGTTGTTGCTGCTGTTGCTGCTGCTGCTGTACTTGCTGGGGATGAATAGGATGCGCAA
Organism: Eufriesea mexicana; assembly: GCF_001483705.2. Classification (NCBI taxonomy): domain Eukaryota; kingdom Metazoa; phylum Arthropoda; class Insecta; order Hymenoptera; family Apidae; genus Eufriesea; species Eufriesea mexicana. The sequence continues at coordinate 909,572 of NW_016908444.1, read as the reverse complement.
GAGTTTGCAATTTAACTTGACTAGGTCCGGGACTACCCCTCGCGGTTGTAACAATAGGTTTACCTTGAGCAGGTGCAGCTTGACGCAATTGAGCACTACTTGCTGTCATAACTTGGATCGTTTGTTTCAAAGCAGCGGGCGCAACTGGAATTACTCTTGTTTGTAACGGAGACTTTGCTAAAACTACTTGACCAGGTTGAGAAACCGTTTGTCCTGTAGAAACCTGGAATCGTAGTATTTCGTTAGAAGAAGACAACAAAAAAATAAGCATTTAAAAAGAAAAGAGTATTATTATTAAAATGTACGTGTAACTTATGTAACATACATGTGTAAATTGCTGCATGGCTGAGGGTTGAACATGTTTCATAACTTGCTGAATTTGCTGCACAGTCATCGTCGCAGGCAATGATTTCTGTTGCACAATCAATTGAGTCTGTACACCAGTTTTTCCAGCAACTTGCGTTAGTTGGGCGACTTTTTGCGCTGGCAATTTTCTTTGAGTGATAATTTGAGGATGAAGAGCGAGTTGACGGATTTGTTGAGGTGTTGCTGTACGTACACTGGCAACATTCGTAGCTTTTACAAATGTGGCAACTGGAGTTCCACCAGCAGATGTTCCAGCCTGTACTTGTAAACCTGCTTGTGCAAATATTTGAGCCGGAGTAAGTCCAGCTTGCGCAGGTACTTGTACCTGAGCTACTGCTTTTGCTTGCTGTTGCAAAGTTTGTCGTTTTATTAGAGCAGCCATTTCCGTCTCTGATACTGTACGTGCGACTGCCTGTTTTCCAACAGTTGTTTGTGCAACAGCACCAGCAGTTATATTCTGTTTCATCAACGTAGCTCTTTGCTGGGCAGCAGCAGCTGAAACAGCTACCGATACTTTTTGGCCATTTGCAGCAGCTTGTGCTTGCAATGCTTTTACTTGTTGCTGGTGCTGCTGTTGCTGTCGCATTAAAACCTGCTGTCGATAATATTGCAACTGTGCAGGTGTTAATGTTTTACTACCGGAAGCCGTTGCCACGGTAACTCCAATACCTTTCTGCGTAACTGCGGATGAACTTTGCACAGCAGATACTAAATTTGCTGTCGCTATTCTTTGAGCAGCTTGAAGATTACCAACACTGACAACAGTTGGTGTTGTTCGTGCATCTTGCATAGTTAACGTCCCCCCTGGTCGAGCTTTTACAGTCGATGTAGCAACTGTCGTACCACCCGTAGTAACATTAGTCATTGTGGTAATAGTCTTCATTGTAGTTAATCCTGTAGTAACGGTAGTTGCAACTTGCGTTAGTTGATGCACCTGAGGACTTGTTGTACTTGAAATATTTTGTTGAGCTTGTTGTTGTAATTTAATTTGCTGCTGTTGCTGCTGGACTTGTTGTTGTTGCTGTTGCTGCTGCTGTTGTTGTTGCTGTTGCTGCTGTTGTTGCTGCTGCTGCTGCTGTTGCTGCTGCTGCTGCTGCTGCTGCTGCTGCAATAGACGTGCCGCTACTTGTTGTTGTTGCTCCGCTGTGATAACCTGAATACAAAATATCATATAAAATTTTTAAATGTTTAAAAATTTTGATAATTAAAAGGTTACATTCGATTATACTAACAGCGTGTTTAAGCTTTTCTTTTGCGATCCTGTCGGCACGACGCGTTGCAACTTCTATAGGAACTAACGGATTATCATATTGAATACCACATTCAGCTAAAACTGCAGCATTAGTAGGATTCTTCATTAATGGATTAACGAGCAACGGTTTAACTGTAGGCGTTCTCTTATTCGAAACAGATTTAATGGTATCAAACCTTTGGCAGCACATTAATGTAAACGAATAATTTTTATCCTGATTATATAATTGAGACGTTTTCATTGGCCTGTTTGTTTTACTTTGTTGCTAAAAGAAGACGATTAAAAAATGATAATTTCTTTCCAACAAACATCTCTCGTCAAATGTAGAATAAAAATTTCTTGGTATACCTCGGACACCTGAGGCATTTTGTAAACGCCCTTTTGTTTCTTTTGTTTTTTCGGCGTGGTATCATACAGTAACTTTCCTTCTTCTCTTGGTACTATTACTGATTCATATCTGCTTCTACATTGTTTAGGAGATCTATATATTCGAGAAGTATTATTAACTATATCCGCAACCAAATCCCAATTGGGAGTATGACCAGGGGATAAAATCATCAAATTCAATGGCAGTCCTTGATAAATCTGAATTGCTTGAAGTAAAGCCCAATCTTCATGTATCATCCAATCTAGAACATGTTCTTGGTCCCCGGAAGACTTTGACATGTGTGAAGGCTTTATACCCGACAAAGGAATCGACGGCCGAACTATGCGGTATTTATGTAATTTCATGTCGCGGCGTATTTTCATAAGCGCTGGTGAAGGCCGATCAAACAAAGATCTCGGTGCATATACCGATTCCTCTTTATGTCTCATTTTAACTGCCCGGCGTCCTGTGTACAGAATAAGTAATTTAATGTAGATTTAATATACTAAAATTTATGAAAAGATAACTTAGATTTAATATTATATGTACTTACCATCGCGATCATTAATTCCAGCTTCGATCCTACTTCTCTTTTGTTCCTTTTTAATATATATCGGAGGTAACTGAGCCTCTGACATAGGTGTATTTTCATAAAGAAATCCCAAAGAATAGTCAATGTAAACATCGTTATCCGTTGTTGGAGGTGTAGGAGGACACCACATCTAACAATTAAATATACTTTACATAGGTATTCTCAAAAAAACAAAAATACGAATAAAACTTGTATACTAACCGGCATTTGGTCCATATTGTCGTCCGATAACCATATCTGCAAGATATTAAAGTACTACTATGAAATCTGTTCAAGAATTACAAAGAAAAAAACTGCTTCAAGACGATTTAAAAGAAAATTTACGAAGAA
>NW_016908444.1:815350-906264 GCF_001483705.2 Eufriesea mexicana | reverse complement strand
TGTACGATGCACCCACTTTTCATATATAATGAAATATTTAAAGAAAAATGTATTTCCTCTTCGTTTTTAGATACGTCTTCATACTTCTTCTATTAAATATAAATGAAGTGATCGAATAAATAAATATTCTTGGAATATTAAGGAAATGAATAGGAAAAATTCATACATTTTTGCTCGTTCAAAGGCTCATTTTTCTAGTTGAGAATTTAGTAAACTTCATTCTCGGATAAATATTAAATATTGTACAAGACGCTCATTAATGTGCCTGCTTATACCTTGGCTGACTCCAAGTTTGGAATGGCAAAGGCAGTGTTTTGGTGCCATTTTTTAAATAATTATTTGGAGCTTTCTACTGCATGTTATTTTCTAATTTGCAAAAAATTCTTTTCTTTAATGTGCGGTCATGTTAGCCTTGCCACACCAAAACATCGCGATAATGGAAGATCACCACTTTCAATGATCTCAGTATATATAACCAAGCACACTGAGCAAAAATTTGACACCAAAACGGAACTGAACCTTTGATCGAACAGACTTGGATACGCACCAAGAAATAAGAAAACACATTATCTTCGTAGCAAGGAATATTTTGTTTATTTCCTTCCTCGGACTCACTCGATCATACAAAATACAGGCACGCAACTTAAATATTACAGTGGGGCATACCATTAAACGAAGAACTTCTTAAGTCTAGCATGTAATCAGGTCGTCACCTTGCAAGGTATGTAATACAAGGCGTTTACACGAGAGCAAAGTACGGCGCATTCACAGTATTACTTCTGTTCTTTACCTCTGAATCAACTAACTCTTTTATTTATATGACCAATCGCTACAAAATCATCGCAAAAAGCGAGACTTTCGCAGCGTACTAATGAACTAAGCTATGATGAATTTTTCCTCGTCTATATATTCTACTATGATACAGTCTGATGCCTTACTTCTTTCATCATTTTTTTTTATCACCAAGTATAAATTACAATGTCACTTAAAGACATTTGAAACCTTTACAGGAAAGTACAATTTACAATGCTAAAAATGTTACACGTATGTACTCAGTACAACGAAAGAAACATCTTACTTATCCTTACTTTTGTGGTTATATACAAGAATCATGTGAAAATTAAGAAACAATTAGAACTTGGATTTTTTATGCGCACGCCATTCCAAGTAGTAGTCCAAGATAATGTTTATGCGTGTCTAAGTTACGAGAAATATTTATACAAACACGCTGCTAAATATTACAGCGATAAAGTTTTAGCGAGACTCAAGATATAGTACCGCTACTTATCTTTTCCAGTTGAGTTGTTTGCGGAGGAGGTGGGGAAGAGGGAGGAGGAGGAAGCTGAGAACGTATCGACTTTTTCAATGGCGGTATCTGCTCTTCGTCATCTAACGTATCGACTATTTGCGATTCGTTAGTTTTGCCGGCAATCAACGGCTTTGCAAATGACGACAGTCGAGTCCGTTTGATTTTTCTTCTTAATCTTTTTGATCCATCCGATGAGTCGTAATTAGGGTCGTTGTCCAAATCAACCAATGCTATCACCGTTGATTGTACAGGCAACGAGACTTTATCTGTTTTAAGTTTAGAATTCAATGGTGTATTTTTATTCATTGTCAATGATTTTCCTGTCTTATTGGAATTTGTATAAGTACTTGCTACATTTGAAAATACGTTAGAAGAAACGCGGTCACGTGATTCGGTATCCAGTCCAGAACCACACCATCCATCTAGTTTACAATTCGAAGTAACGTCTGAAATCCTAAGAACGCAATTTTTTCCTGTCGTGTCAGACGAGGAATTTGAATTAGAATCGGCGTTTTTTTTAGTGCTCTTCGTATCAGTGCTATTGCAATTGGATGTTTTTGCATGAATAGAACTAGAAGCTTTACTAGTATGATTACTTCTTGTATCTAGAGTGAGAATAGCAACAACTTTAGCTGTTCTTTGTGGTTTCTCGTTAAGTTCATTAAAGGCAGGTAGCGCAGAATCATCTCGTTTAACGAAATTTTCTGATACAACTGCGTTTCCATTTGAATCTGTGTTCAACGTTTCTGTCTTCCCGGACACTGGTGAAACAGCAGAAGATTCTTCTTCCTGTATTTTTGAATCAGAAGATGAATCTGCTTTTCGGATTTGCTTATTCACTTTACATGACACATGATTAGGACTCGATTTTCCCAAATTTAGCGTGAAATTCAATCCAGATCGAGTAACTCTCGATCCTTGTTCAAAAGTAGGAACAGGTGTATCTGGCCGTCGTCTCGTTGTATTTATATTTACACTGGCCGATTCACTGTTTCTTTTGGATCTAGTTGAAACAGAACTAGTGCAGTCTCTTGTTTCCGACATTGGTTTCATCGGTGGTATTGAACTACTTCTTCGGAACAAAGCTGGATTCAAAAAACCATTATCTAAAGATCTTGTGCTACGCGTCGTAGGTTTCTCATAAGACGTATTTTGTTCTTCATTTCTTAGTGGAGAATTCATATTTGACATAGACCGCGTTGCTGGTCGTGGAGAAGATTTGAAGCATTCGGGTGAAGTGTCTGGTTGTCTTCTTTGTATTGATTTTGCAGGATTGGGGCTTGGTGGAGGTGTCAAAGAACGGACCGCTGTTGATCTGGTAATTCTAGAATGTTCTATCATAGGACGAGGAGTGTCAGGTCTTCGAACCTGTGTCACCTTATTAAGTTCCTTACGATGAGTATTTGAAATTAAATTTGAAATCTCACTACCTTGAGTTTGTTCTGATTCACATGATTCATTGGATAATATTGAAGCTGACTGTGTATCCAAATTTTTACTTTCAAGATTTTCTATGCTGAGATTTAGTTTCGCACTTCTTGTAGTTACTCCGTAAGTATCCGGTTTACGAAATTGAACCTTGTCTTCCATATTAGATTCAGATCCACACGATTCATTCGAGTCTAAAATATCGAAGGAAAAAGTATTGTCATTACTTTGCGCTGACGAGGTTGATTGAACTTTTGAATCATCTTCATCGCGTATACATTCATCTAATGTAGTATAGTTCTCTTGTTTGCTGCTACTAGATTCCTGACTAGAGCTTGATTCTATCACAGAAATGGATTCATTATCATTAACAGACTTATTTGTTGTATCTGAATTTGAAGTACTTTCATCAAATTGTTCCTTATTTGTTGAAATCTCTTCTACATCTACATTTTCTTTCATCTCAATGAGACTCTGCGCTCCCGCGTAGTTTTTTGCACTACATTCATCACCGGAAACACTTGTGTCTTGAAATTCATCTACATCTTTACTATCTAACGATTTCGATTCCGTCTTCGAAATGAATACTTCCTCTTTTAATGGCGTATCTGCTTCGTCGATATTAGACGAAGTTACATCGTTCTTAAAAACAGAATCATTTAATTTTTCTGCAGTAGAATCAATGATACTTTCATCTACATCTTGAACAATCACCTTATTCTTTAAAGGTGTAATCAACGAATTTTCTGATACATTGATTTCTTCATCTATCTCCAAAGTCATTGAACTTTCCAAACATTTTGAATCAGAGATTCTTTTTGCAGCACTTGATTCTGTTGCAGATGAAGAATTACTACTCTGTGAAATAAAATCAACATTAGAATTTTCAGAATCATAATTATAACTTGCATCACCTTCTGAATTACTAGAATGTGCTGTTAATTTGTACATAGATCGTGTAATATATACCGAAGACGAGGTGTTCTGAATTAAGTCCTGTGTTATATCACTACAGACTTTATCATCAATTACACTATCTTCTGATTCTTTACACGGTTCCGACATACCAGACAAATTACCTGATTGAGAAGACATTTCTGTTTCTAATGAATCTAAAGGCATATGAGAATTAGATTCTTGTATCGTGACAGTTTTATTATATTTCGGCTTTGGCGAAGAAGTTGCAGCATTACAATGATTTGCAATCACTTTACAATCTTCCATGTTCTCAGATGATTCTTTAGCAAACGAAACGGTACTTCGTTCAGTGTCGAGTCGCTTTAAATCGGGTGTTGTCATCTCTTTTTGATTTGCAGTTCTATCCTCTTCGTCAGGTTTATTCGAAACATTTGTATTATTTAATTTTTTGGGACTTGTAACAGGTGGCAATGGTAAAACAAAATTTTCTTCTGCTTTCATTCTCATTTCAAGTTCACGTTGTTTACGTAGATTACTAGCTCTACCTCGACATTTTGGTTTTATACCAGGCAAGATAGGACTTACGTCCAATGTCCATAAATTAATTTTAACGTTGCCTCTAGATCTTGTTCGTGGACTGTTTAGATCGAAATGATTTTGACTAAATGATTTATTAGAACGATTTTTACGTTTTGGATATCCGCCTTTTTCAGAATCATTTTGATCATGTGTTTCCTCCTCCTCATCTTCATCGCCTTGACTCTGACTCTCCGTATGACTCGACTCTTCGTCAAGACTATCTTCTACCACATCTTCTTGTGACTCTGATTCTGATTCTGTAGTGGTCTCGGTTTCACTTTCCGATTCTTGAGCACTTTTACTAATATTCTTACGCGAATTCCTCCTCCTATTCGGTGGGAGTTTCTTATTGACTAATTTCTTAGAATTACTAGCACTATTAACCTGATTTTGCGCATCCTCGCGTCCAAACGTCAAGGGCTTCTCGTCATCATCAGCCAACCGCATTCGCCTTTCTTCTTCCTCGCGTAGCGCTCGCAACCGATCTAACTCCCATTCTTTCTTCTGTTCTTCGAGTTCACGTTCTGCTGCAGCAAGTTGTGCCGCAGAAAATGCACCTTCCGATTCCTCGACAAACTTCATTGCGTAACGTTCTATTGGTGTCAACTATATACAGAAAAAAGCAAATTTTAACAAATACCTCATCATACATGAAGTTTTGACAAGAAAAAAAAATTGAGAAAATGAAGAAATATATATATACTGTAAAAATAAATGCAAACATCATCTTACCTGAGATACCAAATTTTGTACTTCAAGCTCAGCTTTGCTGACTTGCATGTCATCCCTATCTGCATCATCTAAAGGTATATTTTCATCAAATTCTGCCAAATCCGCAACAGCTTCTGCTTTAGCAGTCTTTGCAGCTTGAACATCAAGATCCTCTTCAGCTGCAGCAAGAGCGCTTTCAAGCGCACCCATTGCTACTTTATCCTCCAAAGTTTGACTTTGACTATCTTTTTGCAAATATTTCTCTCGATCCCTATTTTGTTCTAATACTTCAGCCATTCGAGTGGTAGCATCGTTCTCCGATTGATCAATATTAAAGAGATCTTGAATCGTGGACTACAAAAATAATTAAAACCATAAAATATCATGTATCTTCTTTTACTTTATATATTTGAAATACTTACACTCTTGAAATAAGCAGTTGTAAAATTACCACCCTCGATAGCTAAATCTCCAAGTAGTCTCTTCTGATTGGCCTTCTTGAGAATATTTTCTTCTACAGTTTTTTCACTTACTAACCTAAAATATGTAAAAAATAATTTAATATATTTCTAAATATAAAAAAATGCATATACTAAATTTTTATACATACCTGTAGATATGTACATCGCGTGTTTGACCTATTCTATGACATCTGTCTTGTGCTTGGGCATCCATTGTAGGATTCCAATCACTATCATAAAATATAACAGTGTCTGCTCCTGTAAGATTCACACCTACACCTCCGGATCTCGTCGACAATATAAAACAAAATATCCGTTTATCTCCATTAAATCTTTCCATCAGTACCTGTAATTTTTTTCATCAAATAAAACATATTTGAAGAAAACAAGAGAAATATATCAATGTTTAGGAAAATTAATCACCTGTCGTTGATCTACTTTAGTAGTACCATCCAAACGCAAATATATGTGTCCATGAAAATTAAGAAAGGCTTCTAATACATCCAACATTCTTGTCATTTGCGTAAAAATTAAGACTCTGTGGTTTTCAGATTTAAGCTTTCTAAGAAGTTGATGTAAAGATTGCAATTTTCCACAGTCGTACTGTATCAATCTAGGATCCGGGAATTGCGTCATCATTGCACTAGCTACTGGATGGAACAATGCCAATTTTGGCGACAGTTGACGTTGTAATTCTATTTGCATACGTCGTTGACCGAACAACTTATGTGGAGGAGGATGAGAAACGTGAAAACGTGGCGTAGGAGCACATACAGCAGGAACGTGTACAACAAACCTAGTATTTAGCAATTATGTATTACATTGGACAAGTGATCAAACATTGATTTATTTAAAGTTATTGAATATTAAATTTTATCTCGCCTATAAACAGTACCTTTCAAAAACTTCTTTAAGCTCCTCAACAATTTGTTCTGTACTTTTGATCGCCTCTGCAAGTGCTTCTGTGCGAGAAAAAAATTGCCTTCGTGTACGTGCATTGTCTTTAGCAGTTGCACAGTGAATCCAACCATTATGCCATCGACATGCTGTAGATGGTTTACCAATTCTTAATGCCATAAACAAATCTTCTCCGTACAGAGGGCACGCGGCACACCGTCTTTCATTAATATTTGCAAGTAGACGAAGTTTAGCTTGCCTTCTTTGTTTTCGTTCTTCTTCTAATTGTGGCTATAAACAAAATATTACATTTTAAATTTATAATTTTTGACTTCCTGTAATATTAAATATTTTATTTAAACAAGATATATACCAAATAAAATTCTGATTTTGGTCGTTCTTTCGTTTGTGCCTTCTCTGATTCTTTTTGTGCGTGTCTAGTAACAATACCACAACGAATCGATTGCTGTTGAGATTGTCCATTGCCAGTAGGAGACTGTGCAGTAACATTAGGGGAAGCAGTAACATTAAGCGGTGGCACCCTCATTACTGGTCTTCCACTTGTTCCACTTGTAGTTGTCACTACCCCTCCAATAACTTTATTTACTGTAGTTGCCGAGGTAGATAGGCCCATTAAAGATTTCGGTAAAACTTTCAAACGTTGTACACACGGTGTCATTACTGGAAATGAAACTGTAAGTACAAGAAAATATTAATCACTTATGGACAAACCTAAATAAGCTCTAGAGAATATATCAATCTTGTCTTCAATTAGAAATTATATGCACTAGTATAATACTGTACTAGAAATTGTGCCTATTAATACATTAATAGGCATTAATACATCGAATGTACTATTTAGAATCATGCATTTTGTATTATTCTTTAACATTCATTTAAATGCATACAAATGATATGAAAAAGGATATACATGGTTCACATTGTTTTAACATGGAACATAAATGAAATCAGTGGGATATGAGCACTCTTCGGACAAACCTGTGTTAGTGTTTTGTTGATTCGAAGTCAGAATGATATGTCTACCAATAGATGTTTGAACCACCTGTGCAAGATTAGGCATTGCTATTCTTTGGACGGAATCACCTTGTTTAACAGCGACTGTTTGCGTTGCTAGTCGTTGCAGTCCATCTATAATATTTGCATTCCCTACTGTAATCCTCTGTGCATTCGTTGCTGCTGTAGATGGTGTCACTGTTGTACTTTGTGGGTTATGTGCTAGTGTTCCAACAGGGATTGCTATTTTCGAAGCAAACACAACAAATGTTTTACACAAACTATGATTCACAAATGTTAGATTATAATTAAATGTAAGTTTTGTTAATGTGCTCTCGGTTCTAGAATGCTTATAACATGGGGAAACTATAAACAAGCTGGCCCGAGACCAATTCCTCTAGCACCACTGCAAAAATGATTACACAGCGACAAGTTGAGTGCAACCACTGATCGATGATGCACAGGGTCCCAAGTTTTGGAAGTAAATGTACATATACACATTAAGAACACACAAAAGACAACTCCTCACCTTTTACACTACCCTGACGTTGAACTAATTGTACAGAATATCCTTGCAACTGTTGACCACCAGCTACCTTTAATGTAACACCTATGAATTTATAAGATCAGAGAGAACATTAATTCCTAATATTAAAAAAATACTAAATATGACAATAAATGCTTGTAATGTCACTCTTACCTTGACCTGGAGTGCTTTGATTATTTGCTGTTTTTATTAAAGGAGATGTCCCAACCTTTGGTGTTGGCAATATTCCAGCTAAATTCTTTAATTTTGTTTGTGTCTGTCGTTGAACGGATGACGGTTTAACTTGATTAGATAATCTAACATTAATTTTAATTTTTCCTGGTGGACACCTTGGAGGTGGATCTGGTTGTGTGTCTATTTCTTCTATAAGCTTTCGTGGTGTTTGCAATCGTCTGTCTCTGTGTGCCACAAACGCAGTAAGAGTTAACTCCAAATCACATAATAAAAGATTAATACTAGATAGATCGATATGCTGTAAAATAAAACAAATATATTATACCTTTCCTAAAATTTCTTAAAATATAATGAAGATTAGGGAAAAAGAAATTAAACTATTTACCTTAAACGGATCGTAATCAAGAGCACCCCATATTAAAGAAGCAGTAACATATTCAATAGCTTCCATTTGAAATGGTGATACAGTAGGTCTCACTTCAAATAAATTTGGGTGATTACATACTTTCCGTAGTTGCATTAATACGTTAATGACACTTAACAAATTACCACTGGCCAAGGTCTCTTTTGTCCTTAATGAAAAAATAAATTATATATTATATAAATCGTACAACATATAGTACAAGAAAATATAAAATATGCAATACATACTTTGCTCTAGACATAAAATCATCATATAGATAACGCTGTCGTTTTGATAAACGGCACATAACAACATGTTCATATTTCTTAGGTAATTGTTTTTCTACTTCTGTTTTCAATCTTCGTAATAAAAAAGGCCGTAAAACCTATAAACAACATAATTGCTACATGAATAATACATACGTAATATAGAAAAGTTCCTGGAAAATAAAAGACAATGACGTAATAAAGATTGTTATAATAAAGTGTTTCTCTAGACAGGATTCGTATGTCACATAAATATTTTATTACACGCGAGTTTTAATAGAGAATTCTTTTAATATTTCGCTATTTTAAAACAGGTATATGATATATATAATCATCTATCTGTGTCGGTAGCGAATAATTGTGTATGTGAAACAATGTACATAAAAGGAAACTACGTACAGACCTTATGTAGACGACGGATAATGTTTTCATTATATTCGCTATTTCCTTCTATCATTCCTGTAACAGGATTACTAAACCATTCCTTAAATTCTCTATGTGACTGAAATACATTTGGCATTAAAAAATGCATCAATGACCATAATTCCATCAAGTTATTCTGGAGTGGTGTACCAGTAAGTAATAATCGCCTGTAATAAAAATTATATAAAATATCTTATTATCTTATTATTTTTAAATTTTGTAAATTCATTTTATATAAAATATTGTATTATTTTATGCATATAAAATACATTATTTGTAAAAAATATTGTAGATATTTACCGTTGAGTTTGAAAATTTAGTAATAATTGCCATCTCTGTGATTTAAAATTTTTTATATTTTGAGCTTCATCTAATATAAGATATTTCCATTTTTTTCTTCTAAAGCTTTGATGATCTTGTATAACCAATTTGTACGATGTTATACAAATGTGAAAAGCGTTAGGTTTAGTCCAACCTAAGAATAAATAAAAATATTATAAACAATGTTACATTCATTTACATTTGCTTAATAACAAATTAATACCTGTCCTTTTTTGTTTCCTTTCCTTCTGTGTTCCATAATAAGTTAAAATCTTAAATCCTGGACACCATTTTTTACATTCCATTTCCCAATTGAGCATCACAGATGTTGGTACTATTACAAGATGCGGACCCCAATTACCCTTTTCACATGCCAAATGTGCAAGTAAGGCAATGGTTTGTATGGTTTTACCCAAACCCATTTCATCTGCCAAAATACCATTTAATTTCCTGTCGTACATGGTAACAAGCCAATCCAATCCTATGTGTTGATATTCTCGAAGATGATGTTTTAAAAGAAATGGAATTTTTGTTACAACCTAAAATTATATTAATTTCGTTAGAGAATCATAAATAACTTTGTTTCATCTTATATAATAAATAAATATTGTCGTGACAATTTTCTAAGATAAATCGATAAATTAATTTACTTTTCTGGGAATATTATCACTTATACTTTAGCCTTCCGGAAATGGTCATATGCAAATTACCGCTACACAACCTTGGATAGGATGGCTGTCTAAATAATTAAAACACCCTCACACCTCCCAAAAAATAATATGAAAAGATTACAATAACATACACTAGTAGTAAGTAAAGTATTCCCTTTAGGTTGAATACTTTCTGCTAATGCCGCTACGTTATCCATTTCATCGTGAGCATCTGAATGATTCATCTCTGCAGTCTATAAAAAAATAATCATAGTCTTTATCCAAATAAAAATTAATTATGCTATCATTCAAGAACATCATTTTACCTTATCATCTGATGATTTTTCCATGGATATATCTTCTAAGAGAGATTTGAGCCCAATATCGGTTTCATTATCAGTTTGTGTTTGAGACTCCTCTTCTCTAACTTCATTATCACTTTCTTCACTTTCACTTTCGTTACTTGAACATTCCTCATCATTTTCTTGACCTTCTTCTTTTGTGCTTTCCTTGTCTGATTCTAAACAAATAGATACGCATATATACAATACACATTTTCATACTAAATAAGTTATTATAATTACTTTTAATATTCAGACAAATGCCTCAAGTCACATCAAAAATGAGATTCAAGAATGAAAACCATTTCTTGAACCATCAGGGTCGGTAAAATATCATCACTAATATATAAATATTGTAGGATTAAAATTAACCTAAATTATATTTACCAGGAACAGGTTCTTGTTCAACATCCATTGATATATCTGGCATATTACCATATTTGGTCATAAGATCATCAATAGACATTTCATTTTCAGCCTAAAAATTTAAAAAAATGGAAAATTCATTATGCCTAATACTATAAGAGTTATAAAAATATATACATACTTTAAGATCATCTAATTCTTGTTTATAATCTGCATTTTCTTCCAATTTTTCTTGTTCCATAATAGTTTCTTCCTCATCTGAAGATTCATCCGATGCAGCAACAAAATCCATATCACCATCTGTCTTTTTGTCCACCTATTAAAGTATGCACATCACTAATTAGTTATCAAAATAGAATAAATGGCACTAAAATTTTTGACCTAAAAATATTTTACATACTTCTTCCACTTCCTTTGATGCAGGTGACAAACTTTTACTTCTATTTTCTAAGTAATTAGGTGGTAGCTCTTTTAAGAGATCTTCTAAAGGTAATTCTGATTCCATTTTCAACAATTCAACCTCTTCTTTATGATTTGTCACAGATTTTAATTCTTCCTCGGCTTTTGCTATAGTTTCTTCATCATCGTCTGAACTTTGGTTTGGTTGAAAATCCTCTATATTGGAAAAATTAAAAATATTAAAATAATTGACATAAATATAAATATAAAATCGATAAATATATTTAATATACCATCAGAATGAGATTTGCCAGGTGGTACTGGAGAAGAAATTCGTGAACTATTCATAGAAGCTGGTATACTTTGAGAACCATCCGTTTTGTTAAGTCCTTCAGTTAACCATGTTGAATATTTTTCTGTTTGCCCCACAATAAAGTTTAAGTGTTGATCTAGTGCTTGCTTTCTTTTTTCTTCAAGCCTCGTTTGTTGCTTATATTCCACCAACTTAAAAAAGATAACATTAAGAATAAAATATACAAATAAATTTCATCGTGATGAAAACGATACTTTAATCATTATGAAAATAAATGTCCGGCATCAATACTTTGATTATAATGTAATAACAAAAATAATCATACACAATGAGCAGACTTTACTGTTCCCACAACGAGCACACACTTTCAATTGAAATACATTGAAATTGTCGGCTTAATAGTGTGGGGTAAAATTATTATTACTATAATTTATAAATTGTTTTCTGTAACTCACCTTTTCAACATTTGCCCAGAAAGTTTTGATTTCTTTAGCAATAAAGCTAGCAATTTTCTTTAACCTAAGTTCTTGCGATTTTTCAGCCTTTTGTGCTTGAATTGCTTTCTCCTGGAAATATTTCTGTACCATACGCGCACATTTTTTCGCTGCAGCTTTCTTCCACTTTCGTTCTTGAGCAAAGTCAGCGGCTAACCAAACCATTTCTTCTAATAAATAGTCCCAATGAGCTTTTGTACGAGGTGGTTCCTGTACCTTAGGCAATCTTCTTTCTGACCATAAACCTTCACGTTGTAATTCCGCAATCCTTTGCATAACATATGCTTCCTACAAATATTTTAAGTATTGGATTTGATTACACTAACTTATCAAATATTACATAGAACACATAATTATACAAAAATTATAGTACCTGTTTTGCTTTTTCTACAATTTGCTCTTGATTATTTGTGATATCACATGATGTAGCTGCATTAGAAGCAGGTAACTTAACAAATTTAATAACAGGCTGTGTAGGTGTTGTAGGCGCGGAAGATGTCTTTGTAGTAGTAGTAACAGTAGCAGTAGTGGAAGTAGTTGCAGTAAATGTAAGAGTAGGGGTAGTCATGGTAGTAATAGTTGTTGTAATAGATGTAGCTACTGTAGGTTTATCTATTACTGGACTTGTAACAGTTGTTGTTACAGATTTTGGTGAACCTGGAACTATTGGTGCATTACCTGTAACAGTAATAAAATGATTCAATATATGAACAAATATACTAAAAAATATTTTTTTAAATAGTATGCATATATCAACAGCGCTCTTAGACTGAGAAGCATACTGCTAAACAACCTTACATGTGCTGTGAATTAATTTTTCCACACAAAGTGAACTGCTTCAAAAATGTATAAATTTGAATCAACCGTCTAGTGTGGAATTATATTCTACAATAACAAAAAATATCATACTATTCTGATACACAAATGATGATAAACATAAAAGTAGAATATATAAAAATCAATTTGTCAAAAATAAAAAATATAGTTACTATGAAAATGAACTATGAAAGTGTATGATTACAATAAAAAAAATAGAGACAGAGAGAAAGAAACAAAATATTATGAGAACTGTGAAAAAATTCTTACGTTATTCCTTTTAAGGAGACATATTTCTTAGACTTTAAAGCACATGCAATACTATTTGATTACAAAAAGTGCTCACCATATCATGTTTATTTAATTTGGTTTATAATAATTTTTTTTATTAATAGTGCAAAATAATATTTGATGCAATTAATCAATTAAGTGAAAATAACTTTTAATTAATTGCTTATTCAAACTTAAATTTTTTACCTTGATCCAACATACAAAAGACATTAGACAGAAACTATATCCAAAACTAAATATACTAAAAAGCAGCGAATTTAAAAAATAAATTTAAGGAATTCATCAAAATTTCATCCCATAAATAAAAATTATTTTGAAAAAGAAAAGAATTAACGAATCTAACATCAAATGATAAGCCTGCAGTAATCACCTATAATGAGCGTGGGTGCTAGAGTAGAAGTAGGTGGAGGGTGAACGGTGACTGGTGAAGACTGAATTGCTGCTCTGAAGGCAAACACCATGCCATGGCGGCCCCCTTGAGGCCTACCTGGTACATGTCCTATTATGCAAAGTAATTATTTGATTGTTGTAAGATATACAATAAAACTCTTAATTGCTTTTCCATATTGTCAAACAAATATCTATCAAACAGGAAATTATTTGCACGAAACATAGCAAAATATGTTTATAAATTTTAGAAGTTTAATATATTACTACATATAAATAGAAATGTTTTTATTTTATAATTTTTATGTGTTTATAGAAATAAATATAATGGTGTGCCTTCTAATATTCCAAGAAAAATGATTGGTGTTAAGTATAAAATGTTATTTTATTAAAATATTATAAAACTACCATAATGTGATTCAACTCAATAAATTAATTAAAAACATATGTATAATAACAATATCATTACCTTGTTGATTAAGTTGGGCTACTGCAGCAGGCAATGTTGTAGATACTGCAACTGGAGCAACATTCATTCCAGTAATTTTTACTTCTGTACACTGATTCACAGGAACTATTGTAGAAACAGTTGTTGCAGTTGGTGTTAATGGAATTTCTGATATTGCTGGCAGTGGAGCTGTTAAATCTTCATCATCATCATCTGGATCTAATCTATGCTGTCGTAAAAAATGCAAATATTGAGGTGTTGGGGGCCTCTTCCTCCAAGTTTGAAAATCCATCATATTTCCTCCAGCATGAAGAAAGAATAATTCTGATGCATTCTCAGCATATTTTTCTCTTATTGCACGCATTCTTTTCATTTTATGTTCCATAATTCTCCTTCTATAACCCATTGCATCATCTGCAATCATAGTAGGTTTCTCAGTAGACTCTGTTAACTTCAATTTTTTTCTTGCAGGTGGTGATTGCATAGTAGTTTGAGAGGTTGGTGTAACAAACATATTTCCAATAGATGTTCGAACAAGTTTTGGAGATGTTGCTAAAACAACTTTAGGTGAACCCTGCCGAGTAGGAGATGTAAGAGGTGAATTACTTGCACCTGCAACTCCCATACTACTTGCACGTGGTGGTGTACTACTAATATTAACAATTCTTGTAACACCAACTTGCTGAATATTTGCATTTGTTGTTGCACTACTTGGTATAACCTGGAATTATTTTAAATATAAATTATTTAAAACCTCACTAGATATAAGGAAGTTTATAAAAATAAAAATACACTGAAAAATATGCACCTGTGTGAGACCAGGAACCTGTGAAGTAATAACAAATTGTTGCCCAGCACCTGTTGTAAGGACATTAAGTCCTTGAGCAGTAGCAAGAACTTGTTGTAAATTAACAGTTTGTTGTGGTGCACCTCCATTGTTACTTCCATTATTTCCTCCACCCCCATTAAGGGGCGGTAAAATAGGTGCAGTCTGCTTATCACTCATTACACATTACACTGTAACATGAGTTAATAATAAATATTATCAAAATTTAATAAAATTCTCTTCAGCTTCTTGATGATGGTGATAATAGTGATAGTAATAATAATTACTAAAATAGTAGTAATAATAATAACAATAAAAATTGTAATAAAAAAAGATAAAAAAATAAAACTAATATATCACATTTTGTTAAAAGATTGATAACATGTACAAGAATATAAGTACATAAAAGCACATTATATTAAAATTAAAAAAGATTGTTAATAAATTTTCAATTAATATATTAATTTAATTTGTACTATAACATAACTTCAAGTAATTATTGTGAATTTACACAATCTAAATACATTATTAAATTAATGCTTTTATAACAATATTAAAAAAAAACATTAAATATCAATATTTACATTTTATGATAAAAATAATTTTATTAAATATTTATCAATCTTTTAAGTATCTTGGTAATACTATAGCAAAAACTACATGTTTTAATCTTTGTACTTTAAGTTTATCAACAACATTTTTTTAAAACCTGTATGTTTACATCCAGATCAGACTAATAAAAGAAGAAAAGTAGGAAAAACAAACAAAAAGAAAAATCAAAAACTGAGAGAACTAAATAATAAATGTAAGTTGTAAATTTTACAACATTATATTAAAAGGGATATTTTCTTGCCAATTGCATATTTACTTCACACTAAAAAAATAAACGCATGAAATCGATAATTGAAGAAAAACATGTATAAGAAACAACAAACAAAATCTTCACAGTTTACTAATAATAGTTTATTTTCAATTGAAGTATGTGAATAATTTGTTATTGAATTTTAATTTGAATATGTACATTTCAATCTTATTCTAACTACGGTAATTCCAATGAATCAAAATGAGAACGCTAATTGATTTGTGAAAAAAGCGCCGAAATCAAAATTTCTCCGTTGATCCAACTGATACACCACATTGGAATTTGTAAAACATGCGTATTGCGCAGAAGAAAAAATACCCCCAAAAATACAGCATTATGAACAGTAAGAACACATCTACAATCAATTGACTAGTGAAATGAGCGATGTCATTTAGAATATCAAAAGATTGCAACGAATACGCAAACGTCCAATATATCAAGCAATCAGGGCGTTCAAGTCTTCTTATTAGAAAAATGTCAATTTATCTTAATACAATAACAATAATCGTCGCACCAGTCTATTATTTAAGTTTTTTTAATAGTAAAAACAATTTTCCTGATCTTTTAGACTAAATCGCTTTCTAAAAGAATACATTTTTCACAATTGCGTCAGTGGAGCCTCGCGGCGATACAAAGGAAATTTTTCGTCCGCCATGTTGGCGTTGGTCTGATAGGAGGGCGGACTTACCATACTGTAATCACAAAATTCTGCAACGTAGGTGAGCCATCCACGAAAATAATTGTTACACCCGTGATCGACGAGCGTTAAATTGTAATTAGGTACTTCACGTAATGTACAGTGCATGAGCTATATCTAATATTTTACAGAACATTTTCGCTCGACTCGCTCAAGGACGCACACACTTCTAAACATGGCGACGGCTCCCGACAAATTTCGACCGCGACCAGACTGTGAGCTGCTTGCTACTTCACGTTTACACAAGCTACAGAGAGATGCCGCTCCAACTGGGCGCTGAATCTGCGATTGGTCGAATGCAACCGGATACTTGGCAACGTGGCAGTATCAAACGTTCCCAATTGGTTACTGGTAAAAATATTAAAAGGACTCGTTTTCCGACTAACAAATCAAATCAGCAACTATTATTTCTAAATGTAAAATATACATTCTATAAAATTTACTACTATATTCATTACTATATATATGAAAATTGTTAACAAAAAAATAATAGTTTATTACTTCGTGATAAATATTGATGCTATAAAAGTCTTTTATCGAAATTAATCAAGTAATTTGTTCAGATTATTTGTAAAATGATCAATTTTTTTTCTTTTTTAAGTTATTCGCGAAATAGATACTTTCATAAAGTTTAGGATATGGAAATTAAAAACTGTTATAACAGTAAATGATCATTATTATTTGATCATATTTTATACAATTATATATGCGATCGACAAATATGGACATACATTACATGCAGTATTACATCATATTACATTCCTGGCATTGCATAGAAAGCCGTTATACAAATATTTCGTTTCAATTTATAATACAAATAAATTAGCATCAAATTGTATGTAAATGTAGAATTGTTCAGTTCTATATTTTCTTAAACATTTTCTCTTTTGCTCACATTTTGCTATCCTCATGTAGTTCATTCGTCTTCTAATGCATTCATATAATTTCTTCTTTACTTTTTTTATAGATTCGTTTCATTATGATTATTATAGTTATTATTTATAAAGGAAAATATTACATACACATTTCAATATTTTTTAAAAATAATTAAATTTCATATTTATGTTCAATAATAAAGTTACTTTTTAGTGATGTCATTTATTTTAAACAAATTAACTTTTATAAATATTATTCACAAAATAGATTTATTATAATAATAAGGCACTTTCTAAATTCTCATCAAATTTCATACTAAGCGCAACATGGTTGCCGCGCTATATACGCTTGAACATACCACGTGCCATTCATAACCATTATAATATTAACATTCATAACTTGAAAGCCAGTTAAGAATGGAAAGAAATTTTTACTTACTTTCTCGTTGATCTTCATTTTGTTGCCATTTATACTAGTGAATATGAGTGTTTTTTAACCAATTCCGCAGAAATATGTATTCATGTACTGAATGCATGCGCAACTTCTTACGAGACAACGTATGCTAAACACATTTTTAAACGCAATGATAAAGTTCCAATAAATTTTTATAGAGAAGACCATAATGGTATTTATAATAGATTGTACATAAATCATAATCAAATAATAAGTGAAATTTAATATTTTTAAGTTTATAACACGTTTCCTTTATTCTAATTGATTCTACTATTCTCAACGAGGTGCCCGCGTGTGATACGTACAATCGTAAGAATGACGCTGAGGTCATTTCGGTACTCGGCGCATCATCTTTTGGATACCACTATTACATTTACATTGATCTACGTAGTATACGCGATAATGATTCGAAATTTCTGCTGAAAATGAATGACGAAAATATAAAGATTCTTTTGAATTATTTCTAAGTATTATAAATTTTTATGTGAATATTTTAAAATTATATTATGTTTTTATAACAATTAATTATGTTTAATATATAAATTTAAATAAATGTAATATAAATGTTAGTTTTATTCTACCGGAAGTCTGTTAATTTCAGTTGTATGCTACAATTGATTTTAAAGGTAATAGATACGAAAGTAATGTGTTTAAAATATAATGTATAGAATTAATGAATGGTAACTGAAGTATTAACTGTTTTAAATATGACAACATTAAGTACGGTCGTAGATTCGAAATTTTCGAGTATTATGATAGAGCAATTACAACGCAAACATATTTCTACTGTTATACAATTTATAGATGAAGATAATGAAAAATTGGCGACTTTTACAGGATTATCGTTAAAGGTATATGTACAAGTTAATTGTCAAGGAAATACTTAGAATGAATACTTTAGAATAAATAATATTATCATATAAATAATAAGCTTTGCAAAATATTAATTTTAAGGTTAAATTTATAGGACATACTTGAAATCAAACAAAATATTCTAAAAAAGTATGGAACTACAGTAAAAAATGCTTTTCATTTATTTGAAATAGAACAAAATAATATAGTACCTACTAATTTATCAAGGTATATATGCATATTAAATATAAACAGTATTTATGTGTGTAAAATTGAGAAATTAATATTAAATTTAATTCATTAGTTTAGATAATTTATTAAAAGGTGGTTTATATTATGGTCAAATATATGAAATATGTGGTATATCTTCAAGTGGAAAAACACAATTATGCTTTGCAATTGCAACTAACATTGCACTTAAACCTAATAATCTTGTACGATATATTGATACAAAAAGAGATTTTTGTGGTTCAAGAATAGAACAAATTTTATTAAAAAAAAATTGTAGTAAACAGGTATGTACATATATATTGTATGTATATCCAATCATATCCAAATCATATAAGAACTAATTAAAAAAATAAGTAAGTAAAATACAGTTTTGTACCAATTTTTAGGTTATAAGTGAAACTATGGAACGTATCAAGGTATGTTGTGTATATAATATACATCAATTATTCAAAATTTTACATTGGTTAACTGTTGCTCTAAAAGAAGAAAGTGAAGAATGTCGTACGAGGATTGTAATTATTGATTCTTTACCAGCAATAATTTTTAAATACTCTAAAAGTCATAAAACTACAATTACACTAAATCATTTAGCAAATATATGTCACTTTATTGCAGAAGAATTTCGTTTATCAATAATTAGTGTTAATTTAATTACTCAATGGACTACTACTGTTAATGAAGAAGAAACTAGCACATGCTCAAATAAAAAGTGCAGTGATGTAATTCCTACTTTAGGAAAATATTGGTCTCATGTTCCTAATACACGATTGTTATTAGAAAAAGTGGAACTTCAGAATAGAAAAATTTCAATTTGGAATAGTTTCCAATTAGAAGCAAATCTTTCATGTATTTTAACTATAAATGATTCTGGTGTTGCATGTTCTTAAATATGTCATGTTTATACTATTAAATTGATGCAAATTTATTGTTATTTTGATTTTTTAAAGAATTTTACAGATCACATAAATAAATATCCAATTTTTTGTAAGCTATTTTTGTATGCTGTATATAAAATTATTAACAAATATTCAATAAATGATTGCTATAATATATGAAAAATAATTATAAATAAAATAGATTGATTTTATTTTAGTATTTAATTATTCAAATTTTATTATTGATTCGATAAAAATAATCTAATAGAATTTTAGACTTACGTAGTAAACTTTGTTTACCGCTAATTTCAAAAATACAAGAATGTCGTCAATAACTTCCGGTGACGTTAGCTTTGCAGCGTTGCCATATTTTGTGAATGTGGACAGGAGCATAACTGTTTATAATGGTTATATTAGATTAGTGTTTGTTAGAGTATATTGTTAATTAATTGGTAAGAACGATGGCTTCCTTAGTTGCGGATTATGGAACTTCCTCGAGTTCAGAAAGTAGTGGTGATGATATTTCGGATGGTATCGATAACATGTAAGCTTTCAGCATCACGAGCATGTTTCTCTATTGTTTGTTTTCTTCTTTCGTATAACCCCTCATATTCATAAATTTTGATTTCCAAAAGGAATTATCATTATGTCATTATATCTTTAACATTGTATTTCGTACAGGTGTATGCTTTTTATGAGACAAATAACTTTATGTATTACTGCCTGCATTCACAAAATGAAAATTAAAAAATATACATTTACTCATTTTTAAATCTTATCTTCTTTAATACTAATATAATATTATTTTTTTATAGTCTTTTGTAGTATTTTTCTCTTCTCGTGTTTTTGTTATAATAAGCAATATGTATAAATATATTTTACACTTTTATATTTATTTTCTTATGTACTTTCATTTGTTATTTTATGCATTAGTGTGATTTTTACCTTTATATTAATGTAAGCATATTAAGTCACAGTTGGTATTTACACGTCAGATTGAATTTGTTCTTTGTAATCTGATATTGCCTAACCCTTAGTTTTAAGGATGAAGAAGAAGAGGATGATGAAGAGGACGAAAATAATGAAAACAATGAAATATGTAAAACAGCTTCCAAAGAAAAACTTCCATTACCCACTCCAGATTTTAATGGCATACCTACGATGAAAACTTCAGTCTTCTCAAATCCATTTGTTGAAGCAGAAAAAGCAAAGAGTGCAATTCTTGAGAAACATGTGAAAATGACTCCAACTCTTGATGATACAAAAATGATAAATGGTAGAAAGATTTGTTGGAATTATAGAAAAGGTAGATGCAGGTTTGGTCATAATTGTACCTTTGCACATGACTCTGATTTACATCGTACAGCAGCTGAATTAGAAGCAATTAGAACACCACAGGAAACAGTTATTTGTCAAACCCAATATAATGGTCAGGTTTCCATTAATGATGATGATGAAATAGATCAAGAAAATAATCAAATGAATAGACGCAAGAAAAGGCCAGGATTAAGTCAGTCTTTAATACCTAGCAAGAAAGTCTTAAAAATGTACAAAGCACAACAAACTAAAGCTATTAGTAGGTAAATGTAATTGTGTCAAGTATACAAATAATGTTAACATATAGCTAGTTACTCTGAAATGGAAATAATTTGATTTACATGCTTTATAACTCAAATGAATTCGTACAAGTGGAATCGATTGGAGCAGTGCATAAAAATGATAATCAAAAAGCATAAAATGCTTTGTAAACAAAAAAGCAGTAAAAGTGATCAATAATTTCTATAACATATTATCAACAAGAAATTAAGGAAGAAAAAAGAAAAAAAGAGAAAGAAACAGATGAAACAAATACATGCTTCCAATAAAGTTTTGCAAAAAGTATGACACATGCAGGTTATGCCTATTTCAAAATGAATTGAAAGTTACATGATTATTTAAATACTACTCAATATTTATAAAAAAGAAAAAAAACTGTTTGTTATGTATATAAAGAATAGAGTTTAATTGTATAATTAATACTTCCAGGGACCTGTATAAGTGGATCATAATTCATTATGTCTTGCATGCAAATAGTTTTATAAATATATTTCTATTTATACTTGATATTCTTAACTTGTCCATGAAAAATGAAACATGTCTTCTTACTATTTACATTTTGTTATGTAATTTAATTACCTATGTGTCTCTCTTTCATTGAGAAGAGACAGCTATTTGAAAGTTTTCCTGTATCAGAATTCTGAAGTATTTATAAGTAGCTTGAAGTAACTGTTCTACCTAAATATTATACAAAGTGTCACTACAGCTTTAATAAAAATTTTTAGATACTGTTTAATGTACAGAGTAAAAATTATCTATATAAGTGATGTATGTAAGGAAAGGATTACGTGAGTTATGTACAATATTGTTAATACCTTTTCTTGATGAAGCTATTAAATCTAGTATCTAATCTAGATACTAATAATAACACAATTGTAACAACGGTATACCAAAAGAAAAGAAACAAAACAATTACGCTTCCATTATGCATTACTTCTTAAATAATGTTGTAAGACATAAAATAGTGCTTATATAATTGTACATGAAAAACGGAAATATTATGTATTTATTATTCTGTTTTTATCGGTGTAATATCACGTAGCTTCCTCTTCACGTGATTTGTATACTTCAGTATTTTTACCAGTAAAATTTTGCTCTGCAGTTTGTATTATATAACATGTCTTCTTGCTATATACTGCATATTTCATTTAACTTCAGTAATGTATTGAATATAAGAAAAGAAATATAAATTTGTTAAATCCAGTAAGGCTTATATGGAATTAGAAAACATGCATCTATATAAGTTTATTAGTTTTGTTTCTTATTTTATATAGTAATAAGTTTATGCAAGAGAATTTTTTCGTAAAATAGCAATAAATTGCAATGACCAAGAAGTTAATCGTTTCTATTCTCCTCCTAGCTGTACCATAAATTTCATCCTTATATGGTGTCATTTGAAAATAATACGATACTAAATTATTTAGTCTGTATTAATAATTTTAAAAAAGAGGAAGAAATGAAGGAATATTATAAAATATACAAAAAGCGATAGGCACATGACATTTTATTAGATAGTCATGGGTACAATATAAATTTAGATCAATTATATATGGTATAAGTACAATGGTAACTGATTATTGTATCTTTCGTTGAAAATATATATTTATATATCATTCTTTTCACTTCCGCGACTGAACATCTCATAGGCACTTCGTCTCGAAATATATACATATACACACATTATATAATATATATATACATACACACACACACACACACACACACACACACACACAATCGTCATAATTTACATTTACCAAACATTTATATTAAACAATTTTCCTTGGTACATTAAATAATAAGCGTATCATAAATAATAATCAATTGAAATCAATGTTTTTTTTTTATAAAAGACAAAAATTCAGAAATTGATATATTTATTCAATCTAATAGTATTTTTAATAAATCGAAGTATTTTGAACTTAAACCTTTATTAAAAGTACCTGTTAAGTGCTATTATGTTAGACAATTACCTTGTCATGACTATAATACATAATTATGACAATACTGTAAAACAGTGCA
The DNA here is from genome assembly GCF_001483705.2 of Eufriesea mexicana. Classification (NCBI taxonomy): domain Eukaryota; kingdom Metazoa; phylum Arthropoda; class Insecta; order Hymenoptera; family Apidae; genus Eufriesea; species Eufriesea mexicana. The sequence goes on along the minus strand of NW_016908444.1, from coordinate 883,018 downwards.
ATGGTTGAACCATATTCGACGATATATTTATTAAAAAAAACAAGTAAAATATTAGATCTCAGCATTTTATAAGAGACCACTAGTAATTAATTTACTTATAAAATTTATATTTACTACTGTATGGACTACTACAGCGGGGATGAAACTTTTTTTCGTTTTCTACAATACAATTTATAAATTTAAACTTGTTCACGTTAGTGTAAATATTACTTTAACATTATTAAGATAATGTTAATGTTTAAAGGAAAGTACATTTCACGCTGATCTTACCGTAAATATTACATAGCTCAATAAGTATCTTGTATGCTATGTGTTATGTGTATTTTTTATCATATTCATTTATAGTATTTTTCTTAAATAAAGGGTTATAACAATACTCTAGGTAACATAACACAAAAAAGTAAAGTGAAGTGATTTAAATGTAAAAATGCTTGATATATCTGTTAATATCGCTTACTAAACACATCGGTAAAAAATAAGTTACAGTCGAATTATTAAGTATATTTCACATGCGTATCCCCCAAAATATGCACGCAAGATTGATTAAAAAATAGGTATCATAGTTTGTAAGTTTATTATTATATTTATATTGCCTAAGAAATTTTAGATCGAGTTACTTGTCAGTGCCCATAAATTATTTTTGAAATTACTCAAGTAATTAGTCTCTAAGCTTTCATTTATTTGTTACATACCGTTTTGTTTTCATATCGTTTCAAAAGCAGTTCTTATCACATCTTTTCACAAATTTTTATTATTCGAATTATCATTCAAAATTTTGCAACATTATCGCGCCCTTGACTATTGCTTTGTACGCTATTTTGTTTGACGAATTTTACGTTGCCATTTGTAGCATCGTGGACGCCATTTTGTACGCCATTTACAACTTTATCTACACTATTTACAGCAATGTCCATACCACTGACTCTACGATCAACTCCGTGTACTAGTTTTTTAATCGATGTATCTTTTGTTTCTGGTGGATAAGTACTTTTATTTTCTGTCAAACCAGATTCCTTCAAGCCTTTAAGAGCGTAATCTGTACAGTTAAAAAAGATGTATCTAATTGCTGTTGGATTGTTTCAAACGATAGATCGTTAACAAGAACAAAAAAAATGAACGAGTCAAATGACATCCTCCACACATTTTTGTAATTAAGGAGACATGTGCAATCTATTAGTTAAATATATATGCATGATTTAATGATAAAAAATATTCAATACGTACCGTATAAATTTTCACAATATTTATTAGTATTGTTCCATTCTTCTCGTAGACTAAGATTGAACATGCTGTAATCTGGATTTCCAGTGACTTCTTTCTCGATTGTCAGGAACTGTGGTAATATGTTCTTAAGCTCGTCTCCCGATAATGCTGTGTACGTTTCGAGTAGCATCAATCCTTGGCACCTGAAATAATCATGTTAGTCACATTGGTCGTTACATATTAAAAAATTTCCTCGCTATACCAATGCGTATAGCTTTTAAATTAACTAACTCTCACCTTGGATGAGCTGGTTCTCTGTATATATCTAACTGAAAGTATTGATTGTTGATGAGAAAACAACGCCGCCGCTTAAAAATGGTGAAATGCGAGTCATCGCGTTGAGCGAGCATGTTTAAGTAATCTCGATGAGTCAATTGTGTTTTAACTTCGATCACCTGGCCGCACATTTTTGGACGTCGAATCGTATGAATGTAAGACCAGTGACCTGCCAATGTAAATTTACATATGATTTCATGTTATCAATATAGATCAATTAATAGTGAAGATTACACATAGTAATTATATCGTTCCGCACACCTTTTTGGCCACGTTTACGTAGACGAGCTTGCATTTTTGGATTGCTACTTTGGAGATAGTTATGGACGACATCGAAGTCTTGGAACGGCGGAAACTTGGAGTCCATCGGTAGAGGACCTTTAATGAGGAACTTAACCTTTGTACTACTCGACTGCAATCTGTCCCCGGTATCGATACCTAGCTTTTGGCACACGCATTCGATCATGCGACAAAGCTTTGATTCAAAATCCTGCGAGTTATCTATTACATCGAAGTAAGGATGCCCAACCCAGGCGGCGGCTGCTTTGTAATCGAGTTCCCTGGCTAGATCGACGCTTTCAGATCGACACGCGTGATCTTCCGTCGAATAAAAGTCTTCGGCGCCGTTCGCCGCTGAAACCATGTGGATAATCTGGTTATACCTATTGTCTCGGAGCTCGACGTTGTTCCATCCATTCGAAGCCGCCATCAGTTCCCACTTATCCTTCGAAATAACTAAATTAAAAAAGAAAATAAATTAGACCAGGTTTTGATTTACGGAGAATAAAGGAAAAGCATATCGATAATCTACTCACATGCAGAGGCATCCATGGCACCGCGATCACAAATAATAAGGCAATTTCTTGAAGAACTTTCACCTAGCTGGAAGAACGTATTTTCTATTTGTAGCATCGTGCGCAAAAGGTTCTCTTGAAATTTGAATGCTGTAACAGATCAAAGTACATAACGTGTAATTTCAAACTGTTTAATATACAAAATGTAAAGCTATTCTCGATAGTTCCTTTATCCTACGAATCTCAACTTATACATACGAAAATACCAGGCTGATCATAACTACGTCTTTTCCCGCGTTTGCAATTGTTTGCGTAATAGCAAGCAATGAATTAATTAGACATACGTTTAATTCGCGCGGCTAAACTTCACTGCTGGGATACCATTTTTAACGACAGGAAGATTTTTTTGCACAATGGAATAGATAAAATGACGTTTCTAATAGATACTATTAGGAAACCATATGTTTTTCTAACAATTAATAAAGTGTTTTATCTAACGTAGTAAATAATACATTTTCCGTTTGTCAAATGGTGAAAGGTCACGTGACGAATAGTAGAGAGGGAACACACCTCACCATAGGACGCAAAACAATGACGTCGAGTAGTGCAGCTTAAAGGTTAGGAAATATTTATAATAGATCTAATTATAATAAATGTAAAGGAATGAAATAAAAAATTTTACAATCTTTCAACAGGCATAATTTTTGAAGAGATGGATTCCTGTCATTAAAAGTTGTATTTCTGAACTCCACTCGATTAATACTTCGCTTAAACAAAGAATAAAAAATACCGCCAAAAAGGAGAGTTCTCAGAGGTGAAGTTTACCCCGCTTACGCTGTGTTGATAAGCGATGACGATCACGTATATAGTAACTTTTTAACGAACTTACGTAATCCTGTTACAAGTATAACCCGATGATTCGTTTAAATCTTTTTAGAACGACGTATCGCTTTGAGAAGAATTTCAATCCTCCAAGTATCTTTCTTCCCATACCGTTTCAACGAGTTAAGAAGTAAATGTTATACGCGAGGCCGATATATTACACAGGGTGTAGATTACACACAGGGTATGTTACATACACTTTATACAGGGTGATTCGTTCGTTAGTAGAAGCAAAGACACTACCACCCATTCGGAAAACCTTTACGTTTCAAACTTTGCAGCTCACACATAGACGCAGAGAAATGCAGTCGCTGTACACATTCGTCAGATTAACCTATAAGGATACAAATCCCCTGGTGCGATATTGGCGATGTTCATGCGGTGGTACTGTCTTTCGAGTGCACTAGCGAGGGAATCACTCTGTACATTCCGCGTTAAAATCATTTTATCCACATGACAATGAATGCGCTAACAAGCAAAGCGATTACGATCGACCGAATACGAAGTACAAATCACGGTCTTGTATAATCGCTCGAAGTCGATTACAATAACGTCGATAGATCGGTGATCCATATCGATTTTCGAATACTTCCAAACGCGTTGTATGGTGAATGCAAACGAATCAAGTGTAACCGTCGCATCGGGTTTGATACGATGATCGGGACAAGGAAACGTGAAAATCGAAGCTTGCTTCGTTAACAGGATGTCTCCGGCTCTCCGGTCTTTTCAACGCTCCAAGACCGGTCATTTACACGTTTCGCGGTCTGTTATCTCTATTTTTGTGTTCCTTGGATTTCGTATCTTGACCCAAAGTCAAGCGGGTCCGAGTAACTTCTAATTTTCGATAGTGGTCTTTATATTTTTTAAAAATGTTTCAGCCCACGTCTTGACGGAGTAAGATTCTTCGCAGAGAGACAAACATTTCGCGTGTAAAGTCGAACGTCCAGACACTCGGTCGCGTTCTTTATGCCATCAGTTGATACGACGTATCGCTTCACACGGACCAACCGGATCGTATATATATGTGTACGAGTTCCTGTCACGATATGCTCTTCGTTATCGTATAAGTGAGAAAAACTGCAATTAATGGAACGATCGTCTGGAGACCTCGACAGCCTCCAAATAATCGCTTTCAATGACCGTCGATTCACGTTTCAGTTATCGAACCGTAACCGGATTCAACGTTTTCCGGCACCACCGATCATCCACCATGGTCCGTGTGGATGCGCCTCGACTCCGAGAGCTCTGCGATGTCGACGAACAGGAACGATCGTTGCGAGTAATGGGGCACGCAGGAACGTCTTTACGATTTCACGGGTGAACGACGATGGATATCGTAAGTGTACCACGTGTTCTGAGGTGCGATTAATAGCATCTAACGTCTAGCGTGAACGCTTTGCATACATTTATTACAGCAACGGGTTACGGCGCCTCCGAAAGTCGATGGCAGAATTAAGAGCAAGGAGAATCGAGAGGTACAAGCTTCCTCCGTAATGATCAGCTCTCGTCGATGTTGCGAGATTTATTCTCTTGAATCCTTCGTGAGTCCCGATGGGATATGATTGAAAACGGTAAGGATTAAAGAATACTGTACGTGTACGCACAGAAACGCGAGAGATGTATAGAGAGGTAGCAGACGTTTGATAGGTAATGCTTGGCAGTGTGCAGAAATGCAGCATAAAAATGCTTATACCTAATTTATCAAGTATGGCACAATGGGCATGATTCGGTCGGTCGCACTGGCGAGTATCTAGTAGCAGGGATCGACACGAGTCGCTTTAGCAAAGCGATCGGATAACGAGCCTCTTTTATTTTTGACAGGGTTAAATCACGCACAGAGATTACCGCTTTCGAAAAGAAGATACGGCATTATCGTATATCGATAATTGTTCCTCTGACTATACCGAGCAACAAAAATCACACGAACACGAAGAGGAAGAGGGTGCATACGCGATAGGACGAAGAGGAGAATTATCGACAAGATAGGAGCATCGGAAGGAAAGATAACCTTCGTGGTCTTTCAGCAGGTAATCTCTGTAATCGTGATCTTTCTCGTAGTGAAGATAAAAACAGTGTCCCTTTCTTGTCTGTGTCTTCTTTACTAAGGATGACTTCTAAAACTCACCCTCACCAGAGTTAACTTCCAAGATCTCCGGCCACCTCGCTTCGCCTTTGTTCGACCTGTTCCTGTAATGTCGCTGCGAGGACTTCGTAATCGAAGGACGCGACCCGGATCCCTTTGCTAGAACCAACCGACCTTGAAGACACTTCCAGTTCGATAAGCCTCTGTGTCATGTACCCTCCCCCACGCCCTTCGGCTTTTCTTTTTCTCTCTTCTACGCGGTTTAATTAAATCGTTTCAGAACGATCCGTCGTAGTATTATTTACCCGGTTTTCTACCCGTCTTGTTCCACCGTTTGTCATCGAAATTACTTGGCATTCTGCACGCGAGCCTGCCTCGTCTCCACGCGACACGATGCCTATCGATTCCCCTTGCAATTTGTTTCTTTGAACGAGTTTTTGCACCACCGATACACCGATCGATTTTCCACGAATTTTCATCGGGCGCATCGAATTTACCAACATTTCGTTATTGCAACATGAATCGTCTTTTGCAGATTAGGTTATCGATCGATCGTTGAATTGCTACACCGTTGAACTTTAAGCGAAACGAAAAAATCGATTAGTCACGACCTAATACACAGGATATTTCAGGTTTTAATCGCGAAACTTCGTCAATGTATTTTATATTGACACGAAATACACATATATAGTATATAAATATACATACACGACATAGCTTTCATAAAGAGATTAAATGTAAACGTTGCTTATCTATTCGATTATTAATATCGCAACGACCGCAAGTCCCTTATGGTTTCCTTCGTGTTCCGTAATTTTGTCGTAACTTTATTCTAAAACTTTAAGCTATCTGTTTTTATGTACGCCTAACATTTTTTTTCACTTATTTCCCTCATAGAATATGCCGACGAAGTTTGATGGTTAAATCCTAGTACACCCTGTATAGAGTGGATCGAAACGAATATACGGAATAATGAATAAATTGAAAGAATTTCCAAGGAACAGAGTCATGGATCGAAAGTTGAATTCGCGGAGCAAAGTCGCACGCCAGAGGATACAGCTTAATGCAAAAAAGAAGGAATATGCAAGCCACATGAAGCGTATCTGAGCGATCGTCTTTCAGTGCTCGAAGAAGATAAAATTCCTTCTACCGGTATTTTGCAACCTTCGTGAAATTCAACGCGTGCTCGCTTGTGCGCGATGCGATCACCCTCTATTGTCGACAATAGACAACTTCGCGTCGAACAATCGCCGCGTCGTTTACAACGAATAATTGCATCGTCAATTGAGATCTCTCTGAAATGGGTTTCGTTAGCAGTTAGCAAAACTTCTTACGTAATTTTTCTGAGTGCGTCGCAAATAAAGGAATCTACATAATGGAATATACATTAACGAGTAACGAACGTCAACAGTGGAGTGCGGAATCCCGAGATTTGGGGTTCGAGTCGGGATCGGTAAAAGTCGGGTGAAATCGGGCGACAACCGAAATGGTCCGACAAGCCAGTATGCCACAAGAAACTTCTGCAGAGTCTCAGGAATTCCGGACACATCTGGTCGACAGGCTTTTACTGATCGTTATAACCGGTCATAACCGGAAGATTTGTTAATAATTGTAACCGGTTCTTATTAATTCTTCCACTCAGTACGGCCTTGGTAAGATCACCTATAGCTCTGTTGCAATTTTAAATCGACGAAGCATAATCAAATCGTGTTTGCAGCGGATATACACATATATGGCGCGACAGGTTATGAATATCATACAACCGTTTTCTTTGCCGTTTGATTTTTATATCGAACTGCATTTTGCTATCTCGATTGTCAAAGCGTTTTAGATGAGAATCTGACAGCGTATCTCGCATCTCACAATTGTAATGCATTCGATGCGTGGTATCTTCGAAACATTATTTCTTTTCCACGTCATGTTTTCGGTACGTATGAAGTTCGAATATAAGTTCTAAATCGTCTCTCGCCTGTTCCAATGTTCATCTTCATTCGAGAGAAGAATCTTCGAGACTTTTTGTTCGAAAGACTCGCGAACAATCGTCGAGTTTGTTCCGCACGTTCTCAACGCTTCTCGAAAAGACTTCGACGAATATTTTCCTACGTCCAATTGCTCCTTGCCGTTCTGATAATACAAGGTACTTGTATTGCAATAACACGAGGTGCAAGGAGAGTCGTTTCGACGAAGAAAATAAAAGAAAGAAGAGGATGGAAGGAAAAAAACCGGAGGCAATTGCCCAGACACGCGAAGTCATAAGAGAAAATTGGCGCGTGGGCAGAAAATGGTGCACGTATGGCAACCGGCGTTGAATATGGATGTATTAATAACAAACTTATTACGATATATCTTACCGATGCATCCGGGAATACATAGAATACGTGTCTTCGCAACTGACCTACATTAACTTATGTATCGCATATCGATAGCTGCGAAATGAGATAAATTGTAACTGCTTAAATCGTAATCATCGCGAGGCTGTATTGCCTGTATAATTTCGTCTATTAATAGAAAAGGAAGTAAGAAAAGAAAAAGAGGAAAAAGACACTCAAACCCGTGGCATCGATAGCGTTTCGTTTTAAGCGCGATAAATGATATTAATCGTACCGGATGATAACGAAAATCGACGTTTTCAGGTGCCATCAATTCGGAACACGTATCCACTCAGGGAAGAAGCCAAAAGGAGGATCTTGTCGCACAGGAAGCCAGATTTGTAGCGATGTTTCAAGGCCACGGATTAAAGCTGATAAGTACTTTTACATAAGCGTAAGTCAGGTCGAAGGGAACGCGCGTAAGAGAAAAACAGGTGCGTTTTTCGCGGTATACGGGGAATACGAATAATTTGGAATGCGACTTTCTAACTGGAATTTGCATCCACAGACTTGGCATCGGCCGGTGGATTACAGCTAGTTACCATCGGATGACTCTTTCATGCCGAAGAGAACCTGTTGGAAGCTTTGAAAGCGATGAAACTGGTATTTCAATTTGATATAAGATGAAGCAACGAATCTGGCAAGAAATCGCTGGTGATACATTACGAACGGCAACGTTTCACAAGAAAACGCGTATATGCATTGGATAAATAACAATAACGAGGAATTGTAAATTTCGAGAGTCGCGTGCTCCGTGTTGCACCCGCTTTGACGAAACTCTGCTACCGATTATGCGTTACATAATTCTTCGAGAGTAGTATTATTATCCTATGGTTAATCTCGTGGCACGTGTAAATAGAATAGAAAATTCGCGAGAACGAGCGAGGCTTCTAGGTGAGTCGAGACACTCCCGTTAAGTGGTGCACAAACGGTCATTTTGTTTCACAAACATTTTTACTGCACTTAGCCGCATGAATATCGATGACCAGCCACGGTAATCGTGAGAATTTATCTGGTAGACGATAAATAACTGTCAATCGAGTTATAAGGTGGCGCGTTACCGATGGGTAAAGTGGGTAGTTAAACACAGGTAGAAAGAGAGGAAAAAAGGGGGGGAAAAAAGAAGAGATAAAGCTGCTATTTTTTCTCGTTATTTCCGAACAAATGTGCAACATTACTGAGATATCGAGGTATGCACAGCTGCCAGGTACAATTCCACGGGAGGAGGTATAATAAGATATGTCTTTACGAATGCTAGTTAAAATAATCGTAACCTATAAATCACTGCGATAACGTAATTTCGTATATTATGCAATGGAGAGCGGTTTTTAGAGGAAAAAAAGAGAGGAAAAAACAAATGCTATACGGGAAATGTCTGAAAGAAACACGCGTTGGGTATAGATCGCGGTCGTTGAATTTATCAGCTGCACGTTCTGCGATCGCTCGACTGTATGTAATTGGATGCGAACGATTAGTCGGATAACGAATAGCCCGCAAGGGGAGAGGTCTATTTTTCAGGAGTGACCTATCGAAGGAAAGCTCGCGACCCAGAATGTAACTGTGCATCGAGCGATGATACCGTGTCATTGAAATAACTATAGGAAGCCAGTGTTTCGAAAATCATTGCGTACTCATACGAACGCGATATGATTCAAGCATTTATGTTCCGCCAACCGGTCGAGATAACGATGCTTAGCACGTAACGGATAATCAAATACGCCTGCTTAATGATATATAGCTTTACATTGTCGCTGATAAACTTCCTCGGTTAGGTCAATGACAAGTATCTTAGGTCTAACAAATTAAACCTCGAAGACTTCAGGTCTCCTCCCTTATCGTTCACAGGCAAACGAATTCTCGACAGAGATCGATCTCCTGACATATTTCTCTTTTCCCCCCGGTTTCTATTTCTCGGTTACCAAGTCGCGTAACGTGCAGGGTCGTTATATCATTCATACTTGGTCAGTTGATCACTTCGAAACGCTGTGACGCGTCTTGTGACTGGGATGCGTCCACCGCTTCGCGAGAATCTTGGCACCATGCCGGTTTCGATTTTACGCAATCAACGAGCGATGCTTATACAGTGGTCATTCTTCTTTAGCCCACCCGCAACTAACTACACGGATTGTTCTGACTTTAATGCGCGCGTGAAATCTTGTCCCTTCTTCCACGCCACCTTTTCTGCGCTACTACGCCCAAATCGTTTCTCGTTCGTTAAAGCATTCGACAGAGTCTCGACGACGAAGCAACCAGTGGCACAAGCTGATGTAACGTTACGTAATTGGACACGAGACGAATTCAGGCCGAAAAAAGCAAGAGACTTACTCGAATGATCCATCATTCGCTCCGACATCTCTTATTCGAAGAATCTTTTACTCATTACGGAACCTGAGATTTTCTCGATATTTACCAGTTACGTATAGCTCGATCTTATCTGTTAATCGAATCATTTCGTTCATATTTTGTTATCCGTTTCTGGCCCCGTATTTAGGAAAATTGTAATCCCTGATTCTCGAGATGCTTCGTTCTATCGATTTGGTTTTGAGATATCGTTCCGGAAACCAGTCTTTACTTAGTTACTTCGTTTCTCGTGGATCCTATCAGCGTGGATGTACCTACAATTCCGTTACGTTTGCAATTTCGCGTTGCGAAAATATTATATCTCAAGTATCACGAGAGTAGCACTAGGCGAGTCAGGTAATTCGAGTTTATCATTGAAAATGGGTCTTTCTTTCGCAGTAATATCTATACCCGAGCGACAGTAAGGGATAAAACGAGAGAGCACGAGAAGTACATGTACGGACCAGTGATTGATACTTCCATGACACAGTATCTCTTGGCAAACTTCGAGTACCCGATCTAACATAATCGCAAGATAACCACGTTCTGCTTATAGAGATGCGTTGCAAAATTCTTAAACAATTTTAATTAACTTCGTCGTAAGGGGCACTTTAGAATGGAATATCTCTGCCACTATCCTATCGAGGTTTCTCGACCTTTTTTGACCTATGATTCCCTTTTGGGCGAAAGTGTAAATTTACAAAACATTTCTCTCTGATTTCTCCAATTTCTTCGCGTGGACTCGAGAATTTGTCGCACAGTTCCTACTGAGAAACCCTGTTCTACGCGAGACTGTGGCAATTACGTGTCCTGCATCGTAACGTTTCTCTAGAAGCGTTGTAAAATTTCATGTTCACCGCGTTGAAGCGAGAAAACGCGAAGTTGGCGGTTATCGGGGTGCGATAACGCGTATGTTTAAGTTACTTCGCCTTTATCAAGCTTCGAATAAAGAAGTTCGACGGAACTTACCTATGGCTAAAGTTTCGCGGGAACGGTCGCGAATGTGCTGGTTTGCCGTGTTCGTCCGCGAAGAGTAGAACACGTAGACGTAATAAAAGACGCGGGGCATAAATTCCATAGTGGAATAATGTTTCCCTTCTCGCGAGTGCCTCGTAAACGCCTTGTTGCGAGCGTTTTTTATCAGCGTCGTAAAGTCGGGGCAAGGCGTACGATGTTGCGGATACCACCATGGGAAAGCACGGGTAACGCATGGTAGATGGGGGTCTAGTGTGCGGCAGCAAAATCGAACCGGATACGCGAATTCGTAACGAACGGGCGGGGCTAAAGCTAGAGAGTGGTAAAAAGATGAAAAATCGAAGTGAACTTACCTTCTTCAGCGTTCAGGTCTGAAAACTTTATGCCTCCGCTGAAATGAAAAGAAAACGATAGATGAAACAGTTGGCAAACCAAGGGACTAGTTGGTAAAGAATATCGGTGGGATATCGGATTGTCGCTAGTAGAGAGTGTATCGTTTTAGCTCGTAAAACAGACTAGTCTATACAGAAGATGAGTTATCTATTTGTTCACAGATATGACCTTTTGGTTCATCGAATAACGTAGCAAGCTCATCACAGGTGTGAACGTGAAAGCGAACTCGAAGGCTCGAGTCGTCGGATTGAAAAGCGAGCTCGAGAAGTAGTCCGTCGGGTGCTGTGATTTGAGAACGTCATACTTCTCTATAAGTGACACTAAGCGGTCCCGAAGCGGTGTCACTTACAGAGAGATTATTGTACACAGGTGACGATGTTATTTCTCTCGAGTATCATCGTCCTTTTAATCGTTACTCAACGTGCCATACCGATGCATCGACATCGGAGTAGTATCGCGCACGATGCATACATTCGTCGAACAACTGTTTCCGTAATGAATCATCGTTTGTCACGATCAGGAATATAGTTTATGAACGCTTCATCCACTTTTGCTCCGATGCTAGACAAAGGATGTTTTGAAGTACATCGTACTCCCGTGTTTTCTTACTTTCGTCGGTAATAGAAGCGCGAATTGTTCCTACGTCATCGCGATTGTTATGTTCGTTAGTACGGTTATCCGTGTCTCGATCAATAATTTTATAACTGGACAGCGAAAGGTAACGGAGTAAGCACCGAACGAAAGCTTAAGCGTACGAATTTAAAGCGACTCGTTACGCAGCGAAAACCGATCCGATCCCATCGATATACGACAAAATGGTAAAAGGACGGAGTTTCTAGGATCCTTTTAGCATGCGATATCGAGTGGAAGGATGAAAGATCGGTGGTCGGTTTTCCAAGCATATCCGAATAGCTTCGAATTCGCATCGAAAACATTCGTACCACGGTCATATCAGTTTCTTCCTCTATCTATGAATTTATTATTGTGTAATTGCATACCTGAGCAGCACGGTCGCTGTTTCGGGAACACGGAATACCTGAAAAAGAAAATAACGTGCGCTCTATCGAATCCACATTGAAGGGCGGTAATCCCAAAATCAGTTCGTATATCCAATTAATTTGCTCTTTCTCATACTTTTTCATGGATAACAAGCTTTATTCCCGTTGGATGCGTTGCCACGTGGGGAAACAGTCTCCACGGAAAAAGAAAATATTTACAGATCTTGGATGTAAAGTAGTCGTGTACGTGGAAGTTTGTATACGGCGATCCTTTCGTGCTTTCGTTGTTAAGCAGGTTTAATCACACGAACTCGTGAATCTTTTTGGCAAAAATTTTGGCAAGGTGAAACCGGGGTAAGAACGTAGACATTACGGATGGCGCAGACATAAAATTAAATAATCGGGCTTGCTTAATTAACTAGAGGCTATTGAACTCTTTGGGGTATTTCATTTGAACCGAAGCATCGGTCGTCTCTCTGCTATACGAAAAGCGCAATGAACAACAGGGTAAAGCAGGCTTACCTTCCAACCCATGTTTTCGAAGAACGTGCATAACCGCATCTGACCGGTTGTTTTCCCGCCACAAGGACCTGAAACACAAAAGCGCAAAACGTTCTTTAACCGACTCGTTCCTTTCTTTATTTTTAATCTCTTTGTCAGCAATTCCGGTCGTCGCTGTCTCTATTCCGCGTTGTTCCACGCCATTACCAGTGAGATAAAAACGGTTAATTAGAGGGAAGCAAATCGCTTCGTTTCGACATGCGTAGGCTATAAGATACGCAGGAGGATCGTAAGCGACGAAGAAAATTCGCGTTGGCGGAAAGGATTATCCCTGTCGAACGAAAGCAAGTTCAAAGGGTTATGACGTCGCCAACCTTGACCTCCGCGTACACGTAGCTATTGGGTATCCATACGGATCCGAACAGCGCAAATAGGAATGACGTGACGCGACTGGTTTATGAAGCCTTAAACTACGAAAATAAAATGCAACGTGACCCGTGCAAATTTCTACTTGCTCGAACAGAGTCACTCCGAGCGTGAAAAAGAGAACAACGATAAGGACTATGTATACGCAAATTTATTTCTAATTATCGCCAATAATTGTTCTTAACACATTTGCACTCTACCATTCAAGGTCTTGGTTCTCCTAAACGTCATCGAGACCTTAGTCCCTATCGCGTATCTAGTGACTTGAGCCCCGGATATGTTACTAGCCTCGGCGACTAAACCTTCTCATCTACCGATGAAGCTTACGGAAATTTTCTTTCACGACTTTAACGATGTTAAAAATTGATATATTTTTTAAACTGTCTTCACATTGGAAGGAACGTGCAACGTTTCCTTGCCTACTGGGCACGTGCAAGAGATAGGGATGATAAGTCTCAAGCGTTAATATTTCGAGGCACGCACGTGTCGTGTAGATGTTCGAGCACGTTTATTGCTCTCGTTTCGAATATTGCCGAACCAGACGATGCGCGTAGATTAAAAGATGTCTCCTGTCAGTGTATACGCGATTGCGTGCCCCCCTAACCAGTTGTACGATATATACGCTCATTTACTTGTAACTGGTTTGAATTGTACGCAGACTTTGCGAGGAGTTTTTTGCCCCGACCACTCTACATTGCAAATATCGTCGGTGATGAAAAATGGCGAATGCGCATGTAAAACTGGTCACTATGGTAATGCTAACAACAGTATGGTAAGGAGATGCAGAGGTATCGGAAAGTTTCGATACGAACATGCGTAGATATGTGTTCGTTCAATGACCGATCGAGATGCTTCTGATTAAATCAATTCTCTCCATCCTCCTCGTTGTCTCAATAACTAAAATGAAGTGTTAATGTATCGGCGCGATTGTTCGATTCGGCATTCGAGGTTACTGATCGAGGGGTAAATCATTCAACGAGATCTTTCGTTTAAGAAACGTAGATTCTAGAACTGACCTTGCATTGTGCTATCGAATTCATTTTGTTATATGCTATCGAATATTATTTCAAAGCGTAGAAAAAAGATAATATACGTAGTTGGTTGTATTTTTGCGTTTGCTATACACGTGACGCGTATTTCTTTATAGAGGGTGTTACCGGACGACAGGTGGTACCATTGGTACCTGCACTGCTTACAATTCTGCCTCCAACCGCACAGCTACAGGTTATTCTTATCGTTAGTCCGTTACTGTATCAGTCAAATCGTAATAATATGTCGTGAAATCCAAATCACCACCCAGACAAAAGGATGATACAGAAAGATTAATCGAGCATCGTTGATTACATGATTAATCTGCGGTGGTCGTAAAAGAGTTATACATTTAGACGCAGCAGTTCTTAATACCGTTGTTAACCGGCGCAAACAGACTAAGAGTGGACCGGTAGCCCGTCGACTGAAGATGGATTACGAACATTACGGAGGACAACGAATATGAAAGTGTAAACGAAAATATATCGAGTTAATTGGAAACAATTCTCAAACTGGATTTTCTCGTAAACGAAAACTCGAAAGGAAAAACGTTGCTCCCCTTTTCGACTTATTTTCGCACGTATAATCATCCCTAACCTGATCATGCGTCTGGTAACACCCAGTATACATCACGATATTTATAGAAATAGAAATTGGATCCTGCATTTGTTTATTGTTTTCTTTCTGAACGCTTATCGAAATGTTTGTAACGGGAAAACAAATTTCTGACTGTCATATATCGTCGCGATGCTATGTAAATGATCCGTGATACGTGTTTTTGACGACTTAAATTTAGACACGTCGAGCTGTCAATATCGATATAATATTTCGAGTTATTCCATAGGCAGCGAATTTAAATAACCGCGTTTGTATAGTTGTCCGTATGAATAATTTGGTACGGGCGAGTGTAAAGAAGTGAATTTATGTATGCGCAAATTTACGATAAACACGAAGAAACTTTTTCTGTTTTATGGAAATTCGATTAACATTTTTACACCGCTGATAAGCTTCCAAGGTATCTGAGTGTAACGTGATTGTCAAAGCAACGAAAAGGCGGAAACGAATTACATTTCCATGACACATGGAATGTATGACAATGAAATTATTCGCAGGAAGAAAAAATATAACTTACCTCCAGTGAGCACCACTTTATACACCCGCTTCTGCTCCATGTTGAATCAGTATTTTTAGAGCCTTTTTTCGCTGCTCGAGTCCACGAGGTGTTTCGAGTCGATTTCGATGGAAAGATGGAGGTAGGTCTTCGTCTGGCACGTGAACGGTGTCAACGATTGTACGAATACTACATGAACACTTCACCGTATATTTCGATATATCGCGGAGTCAGATACATCGAGGATATGGGAATAAAGTGATGATATCTCAACGTAGAAAGACAGTAAACTGCCACTCGATGGTGCAGACGTCTGCCTCAAAATGAAGCTGTCCGTGAGTGCGTTTAATCGAGTTATACTATTCTCTTTGTGTTACGGCCATGCGCAATACGGAAACGTCCGAATATACAGCGGTTGCTTACGGAACTGCCCGAGCAACACTTGACATCAATTTGTCGCTGCGTTCGATTTCTGGCGAGCATTAAATAATCAAAAATTTCGAATTTCCTCGAACTTTCTTTCTCAAATCTACTTTCCTTTCATTTCCTTCGATAACAATCGTGATACGCGATCGAAATTTCAAAATTAAGCGATACACACACGTACACATGCGCGTAATCGTTACGTATTCGTTTATGTTTCCATTTCTTATACTGGCAATGAAATCTTCGATACGTTCTTCTTAACACACACACGTGTGCATATCTATGTGACTTTCTTTTAAGGATTTTACGCGCTAAATTTAATTTTGGTAATGTAATAGAAAGAAATGCAGAAGCAGTTTATATAGCACCTCTTTATCTTTCCATCGATCGTTACCTGTACAATGGTTATAAATTACAGCGACCTTTTTTTTAAGCATACAATAAAACGTTTCCACTTGTTTTCGCAACGAAATTAATTTACAATATTTTCATTTGCAACCCGCTTCTTACGAAATTAATTACAACGTACGTCTGTAAAATATATTTATTTTCACAAAAGGGTAATACGTAATTCAACTAGTTCGGATACAACCAAAAGATACAAATATTCATTTACACAGCTAGCTAATTTACCTCTAATATTAAGAAATATAATCTTACGTACTTGATCTCATTGACAATGTAATTTTGAATTTTGATCTCACGATACTTTTTACATTTTCACGTCTGTTCGTATTAATAGAACGAGTGAAATATTGAAAAATGGTAGTCTATCGGTACTCTATGGGCAGACGTAATAACATCTAGATATCTTATCGTTGATGTCTCGCGATCATTGTGAACACGTGCACACGCATTTAAAGGCACGAAAACAAACGCGCGCACTATAAAATACTTTCAGTGTTATTATTAATAAGGTAAAGACAACAAGTGGAATTAACATCTAGACCGTCAAATGAGATCTTAATTGCTTCGTCAATGTACCAATTTAGATTTCAATGTAGTCTTTGCACAGCTGTCTGAAAACCTTTACGTTTGGTAAGATCGTTCAATGTAAAGTGGCAGTAGCATACAGTGTTTCTAGTTTTCGTATATAACATTTTCGTAACTATATAATTTTGACAGGATTTTCCATTACATCGTTTTTCCCAAGTACATTTGCGCAGTGTCGCTTATAATCGCGTGTAATTACATTTACAGCTTGAAAAGTAACAAAGAACAGTTTCTTTTACACAAAAGTTCGATCAACTCGTAAGCATATTTAATACGTGGATTATAGTACTCGTATTAAATATAATAAAGGGTGTGTGAAGAGAAATAAACAGGATTAAGAGTATCAGCTTGACTGTATTCAATTTCCTATTTACAATCTATCTTTTCAACTAATACGCACGCCTATGGGTGCATTTCCATAAATTTAGATAAATAGCACCGAGAATTGAACAATAAGAAGAGAAACAACCTTTGTGTCTACTTAAGTGTAATTCGCGTGACTTTTGTATGCATGTCGATACGATTCGTCCGTATGGAACGTCAATAAGGATTCTTTACTGTACGTTATTAATGTATCGCATACAAACATGAATGCATTTAGCTTATCTAATTTTAAGGCAAGAGTTTCTTTGCGTCTTACACGGATTCACGTGTAACATATCGTCCTCTTTACCATCGTTTGTTCCCCGAGTTCTCTTTCGATAATCATGCCTACTAATAATAATAATCAGATGCATTCTGCATTGCGTACTTAATAAAGTAACTTTTAAGCTATTTTGTACTCCGAAATTGGTACGCAAATACATCGTCTGTTTGATATGGAGTTCTGCTTCAGTGAAACTGCGAATGCAGAGAAAGGCAACGTTATATATCGTATTGCTTTGTGCCAAAAGAGAAGCAATATTTTTAGTTTTCTTTTTTTTTTTTTTCCTTTTGCTATTCGAAGTGAAGAACATTCTACAGAAGACGCTTTCGGTTCCTTAAGAGGAATTTTCCATTCTTTATTTCAAATGTTCGGCGACATTCGATCGCTAACACTTCCTCGAAACGTTGAAATACTTGTCTTCTATACAGACCTTACAGCCTAGATACAATTTATTTAACTCAGCACAAACGGCAATTAATATAATGGAAATTAAAATCGGATTTTGTATTCGATTGCAATTCATTATGTTGAAACTTAAGTTTGCAATATTACTAAAAAAGTTTAAGTTACATCGTCATTGGTTTCTGTTAATTCGTTATTCGTATCCACAGGCTAGCTTATATTTATTAAAAAAATAATCTGTAATATGATACAGACAATAAATAGATATTGTGTAATTAATATTCTTATCAATAATATCATCGTAAAAAGGCTTTCGTTTGCAATGGAGCACTTTCTGCCATTAAATTTCCCTGAATAGAAGTATAGAATAAAATTATTTAGATTACTTTGTATAAAAATTAGATTTAGGGTTCGTTTCTTCAACAAACTGAATAAAAGTATGTTATCCGAAGATAAAACTTATATTGCCTAAATATTTGTGTATTATTTGTACTGTTGATCTGTATTTGGATGATCCTCAGAAGTTTGGAATTTCTGTGTCCAACACTGGCCATACGTTTAAAAATATTTTTAATTCCATTTGATTTTCATGGTAGAGGAAGATTACAACTATATCTGTATAGGCAAGCAATAAGAAACGGCAATTTAATTTATTTCGTGCCAACCGATTGTTTCTAAACAGTTGACATTTCTGATATTAGCGAAGCAACGACGTTCTTATGTTTTATAAGTGCGAAGCGATATTCGTAGATATTCTTTGTTTCATAAGAATACGCAGATGATCATGTTCGTCTGATGTAACATCGCAGATTCGTTACAGAAATTGTGCTCTGCCACTCAAGTTTTCAGTCCCCTGGTATGTATTATACTTTAATTACATCATTTTTTCCTAATTTTCTTTAATGTGACAGATACAGAACTGTGGTCTTTATCTTGTTTTTTAACATCGGAATGAAGTATTAATTCACTTTAGAGTTTTTCATGCTTAATTTCAAAATTTTCAGTCCCCTCGTCTCAGTCTTCTGCCAAATATCTTTTACAAAAGCATTAATAAAATTATATGCATTTATTTATTTGTTTAGCTGATTTTGTGGCATAGCTAGTATGTCCTATGGGATATTGTAAACCTATTTATATCTCATCGATTCAATAAAAATTGCGCGGAGAAAAATTACTATGAAATAATTTTATTTTTCTGAGAATCACCCATTTGAAAGTATAAAATTTGCTTTCAACTGTTGTAAACTACAATAATACGTATAATTATGTAAATAAATTTTTGTAAAACAATAATCATTTATCACAAACAGAAAACAAATTTTAAGCAATATGTGAGAAACAATTGTATAGTATATTACATTATTAATATTATTATTATTATTATTATTATCATTATTATTAATATTAATATTATTATTATTATTATTATTATTATTTTTATTATTACGATTCCACATAAATTTGTTCTTCAACACATTGAACTGAACAACTAATGTAGCCAAACTAAAATAATATTTTTCAATGTCTATTTTTTACATAGCCAATTTTTCTTTTTTCACTTCAAAATATACATATAGTATATTGCAACGAGCAATTAATCTTGTACGAGCCCAATTCATTATTGCTTGTTCATGGCTATATGTATATACAAAGATGTATTGAAAATTTTAATGGAGGACGTCTTGCGGTGCGAATAAAGAAAGAACAGCACAATTTTTTAACAAGCTATATGCATAGTTTCTTTATGTCAAAAATTTATATACTTTATTATAACCATTCCTGTCACGAATGTTATGTAACAGCTAAAGTAAGTTAATAACCATATTTGTCATTAACCTTATGTTGCATGCATTACAATTCTTTGTTAAGTATAAGAACCTGCTTCATTAAACATTCGAATAAAAAATATGAATTGAATAATTCAAACTTCGATAAAAAAACAGATAACAATTGTGTAAAATAAAGTATTTGCTACAAAATTTGATTTAGCGAAAGGAAAAGAGACTTTGCAATTCTTTCTACAAATAAAACTTTGTACAAAAAGTTTTACTTGTAATTTTTGAATTTACAATTTTAGATCGCTTATAAATGGAAAGAAATTTGAATAAACTTTAAAAGAAACAGAAAGATTTTATAAATATTGTATACTATTCGTTATACAAAGTGTATCAAAAAAGATTGGATGAAACTTTGTGCACAATTTCTATGTATTATAGCAAGAAAAAAGATTCGTATAAACAAATGTTCTAAAATATTCTTTTTTCACAGTACAATTTGATTTAATTTTGGTAATATATTTCAAACATTCAATTTCCGAATATATGTTTATGTGAACTTCTCTTCCTTCTCTAACACATACAATTCATATGCAAAGTTTCATCCAATACGTAAAATATTACATGATATAAGTAAATTTGAAGAAAGTGATCCATTGATAATATTTGTCATATTAATTGCCCAACACACTATGTACCTTTTTTATAAAAATATTGTAAATAAATTATGGCAATAATGTTCAACAATTACAATATTCATGCAATAAGTAACTGGTAACAATGTACGTAAGGAGTGGTAACGCTTTAAATGTGTAGCAAATATCAAAAGAGTTTCTTAAATATTATGCATCATACCAATCAATTTTTTGCACAAATTTTAGTGGTATGCCCATGTGAAGTAATTCATCTTGAGATTTATACCTTATATCTGGGTAGTAATAAATTAATGCTTGCCAACATATTTCTGATAATTTAGGGATTGTTAACCATGCAGAATGAACTGCATCAGTTCTTACAACCTGCAACATTTTTCAGAACAATTTAGCAAATTGTAAGTTAAAGGAAAAAAAGTAAGAAAATAAGAAAGTTATAACAACCTTATTATTTTCTTTAATAATACCGCCAAATGTATACATGCGTCCTTCTGGAGTAAGAGTTGCAGAATGGAAATACACAGGACGTGGAAGTATACATTTTCTTAAACGTGTCCATTGTAGCAACTTCAAATCTAATCTCCAAACATCAGAGAAAACATGATCTCCATTATACCCTCCAGAAATTACCACAGATGTAACACCTGTTTTTTCATCTGTATATTGCACAGATCCATGACAACGTCTAGGTTCTGGTACTGTATTATCATCATTATCACCATACGTGTTTAATATTATCCATTTGTTTGTTTCTAAGTCAAAGGCAGGGATTTCCTAAACACAAATTTAATATTATAATAATGAAAAATTTTTAACTAATTCAATTCCACTCAATTTACAAAATATTTTACACGAGTTCAAAATTGTAAGAAATTATATAAAAATTGACATACCAAGAAACCAAATGCTTCTGTAGCTGTTCCACCTCCCAAAACATATATAAGTTTTCCAT
This sequence comes from Eufriesea mexicana, assembly GCF_001483705.2. Taxonomy (NCBI): domain Eukaryota; kingdom Metazoa; phylum Arthropoda; class Insecta; order Hymenoptera; family Apidae; genus Eufriesea; species Eufriesea mexicana. The sequence goes on along the minus strand of NW_016908444.1, from coordinate 861,731 downwards.
CAAAAGCTAATTCATGTCTATATCGTCCTGTAGGTTCACTCTGATCTCTTCCAGAACAAATATAAACAGTTTCCCAAACACCAGTCCTAAGATCAAATCTATGAATATCACAAGTATATTCGTATCCTGTAGTACCACCAACAGTATATAAATATGACCCATGACATACTAAAGCTTGTCCATATTGGGGTTCAGGTAGATCTCCTTTTGCAGGAACTATGTACATTTTACCATCATTAACATTGCACACATAAAGATGATTACTACAACTATGTCCAAATGGTACACCAGTCCCACCATAAACCATTAGGACATTACCCCTTAAAATCACTGCATTAGATGCCAATTCATTGGGCATATTATCTTGACCTGGTAAACGCTTCCATTGTTGTGTAACAAGATTGAATTTCCAAACTTCTTTGAAAAGCGGTTTACTAGAAATCCAAGTCTGATCATTTCGCATTTCAGGATCAGTATCAGAGATACACGGATTAAATCCACCATAAGAATACAAGTTCTTATGATCACAAACTATTCTATGTCCACTTCTAGCTTTTGGACGTTCTAGACTCTGTGCTTCATGTTTCATGAACATAAATGGTTTAAATGTATACATGACTATCATCGTAATTGACAATGGATCGTCGGTTTCCAGAAAAGTATGTAGTTAAAAATACAGATGTTTCTCGCCAGACGTTTTTTATACGATCCAAAAAAATATGTTTAAACTGAACGTTGTATAGCATTCGTACATATCGTTTTGCTTCTATTCAAGCAGATTACTTGTCGCGTTGAGGTTTATACATATGAAGTTTATACATAAACATATGAGCATTGTTTCGATTCGCATAAGAAATTTTTAACACAGACATCTTGTACGAATTCTGCAATACATCTGGTGTACTTTTCTCACATCGGTAAACATGGCGTAACGCAATAAAATTCCGTGCTAGTCTTCTGGATGATCGTTTATTTATCGAACATAAAATATTGTATTTTAATCGATTTTTAACGTTTCACTTTTAAGCCACTTTTTCCAACTGTACACATACAGCTGTAAACTCATGCTTCATTTAAAACTGCAAACTTGTTCCTTTACGCCTATGCAGTAATACAGCTGCGACTGCGCGGCTTTGATCAGCTGACTGATTATATTCAATCGCATTCACTAATAGTTTATTGTGCAAATTGTTTTCATTTCATGTAAACAGCCAAAACGTCGTACCGTATTTAATTGCATATTTTATAAATTTTATTTAACATAGAAATTATTTATCGAAATGTTAAACAGGTAGATATACCATTCCTATCCATATATGGTTCTTATAATAATGCTTTTTACAAAACGTAATAATTTCGCAGCAATTTTATTATTTTATTTATAATAGGAAAATTTTTTTTAAACTTCAATCAAGGATCGAAAAGAAACATATGTTTTCTCATTTATTTACAATTTTAAATTTATATTGTATACAACTTCCACAAGGAACTTTCGCGCCATCTATTCGCTATACCTGTAAGTATCTATAAATGTTGTCGTTGACGGTCGGTAAATATTTACTGCGTTCAAGTACAGAATAATTTATTTTAATAATTACAATGCATAACTGTACGAAGAAAAATAACGAATCGATCGTATATACCATTCTGCGTTTCACGAGACTGTATTTCTTAAGAAACATTTCAAACGTAGCTTCGTTTCATTCTCCGCTATATCTTGTCGTATCTAAAGAGAAATGTACACAGCGATGCATGTAGTAATTTATCATTTTTAAATATTACACATTTCTTATAAATGCAGAAAGATATTAAATTAGCGACCTTTGCGAGCAAAGGACCAGTTAACTTATCTGGAACTATAACGTTATCCTCTACTTCTTCTTCCTCGTTTATGGTATTCCTTTTTGAATATACCGTATCCCGTGTCAAGAATTTAATGCTATCGCGTGAGAGGGCCGGGGCAATTAATGCCGCAAGTGGTACGCTTTCGTTAATTAAACCTGCAGAAAAACCGAGGAAGAAATTATAAATATCGCGAATTATAAAATATTAATTTAATCACGATAAAACCTTGATTATTAATTCTCTTGGTCTTAAGAGAGGCGCACATTTGTCCTACTAAGATTCTTTGAGTGTTCGTCATTCTTTGCAATATTACATGATTCGCGTCTAAATGGCCGAGATCCTGGGCAAATTTCCAAGACTGCAACCACACGGAATAGGAAAAATATTTCTTATCAGATCTTTTCCTTTTGAATATTTCAGACTTTGAAATGCCGTTGCAATAACACTTCTTTTTTTCGTTTCTATACTTTTCTTACGAACACCTTACTTTGGAATTCGAAGTACGTTTAGCGAGAACATTTCCTGAAACTCTCAGTTGATCGGCCGCTTTTATCTTCGAGTTTTTCCTTAAGCTGCTTCCACACTTCGTCTCGGAGTCTTGCACGTTGCTTTCCTTCGGTTTGCCAGAAAATGCACCTTTACGATAGCCTTTGCGTCTGTCCCAGCGGGACCAATTTTTACTCTTAGTCTTTCCTCGTTTCTTCTCAGATTTTTCCTTACCGGGACCTGCGGATGTTATCCCGGCAATTCCATTTTCCTCCGACTTATTCTCGTCGAGAAATATGTTATTTCGTATCTCGGTAATTAGAGCATCGAGAGGTGGTAGCGATGGCATTTCCAGAGTGAACGCGATTATCTCTGTTTCTAGAATTTCCTCGAATCGGAGATCTATTTCATCCGCCACTGTCGCCAGTGAAACCACGAAGCTTTCCGGAGACGAGACTAACGACTGACCCAACAGGGATTGCATAAAATTCTGCATGTCCAGCCGTAACAACATTTTATTTATTTCTTCTATGTCTTTCGCGGTGTCGATTATTTTCTTCGACTTTTCAGGGTTCACGCGTTCCAGAACTTCGAACACGGTCTGCACCAAAGCCTGCAGTTGATAATTCACAAGGATCGGTACGACTTTGTAATCTTTGCTTTGAAGTTCGATGCATTTAACGGGCGCGTTCAGATAAATACACTTCCTGTATTTTTTAGTCACTTCGGAATGCAAGGTGGCCGAGAGAAGAGAATTCGTCGACGGTCGACTTCCGAATATATTACACGGAGACTTGGTGCTAGAAGTTTTCGAAGGCGGGTCTTGCATCGCTCCGATGCTAGATTTTATGGTAATCAGCTCTTTGGCGGTGGCATCGTAATTCCTTTTTCTTTTCGACTTCAGCATGGTGATCCCATGGTCCAGCTTGTACGACGAACCAAACGTGGACCTCCTCGATGGGCTACGCGTCGATCTCGTAACCCAATTTCTAGTCGACGCGTTTGTGTTCGTTCTACTTAAGAGATCGTCATCGTCGTCCAGATGGAAAGACATACTGTTCTCTTCCAGTTTATTCAGTTCCATGCTGGACGATGCGAATTTTCTTCTCGCTACGCCTTCCGCGAGAGCCTGTTTTATTCGCAGCTCATGGGAGGCGCCGAGCAAAGAGTAAACGTGAGGCGAAATCGAGGGCATTTTTTCAAAGCCCTGCAACATAGTCCTCGTGTGTTTGGCGTTCGACGACAAAGCTTTCTCAAAATCGGCGTCGTTCTCCACATATTGCTTGTATTTCTCCTCGAATTCGCGTATCGCCTGCTCCTCCAAAATCTTCTTCCGTGGGTCCTCGTGGAGCTTCGTGTTCGACGAGACCACGTGAGTGTCCACTACGTAACACGGTATGCTATTGTTCCATGCTCCAGAGAAATGCTTCCTTTTAGCTGCAAAAGATTTATCTTATTGTCTGACAAAAGTATCTTACGTTATTCCTACGAAAAACTGTACCTTTCTCCAGTAAAGATGTAACAGGTCTGACCCTGGTGTCGTCGTTGTTTCTCCACTTCGTGCTATGAGCAGTCAACAGGTGGAGGCAGAGAACCTTGTCAGGATCTACTTCGTCCTTGGTGAAAACTATCGAGCGTACGAATTCGTAGGAATCTTTCGGTGTCTGCTCCGGCTTGGTCATCTCGTTGCATTTTTTGATCGCTCCGGTGCAATGGTAGCAAAATCCAGGATTATGAGTTTCGTACATGCGTACATTAACAGCCTGCACGTCAATTGCTCGCAATTAAATCGGAAGATTAGACGGCGAACCGCGTTGATCGCCAGAATACACGGTACAGTAACCTGATCTCTGGTGAAATTGTAAAGTACGATCGAAATTGCGGAGCAAGGCGTTCTCTACGAAAAACTACGGAAAAGCATGGGTTAAAAAGGAAAAGGAAACTGCGTGCATCCTCGACGAGTGGTTTCTCGTGCGCAGTTTCCGAGAGACCTTACGTTTGATTCAAAGGACGGCTGTGGAGCTTCCAGGTTCTTGTGACGGGATCGAAACCGGTGCCTCGCAGTCTCTATCATCCTCAAGTCCGACTTTTCCACCTTCTCGAGTTTCACAAGTTCTTGCGCCAGCCTTTGACGGCTAATCTCGTTCTGCTTAGCAAGCTTGGCTTGCAGCGTTGCGTTGCATTTCATGGTCATCGTGCTTATTAATTTTCGTGGCCGTCGAGAAATTTCGTTGGGCGAAGGTCTGAGAAAAAGAAGCGGTAAGGACGAGAGGAAAGTGACGGATGAAACGGACCTGCTTTCCTTCCGCTCCGTTCAATTGTACAGCAACGTGAACGTAAACGCGCTTCACTTCGTATTGGATAATTCTATTTAGTTGCTTCTGAGATTTCCCCTGACTTTCGACCAATTAGGCTCGTAATTGTAACGCAGATTAATCGCGATGAGGATACTCTTGATTTTCACTGTCGTTCATCTTGCGAATTGTTTCAAAATTGCCAAATCATTCCGGAGCATCTGAAAAATAGAAATTTTCGTTACGTTTACCGTGTATGCACGTCCGATGTTCATTTTAAATCGAATTCGTGGCAGTTGGCGCGACATCTAGGAAGATAATAAGTACACGAAACAGGCTGGAACATAAAGCTAATTACGAACCAGTCGAGCCTATTACGTAACGTATGAAAATTCTTGGCACGACTTGCTCAGAAACGTACTTTCTTGTAGGCCTTTGTTATTTATAGGCCAAGGAATTTATTTACCACGAGCAAGAATGTATAACGACTGCGACTTTGCACCGTCGGAGTCATCGCGATCGTAATAAGCGTAAATACTCGTTCATCGTGCCAATTGTAACTGATTGCTTTTCTTTGATTTCCCGTGTCAACGTGACGATCGTGCTTGACACCGAGTATTCAATCTTCGATATCGTATCGAGCATCTACGTTGTAACAACCATGCCCTCCGTGTAATCGAAAAGTATTCTTTCCCACTGAAAACACCTATAACGCGTGCATAACATGTATCGATATATTGTATCGATTCCTATAAATCATCACCGATATCGATTTGTCCTCGCTGCGCGTTGATCGACACGCTTCATAAATACTACCGGGGAACGAGTTTCGTAATCGATCTGCGCACAATCAATCGTTGTATCGGCTTTCGAGAATGGCTCACTTTCGAAAATTTCACTATTCCTATCTAGACACGGTAAGCTAATTAAGAGAAACTATGTCGTATACATTGTTCGGAATTTGTTATTTAAAATTAACCTGTAATTATTTTCTCGTTTACTCGAGTCGTATCGAGGCGATCGGTGCAAAGAACGAAAGAAAACTCTCGTATCTTATCGTTCGTAAATACATCGATGCAGGAATAACGAAAAAAATTATTCCGGAAATGCAAAATAACGCCATTGTTGATGCCGCGATAAACAATGCGCGGTAATTGGTGGATCGGGCGAGTGTCGCTAATACGGTGACGCTGATTGGTCGAACGGTCGGTTAGATTGGTCGAGATTGATCGCGCGCATCGGTTACATCAGTGTTTCATCGTGAAGCGTGCGTGCGTGTTCCATCTGGTTTGGAAGTGCGTTTTGTTTACGCGGATTTCTTTGGTAGGCTAGAAGCGAAGATACAAGAGTGACGAGGAGGCGCGACGGTTAGGAAGGCCGGCAGTGTGACGGGCCGCGTGGTAGGAGGTTGCTGCGATTCAATTTCAGTCGAAGCGCGCCAGGCAGACCGAACGCTAGCAAGAACCGGCTGCTCTCTTTTCCGCACCTCGTGCCTCGCTTTTCGAATACCATCGAATCTGCTGGTGCACGCGCGCACCGCACTGCGTCTCTCTTCGTTCTACCGTAGTGTATTCGCGAGACTAGGATGCACGTGTGTCCGTAGCCAGAGGGAGATGCTCGTAGCAACGTGTGTGTGCACGCGACCGAGAGCGGCCCTCCAGCATCCGAGTAAGTGTTTACGTCGTCGTGCGTGTAACCCAGCGCGGACAACCGTTGCTCGAAAACCAGTACCCCTTGCGTTTTTGAACGCGTTCGAAAAAAAGCCGATACGTCAACGACCCAGTTTCGCGAGAGGAGTGTCGAGTGACGGGGCGGTTCGCGAGAGTGATCTTTGACTCCAATCGAATCGAATCGAATCGAATCGAACCGAATTGAAACGTACGCGAATCGAATCGAAAACGTGAAATCCGTTAACGGCTATTCCAACCGTGTCGGTGGTTGAGACGTCGATGTTTTCGCGTCAACGACGCCCCTGTAGGATTTTCGAAAATAAACACGAACAGAGGAAGTATCGATGACGCGTGAAGGATGTGTTCGTCGTTGCGTTGAAAGGACGCGCTGTGAGTTTGGACATGTTGAATCGAAAGGTCGTCACGTATTATACGCATAGTCCTCGTTCGTCCTATATACACATACACACGCTGGAGAGTTTCGTCAACTCGCCGATAGACCTGCGTCGCGTTATGATCGTATAATCCGTGCGACCACGTGACACGAGATGCGACCGTTTGCCGCCATGAGAGCACGGGGATAAGGAAGGAGGACACTCGTCTCTCAGAATGGAATTCGGAGGTTACAAAGGTACCGGTCCCCGTGTTAGGGTGCGACGACGCGCGGAATTAGGTAGACGGCTCACCAGGAGGCTATCTCTGGTCGCGAAAATGCCAGCTGCCATTCTTAGTAAGGCGAATCCACCTGAACCAAGGCCAGTAGAAATCACGGCGATCGCGCCTGACAAGACACACCTTACCGTAAGTAAATTATCTTTTATCCTTTCTCGTTTTTTCTTTCGCTTCGAGTATCTCGTCGCGCGTCGTTTTAGTTTCGAAATTACGTATTCGATGCCGAATATCGATCGATTTCGACCGTTGGTGTTTCATTCGCACGGTTTGCACGCGCTACCCGAAACGATACGACATTTTTCCGAAGATTTCGTAAACTGTCGGTCGTCCGTTCGTTTGTTCGTTCGTTCTTTCGCCGTTGACGTCGTTGTCGTCGATTCGAGCGTATCGCGTCTAGCGTGGCGATTGTTTCGAACCGTGTCGCACACGTATCTCCGTCGTAATATCGTGGAAAAGCTCGAACCTATATTCGAGCGACTCTCGGATTCCGTGGTAGAAATCGAAACTCGGCGTAGGGTTCGAACGATTAATGTACCAACACGTAGACCGTGCACCGACTACACGGTGCCGTACATTCTATACAGGAGTAAGAGGCGTTACCTTCGGTATTTAAGCGCTCTATAGAAACGTTGCACGTCATTCTCCTCTCGCGTGTTCGTACACGGTGCTTTGCCTCTTTCTCTTCGTACGTACATATACTCTTTCGCTGACTTTTGTTAGCGTTCGTTCAACGTTTATTACAGGCCGTTCGCTTTTAATTATTTCCGATGGGATTAATGAATGTTTGGATTCTGGTTCGATCGTGTATTTACAACATCCCGTTTAGCAGATGTGTCTACAAGCCGTGTGCACCGGCCGAGGTACAAACCGGCAACTTTTGATTCACAACCGCTTTTCCTTTTCCATTCTCCGACGGCCTAGCTTCCAGTAGAACGAAGATCCTAATCTTTTCGAATGCTTCTTCGAATAATCATTGTTTCTTCCTCCTCGTTTTTTACCACGGCTCTCGATTCAGTCTGGGAAAAGAAACATTCCCGACATTTTCGTACGGCGTTTGATACACCCGTGCCGTATACGCATGCGTGTTTGCACGTGCGTAGAACGAGCTCGCGAAAAGAAAAGTGAAGGCGTCGTACGTATGCACGGTGGCGTTCCTTGAACTCCACCGACTTCTACACGTAATCGTCGTAAGAAAGAAAGTGCGCAACGTGATCGATAGCAGCACTTTCTAGCGTGGAACGAAATGCACTTTGTCCCCGTTCGAACTTTTACGAACTTTTACGAACTTTTCCTAACGTTCTTCCACCCGCGATGTATCGATCACGCGATCGATCTCGCGATCGCGAGTCGCGCTCGACACATAACGTGGGTGGGAACGAACACAATCGACTCACGACCGATTTCATTTTTCAAACACTCTCGTATCGCGCACGCGCGCGCGCGCGCGCGTCCATCGCATACCCGGCTAGACACGGGGCTACCGTGTGGGCCATAGATACCGATCGTTTAGACCGGAATGATAATTTTTCCACTTTTACGCGGACACGTACCGCGTGGCCGATTGCACAAAGCCGTCGCACGTGCACGCGTGCATACCACCACGGCGTTGCATCGTGCGGATAACTGTTATTTCCACCGAGCTTTCGTGCCGTTTACCTATAAGCAGAAAACCCTAATTAAATGCTAATGCGGCATAGACAAGCGTTTTCGCCGTTGATCGAGCGATCTCACGTCTCTAGACGCGTTTCCTGGGATTTACGATCTAATTGCGGGATAATTTGTAGCTCCGATTTGCACGGAAGGAATAACTCTTTCCGTTGTCTCGTTAGGCCATCGATAAAACGCTTTTTCTCCAACCACGCATCTCCCCTTTTCTGCGTTCCAGCGAACTTTTTCCCCGTTTTTCTCCTCTCTCCGTGTCTTTCTCGTCACCGAAAGATTTACACGTCGTCGCGTTCCTCGCGAGACGAACGTTGCAATTAAATTGTCGTTTTACGACGCTCCAACGGGCTCGTCGGTTCTATGATTTCAATGGTCATCGTGTTATATAAGAGCGATCCGTGGTCGCGAGTGTCGTGCAGGTTAGAAAATCTTTCGAGAGATTTCGCTTCGTTCGCTGGTCGTCGCCGGTGACGGTAAAGTCGTACAGAACCACCTATAAATTTCCCTCCAATCTTTCCGCTTGTTCGTGGCCTGCATCGCGTATCGTGAAATATCGCCGCGTTAAAAGGAACCTTGTCTTCGTCGTCGGCCGATTACCGTGGAAATCGTATTGTAATTTATTATATAAATCGGCCGAGCCTGGATGTAACCGCTCTGGATACGAGACAGATTGAATCACAGGCGTCCACAATCGTGCAAATATAAATATTACACGCCGCTTTCTCCGACCAATTTCTTACGATTACCGCGTCGAATTCGAGATAATTAACGATCGAACATCCGGAGGTTAGCGACTTTCCTCGTGTTACCTACGTTACTCCGAGTAGAAACTCGTACCTGCGGTCGAGGATATCGCAGGTACGATCGGGCGTCGAAAGGTGTCCAATGGAATAGTAAGATCGAAATTGATCGAAATTGATCTTCGAGAAAAAGAAAGAATAGAAAAGGAGAAAAAAAGAAAGGGATTTTAATCGCTCGATCGCGTCCTTGAATCTTCTCGCACGAAACCGCATTGGAAACCATAATTCCGTGGCGATCGACGAACCGCGCGAGATAAATGGATTCGTAAACGAAAGCAAGGTACACCCCGTACATACGGTACAACATCGAGCCACTTTCTTCGACCAATTATAGTTGCCACGCTATAAAATGTCTCATGACCCCGGACTTATGGTCGATGGCGCGTACACCGGACACTCGTGGCCATCGCGATCCTCGTCCAGCGCCATCGACACGTGAGCCCCCGCTTAAAGGTCACTGACACGGCGCTCGTGGATCGCGAAATTCACTTTCGACCGAAGAAGATCGATCCGTGCCGACGAAACCGACCACGCTCATCTAACTTAACGGAGAAAGTGACGGTCGAATTGGTATCCTCGTATTTAGCATAGAGTCCGCGGTCGAGCATCGCCAGCACGCTCGTTCGTGCTCGATTCCTGCTTATTACGAGCGCACCCGTTTGTCGAGTCCCGCATACTGGCTGCAGCCAGCAGGAAACAGCGACGAGACCGCTTTTGCCTTATCTCCACGGCGTATCTCGCGTTATTTGCCCTTGTCTACCTGTATTTCAGCAACGCTTCGCATCGATCACGGCGACTGGTACAGAACCCTTCGCTCGAACACGCTTTCCGTTTGCTCGAAATGCTAATTTCGTGTTTCGCGTATCGGACCGTGGCTCGCAGGATCGAATTTTTGCCGCGAACCAGCCGGGTTGAGAAATTCGGCTCGGACGAGAGACTGTGCCCGAGCAACTTCCGCGCGGACAGCGTGTAATCGCTGAAAGTAAAAGTTCGAGAAACGAAATCCGTTATGTCGTGCTTCCGCCAGTGTACGATGTTTTTCCGAGCAGGCAATGACGTAACGAGAAATTCGGAAGCGACGAATCGCGGTAGAGTTCTCTCGCGAAGGATGAGTCCGCGGAGGGTACGAGCGAGAGTGCGAATTAGATCGGCGTTTATCTCGTTCGATTAACCATTTATCCCGTAGATCGATTGCATTTAGCCGCGCTCGGTTTCATCCTTCGTCGCGCACCTATCAATTATCGTCTATATACACGGATTTCCGCGGCCGTGCATGCGCGTCGCTGCAACCTGGTATGAGTCAACGTCAGCTCGAGAGACAAAGAACACCGGTGCAGAGTAACGTTCTGCCATGGCAGAAATGTCTGTTGTTTCTGCATCTGAATGCAATTTCCTGCGTGCCTATGGTATCAACCTATTTCCATCCGCGTGCCGTCTCTGGCTGCTCGATTTCGTCTCCGAACGACACAATACCGAGACGTGTCAGTGGCTAAATGCGGATTAGGTGAAGATACAGGGAGTACGAGTAGGAGTCCAGGCAAATGAAGCGATCGTTAACGAGATAAGCAGACGGACTTGAAAACGATTCTGGAATCGGGTCGTTTCTTACTTTCTCGAATCGCCTATGGCGCGGCTGAGCATGGGCTGGCGGAGCAACGAAGAATTCCGAAAGTTGTGCATCTGGAGTAGATTGTTCCTAATGTCCGCGGCTAATGATCACGGTGTCGTAATTAAGCGGACTCGAGTGGATTCATTCGTGAGATTGCGAATTTTAGATCTCATTCTGCTCTGATTGCCATAGTCACGCAGCGGTACACTCGCTAATAATGTGACAGTCGGAACGCAGCCACGGTAAACAGTCCAGTATTTTATCACGCTTGACCGCGACCGAGAACGGGCCAACACGCGTAGGTATATCTGGCTAGAGAAATAATTTAACAGCGACAATCTGTCACGGCGGAGAAAAAGCGTATATCCCCGGATGTCGGTCGTTCGTTTCGTCGTTCGATTATCCTTGTTTCCGTTCGACGAATTCGGCCGCGGCGTTTCTGGAGCTAGGCTCAAAGAGTTTCTACTCGAGAGTTTCTACCTGCTGGTTAGCTTGGTTGGAACGATACAACAGGTATCGCGAAGCACGAAAAGCGACGAAGGTACACGAGTTCGGTCGAGTAGCCGGAGATAAGCACGTTGTTCGGGATTAGTGGAATCTACCGAAATTCCTTAGCAGCGATAGGGGTTGAAACGTAAGAAAAAGTTCCCGAAAGTTTCCTCGGTATCTCGGCGACTTGCACCGGAACGTTTACGAGAATCAATAAAACCGTACGTTTTAGCGTTTAACGGTGGCTTTTAGGGATGCTCGCTCGTAAAGCTATGCAAGCACGGTGGATCTTAGGTTGTTTTCCCGCCGATCGTTCCGCAACTTCTTTCCTCTCCGATACGATAACGATCGCTGTCAGTTCTTTGGCGTCTCGCATATCGTACGCGATAATTGCTCGCTCGGATCAACGAAGGAAAGTTGGGCAGCAGCTTTCCGTGCCGGTCGAGCAGGAAAAAGTGGCTGGAACCGGTGGGTCGCGTCGTTGATAAGTCTGCACGCGCGCTGGGTATCGGTACGAGAGATAGGCGGCGCGTTAAAGCGCGATGCTCACGTGCGGTGGTCGAAGAGAAAAGTAGGTTGCATGTGACGAGCAGTCGGTCGAATCGGACGAGAAGACCGTCTGAATGAACCGAAAACCGCTGGAAGCCGAGTACACGGAATTTTCAGGAAGTGATTCACGTTCCGAAGCCCGCGGAGCTTTCACCGGCTACTTACGTCACCCTCGAACGAGGTGACGAGCCGTGACCGATCGAAATTATTGCCAACGCGATCCTGCCCGACGCGTTGCGCGGAATAATTACGAGGCAATGAACTCTATCGAGTCGCGGAATCGGTTTTCGGGGTAGCCACGAAACGCTCGTCGGCACCAGGCTTCCCCGAACTTTGCAGAAGGAAAATCGACCAGAGCAACGAGAATAGCTCGCGTCTGCCAATTCGCGTGTCAAACCGTGTCTCCGAGGGTTATCGCGAAATTCGAAGGTTCGCGAGCCGTGGAATCCTCTGTTGGCTGGCTTTTATCGTAAATAATCGTTGTCCATAAATGTTAGCATCCTCGCGCATTATCGTTAATGCGGGTGCTCGTGCAACGCGAATATCATTCGAACCTGGCTAGCTTCTTTCGGCGCGAGTCTCCGTTCCGTCTGAACGGCTCATTCCGCGTTTCTTTATTTACGCGAGTCGCGTTTAGTTGCGTTTACTTGGCTGCAAAGTACCGACTCTCTCGCCGACGCAATCTCCAGGGTGCAATTTCAGGACCAATTATCGTAGTCGTAAATTAACCGCCGCGGCTACCGCAATGTGGAAGCCGCGACAGCGAGTCTAGGGACATTCGAGGAAACGCAGGAAACGGTGATAATTCCGTAGAGTCGTCCATCTGTGTAAACGGAACGGATTCATCGCAGCAACGCCGAAGATAGTTTCGACGTCACCGCCTAGAGTAGGATATCGGAAACAGCGGAGAGCGGTGGGCTCCGAAAATTCGTTGGCGCGAAAATTTCGAAAGGGAAATCTCGTTACGCGTAATTCGATGAAGGAAGTCCGGCGTGGAAGCGGATACTATTCGGTGGAAGTTGTAAACGGCAAACGAATGACGTCAACGTGACCGATATAGTTAAAACGACTTACGGTATCTTGCGGTTATGGCGTTGCGCAACCCTCGACTAAGGTGGATTAACTGGCGTAAGGTTTCGCAGGATTTCTCGAATTCCATTGACATCGGATGTCTCGGGGGACAAAATAGTTTTCACGCCTCGTACGGCGCGCGTACTCGCGGTTAGTATGTTAATCGCTCGTTAAGAAATCGTAGCCGCTTGCTATCGGCCGTGCAGTATTACGCGATAAGAGGGTAAACTCGACGCGATTCCCTGCACCTTACGCGATGCTTCCAGAACGGAGTTGCGTAATCGGGATTTGGCTACCTTATTGTCTTCTTTCTCCTCTCGCGTAATTTTTCTTTCCCCCTTTTTCGTGACTATCGCGTTCGCGATGTAACGCGCGTTGCGCAATCGAATTCCACGCGTCACGCTATTGACCTTGTTGTCCCGTGCGAACTATTTTAATTGGATCTAGAACGATTTGCAAACACAATGCGAACAAATGTAAAGGAAACTTTAACGACGAATATTCGAACTCAATCGGCATTTTGATCTAAACGCTGCATCGTTTCGCACTGACACTGCAGTCGACGAATTCCTTCCGTTCTCTTATCGGAGTAACGGTGCTCCCAAGCGTCCAGCAATCGATCGTAGTATCTCTCCACGTCGAAGAATTTGAAATACGAATAGGTATGTTTGGTAGGGAAAAGCTTCTCGAAGTTTTCAGCCTGACTGAACTCGTCCTCGTACCGGACGAGCTGCCTCGTGTCGTCCCTCGTCAAGTTCTGCAGGATTTTCTCCAGGTACTCGTTGCGATTCTCTATCGCGTTGATCTCGTTCTGTTTTATCTTCTCGTCGAGGTTCAACGCGGTGCTGTAAAGTCTGCAATCGTGCGCGATCGAGTCGTATCTCTTGTTGCACACCGCGTTGCCCGAAATCTGCTCGTTCCTCGGTATCTGGTAGCCGGCCATGTTCAACACGTTTTTCACCAGTGGGCCCTGGAAAGGAACGGAAACGGCAGTCAGACGTAGGACCGTCGACGTCGTTAATCACGCGTATGATATACTCGTGACTCAATCGATGTGACCATAAATAATTTATCGTCGTTCCCTATGGATTTCCGTGCATCATTGCGGAGGAATTCGAAAGTTGGAAATTAATCGGTGGCAAGCGTGAACGAACTGTATGCAATCGCGATTGGACACGATTATCCTCCAGCCTAACTTCTCGGCCGCGGGTTCGAGAAAGTTCGAATCGCGATAGAGGAAGTTAATTTCCAGTTAGCCTGCGAGCATCCATTTAAATCCTGGTACCTTAATGGCGGTATCGAGTGGCGAGTCCGTGTGCAGAGACGGTAGAATGTTGACTTCGAGTAACCACGGCCTTAAACCCTCGTCCAGGAGTATGTCGAACCCGTACAATTCGTAACAGGTGTAACTCGAGACCAGGTTCTCCGAAATGCTCGCGTTCATGTTCGATTCCACGGCCACGAAGGACTTGACGATCACGTCCTTGATCCGAGTCCACAGTTCAACCACGTTCGCGTCTTCCTGCTTCAGGTAGGACCATAAGCTCGCCAAGGACCATTTGTGTCCTTTGAACGAGTTCACTCCGTCGTTCGTCACGTAGGCTGGATTCTGCTTGTTCACGCTGCTGTTCGTCAGGTGCATGTACTTGTCGCTTAGGTTCGCCCCGCGGACGTACCTACGAACGCATAGTTTCGTTTCCATCGATTTCTCATTCTTATCGCGAAAATCGACGAAACACCGAGCAAGTTGGAATGTTCGAGTTACCTGACCGAGGCGAAGCGAACCAAGCCCTCCTTGTAGATATAAATCCTCATCGGATTGATGCTTGTCAGGAGAACGTAAATTCGCAGATCGAATTTCAAGCCGTTAATGAGTTTCGGCCTGGTGATGTATCGTTGAACGATTACCGAATGCCACTTTGGAATCTCCCACCATTGATTAACAATCTTGATACCCTGGCCACGACCCGCGGACGGTGGTTTGATTATCCACGTGGTACCCATTCCGTGTCTGCTCCACATGTTCTCGAATTTCTGAATCTCCTTTGGCAGAATGTACGTCCTCGGCATCAAGTTGTACTCCTGTGGTCCGAATTTCCTCGACATTCTGCTCAGGTGCGTCCACAGTAGATCCTTGTTGCCAATGTTCTGCGATCCAGGTATGTTGTTTATCTGCGTCGAAGCGTATCGCGTGTCAGGATTTCGCGATAAAATTCGTATCTACTGTAAATTCGAGGAAGATTTGTGTTTACCTTTTGGAAGCTCTTCATGCGTCGATACCTGGTGGTGTCCTTACTGGATAGATTCCAAACACCGGACCAGTCGGTCCCCTTGTTCACTACCTCGTACCCGGAATTGATCAAGATCTTTATCAGTATTCTAGGCATGGACGTGGTGAATTTCCATTTGAGAAGTTGGCCAAAGTCTTTGGGCATCTTCTTAGCGGGTAGTTGATCGTGGCCTCGGAAGAGAACATAGGGCGACACGTACGGGAAGAGGCTTTTTCTCATGGGCACCGGCGAAATGTCCGTAGCCTTATCGCCGTCCGCTCGTTTGTCGAAGATAATCGGTTGCTTGGCATTTTTCGAATGGGTCTTGTCCCTCGTCAATTTCGCCGTCTGACGTCGCGCCACGTCCGCGGACTTGGCTTGGTTGTTACGCAACGCGACTGATCGATGACCACTCGACTTGGTACTCGAACGCAGGAAGACGATTTCCGTGAGTTTCTCGTAGGTCAGCCACTCCTCGTCCGAGTCCAGAGTGAGGTTAATCATGCCGTTGGACGTGCTGGTGGTGGCGCACCGACACGACGCATTTTCAAATCTACGTGGATCGGGGGGATGGCCTAGGTCACTTTGCATCGCGATATCGGTATACTCGTAAATTTTCCGTTCATTATCGTTCAGTGTCTAGATACACCGGGAATTTTAATAGAACTCCATAATCAAACGTTTCGTGGTTAGTTGCGGGTTGAAGTTGCTCGCGGAACTCGTTTCGGTTCGCATGGTCGGCACGATCGCGGCGTCGATTCTCGATAAATTTATGAAACACCCCGACGAACCGTACCATAAAACCATTGGACCGTGACACGGGCTCGGGCGAAGAGCGGCGCCGAAAAATTCGACTAATGCTCGGAGACGCCCAGCGATTCGAACCAGGCTCTCCACTCCTGTTTCGCCGCGCGATTAGATGCGGGTATAACAGCGGCGGGGCGTGCATTAAATCAGTTTCTGTTCACCTATTTCCTATCACGGCGAACAATGCCGCGATTGATTCGACGGCTTTCCGCATTTGCGTGCCAGCCGAACGTTTATCTTGCTCGGAGGAGCGGTCGAACGAGGTAAACACGCCGGCGAACAGGCGGCTGGTTTATGCGCGTAACGCGCGCGCCACGCACACCGTTAACGCGCGTGGTTCCCTTTGGATGCGCATCGACGCATGCCGGCTCCTCGAGTAAGTGGCCAAGCCCACGAAAACTCGCGGGGATAAGGTTAATCCTGCGTAGCGAGGGAAAACGAGGAGAAAAAGGAGCAGGGAGGAAGATCCTTTGGACTCGGGCGGGTGCCCGATAGATCGGCAAATGCGCCTATCGTTCGCCATAGCTCTCCCGTCCGGACTCTAATGGCGATGCTGCTTGATGCTAATTTGTCCTGCGTGCGCGCTAGTTGCGTTTTCCATCTTGCACGATTAATTGTTCGCGGTGTCGTGGTGCGTGGCCGCTGGTTGGCTGTTTCGATCGGTCGGGGCCAGCGTTCCTCTTCTAGCCGCCTCGGCTAGGAATGCGGGGCTCGTGTGTCTCTAATCTGTGGTCGGCGCGCGCTCGCTCGCGCCAGCACGAGAACCAGCACGAGAACCAGCGCGAGAGCGCGCGCACAATGCCCCTGGACAACACGCCACGAGTGCTCGCGGTACAGAATGTAATACTCGCGCGATGCCAGATATAACGCGCATTTACATACGCGATCCGCGATCGAGTGCCCCGGGAAGAGGGTCCGTCCCGTTCTTCCGGCATCCAGCGTTCACTTTCCTCCGGTTCGACCAGCCTGCCGCCAACAGAGATATCGGAAAACGTCTGATTTAAGGAGATCCCGCGTTTCTACGTTTCTAATCCGACCGTGCCGCGACGCAGCCTGCGGAGAGTACACTGCGCGCGATATTAGATATCGCGCGGATTTACATGCCAGGACGAACGATCGCGCGCGCCTTCTTCCGGCATCGCCGTTTACATTTTTAGACTAGCCGTAGCGTCGATTTCCGCGTTCGATCCACGCTCGAGACTATACGTTTTGTATTCCTCTTCTTTCTAAATTTTTCCAAGTTGCAATCGCATTGTTTATCACATGGTACTTTAACCAGAGGTACACTCCGGTCCCGAATCCGTGCACGACGCGAAAGAAATCCGGTATCATTCGTTTCCATTCGAGACGATTCTCGAGACTCGTACCGTTAGCGAGCGGACCAGGTCCATCGTAAATCACTAGCCATGCGATTCGCTTTTTATCAGGCGGGACGAATTTGGGGGACGGATCCAGAACGGGACCAGGCGTCTCATTGTTCTTCCAGGCTCCGTTTTTGTTCGCTCTTTTTCCTGGTTTTGTTCGGGAAAGGGTATCGCGGTGTGTATCGATTCTGGCCGGTTCACGCCCGACACACGCCCCGCGCTGATAGCGTGAAATATCGCGATGCCGCGCCGTGGCACTCGCTATCGCATCGTACTCTTTCACTGTCCACGTGGCGAGCGTAACGCGACGCGAGCGTAAAACTTGGCACTCGATAACTTAAAATTGCTCGATTTCCTGATGAATTTCGCGAGAAATATCTGTACGATCGAGGAACATCGGTATATAATGGAGTTTGCTACCATCTTCCTCCGTTCCTTCGTCCTCGAGACGCGAAGAGTGGAGGAGAGTAAAATCTCGAAAATCCGCGAATCTCATGGACGATCTCGCGGAATCTCGGGAAAATTGCGACGGCTGAGAGGTTAACGAGGAGGCCTCTGGTTGCGAAACTCGAGGACGAAAAGGCAAGGGATAAGAATAAAGGCGGTGCAAAAGATGGCGGAGAGAAGCCTTGAAGGTGTCGCGTGGAGATCGCGGACGCGCGTTGAAAGCGTTTACGCGTCGGTATTCTCGAGCGTGGCGCGAGAAAACGCGGCAATCCGAGACACCGAGAGCCCCTGATGCATCTCTGGTTGCATTGTCTTTGGATGACGGGGAACGTCCTTCGGCTCGCGAGCGCGCGCCTCTACTCGCCGCGCATGCTAGTATCCTCGTGGTGCATCGGAGGTTTCGCAACGCAGCCGGCGATCGGCATACGAACGTGCGTGCTTTCCTGTCACGCGTGATCCTCTCGCGAACCTCGTCTCGATTCGTCGCATCTCGTCGCGCGAAGATCCCATCTCCGATTCATAATTAAAAAGCGACCGGTCGCGGGGGACACGAACGGAATGGCGGATCGGCCGATTCTCGCGAGCGCCTCGGCATGGAAACGCGCGGCGTAGAAAGTAGCGGAGATTATTCGCGGCGCGGCCGATTCTTTTCCCTCTCTTTCGCGAAAGGTTGCGTTCATTAAGTCCCCGCGATTGTTGTCTACGCCAATTAGACGGTCGACTGCTTCGTCGCCATTGATTTATTCGTCTCACGTTCGATTCGGTTCAACGTACCGCGTGAATCGCTTTAGATCTATTTTTCCTACATTTCCCTTCCACCAGCCCCCACCCCGACCTCCACCCACCCAGGTCCCAGCCGCTCCGTTTCGAACACTTCCATAAGCAGAAGGGAATTCCAGTCGTTGTTCGCTGTTCTCGTAATTTTGCAGTGCATCCACGGCTGCATTCTGTACTCGCGATGCATTAGCGATGTCGCAATGCCGGCATACGTACTCGGTCCGCCTCTCCGTTCCGCCGTCTCTCCGAAAGAGAGTTTAAATCTCGCAAGCGCATCCGAACGAGCGAGGACAGTGGCACACGGGGTTGTACTTCTTTTTGGAAACCCCTCTGCTCCGCCCCGCCGCTTTATTCCGAGTTCTTTATCTTCGGGAAACTATTCACTGTACCGCGTTCTGCACTCCTGGTGCATTCGTGATTTTGCAACTCGCTTGCATACACATACGCACGTACTCGACTCGGCCGACGTCGATTCGCGCTGGCACAAAAACAATCGCGCCACGTTCGAACGACGAACACGCTCGAGAAGCTCTCCCACGCTGCGCGAGAAGATAATCCGCCGAACGATCGGCTCGGTTGGGAAAAAGTTCGAGGAAAGGACGATTATTAACGAGCTGGGGCACGGTGCCGCGTCCTAGGCGTCGCGGCGCATCGCGGCATGGTCATTCACTCTCGCTGGTTCTCGCGCGTAGCCTCGTTCGCGCTTGGATCGTCTCGAACGTCTGTCGGGGAAAAAATATGAATGACGCCGCCTGACGTCATCTCGCATCGAGATCGTCTTCTTTCCCATTGATCTCGGCGTGGCGGACGTTAACGAAGGAAATAATCGGCCGCGTGTAACGATCGCGTAAATTATTATCAACGCGACCGGCGACGCGATAGATTTATCATCGACCCGGCGTTCAGATTCCCGCCCTCGGGCAGGTGAGAGCGTAATTTCCATGGCTGCTCGAACGGTGCGAACGCTATTCGTTGACCCGGTTTCCGTCGAACCTTTGCATCGTTGAAATTGTTTAGCAAAGACAAACGAGCCGTTGCAGATTTATTTAGCAGGACGAAAGCGCGCAGATATGCATCGGAATCGAGGGGTACCCTGCCGCGTAGGCGAATATTTGTTAACGCGTTTAACGAGGGGAACCGTGGAACGTTGTTCCCGTCGTTTATTTAGCGTTCGTACGTTTACGATCGATCCGCCGCGAATCGTGATCGTTCAACGGTATTTCGCATACAGTGACCCCTTGTTAATAAAACCGTTCCGACGGCCATCTCTTACGAAATCGTTTTACCTACGAGATACGCTTTAAATACGCCGTGGAAAAAGAGAAAAGGAAAATGGGGAGAAAAACGAGGAGACGAGGAATAATAAAAAGTGACGCGTTTATAGAGCGTGCCTATAGAACACAGCGAGCGATAAATCAATGGCAAGGGGGTAGGGGCTACCGTGCAAGTCCAATTGCATCGATGCGATATTTATACGAATCGAATACCGATCGGATCTGCGTCGTAAATAAGATATCGGTAGGAAAACAGATAAATATTCAGCAGGCCTTTTTCCAAACAGGCGCGATCGAAGAGGATGACTTAAACGCCGGAGTTAATCCATTTACGAGTGTCGAGTCCGCCGGCTGGTACTCTCCTCCTGGTTGATTCGACGATTTATTATCGATAACGTACTATTTACGCGGCATTCCGATGAATACGCGTTGCGTCTTTTCTTTGCGAGCTCTTCCTGGTACCGCGATACACCGACAACGAAATATTCGCCATCGTATTTTATTCGCCATATCTTCTCGAGCGTTCGATTAAAAATAGCCCCGCTGACCGAGACTAGGAGGCACTACGATATATTCCTCCGTCTGACTCGCAGGTAATGACCACGCGAACCGACCTAATATGTAAATTCCACGGAACGCGATTCGTATGCGCTTCGCGCGGAACTCGAGGCGTGGCGGACATTTAATAATTTACTTCCCGGTGAACAGATGCATTTATCGTAACGTGACACCGGTCGTAGATCGCCATTGCATGCATATCGCCCACCGCGAAGAAAGAAATCCGCGACGCCGATCGGATCGTTCTCCAATCGTTCTCGAATCGTCGATCGCGCGCTCTCTCGCGTTCGAGTTGGAACAAACGGGTTACGTCTAAATACGACCACGAGAATCTCGGCTGGATCTCGTGTCGGGTGCAAAATAAGAGTCTTATCGGTTCTAAGAAACCGCGAACGTTTTCTACACGGGATCAAGAAGGTCAGCGGAGGATATTTTTGTTAGTCCCGGCGTTTGTTTGGCGGTCGGAAAAGACGGTACAGGTATCGAAAATAACCGCGCGCTCAACGATCGATCGTACCCGGCATGAAAATTTAGGCGAAAAAACCCGCTTCGAGGTAACGTTGTCGCCGAGTGGCGCATCGCGCGGACTATGAATGGTGTCCCGATCGATGGATCGATCGATCGATCGAAGAACACACAGGAGGCAGTTAGGAACGCGGTCGGCACCGATTTGTCGAAGCAGTTGTCAATCTCTCTCCATGTTGAGAGATACGAGCGCGTCAAAGGCAAGAAACACGTCAAGGCCGTCGCCATTGGTATACTGGAACGAATACCAGTACTGGAGCACTGGAAGACGGATTGAATACGGTTCAAAGCGGATCCCAACCGCGAGTGCACGTTATCCGCTCCAAGTCTGGGGAAGCTGGCAACTTTTCTTGCGGTTTCGTGGTACACCGGTCGGTGTCTATTTTCGATGCGTTACGTAGGTCGCATTTAAAAAGCGCCAACTTTCAAAATGGCGTATCCAGGTGGCATTGGCTCACGAAATCGGCCGAGAAGCCAGGCGATCGTTTGCCAGCCGATCCTCCAGCAGCACGGGGTTAAGCGTCCGCTTTGATCGCTCGCCGCGTCTCTCTAGCTCGTCGGACGAGAAGCAATTACGCCGCGATCGGTGGTCGTTTAATATTCCACGGATAGTAGATCGATCGATCGATCGATCGGACCGGCGATCGTGACACATTCGCCTCGCGGATGAAGCTATTAGCGGCACAGAGATTCCTCGTTTCCCGCGAACACCTCTCCCCGCTGTACGTATGTTCGCTCGGATCACGTGTACGCGACTGTGATCACGTGATTTATAACATGGGAAAAGAAACGTAAGATCGGCGGTAATGGCATACGCATTGTTCACGCTTGATCGATCGAAACACGGTGAGAATGTTTCCATAATCGCCTAGTCCCGAGCAGGATCGTTTCTTATCTCGCGTGTGAACCCGCGTGAAACGATCCCTGCCTCCGTGTCGTTAAATCTCCCATCGACGGTAAAATGGCGACTCGTCTGGTCGTTTTTGGATCCTCGTCAGGGTCGAAGAAGAAGAAGAAGAAGCGGCGTCGTAGAAAAGTGCGTAGGCACGCGCTAGGTTTCGCGCATCCGCCGATGTCGAGAAGGTCTCCCGTCGCCAAGGTCTCCGGAGGCAAACTGCAAACGCATTATGCAGTCGTTGTAGACATTTTTATGCAAATCCGTTTAGTACCGCGCAGTGTCATCCGTTCCGCTAATCGAGCATCGATGCCTCCTCGCTCGTCGGCACGCTCGGAAAATCGCGCTGCGTCCGCTCTGTCCGCTCGTTTCTCTAAATTTAACGCCGCTTGCGTAATCCTCAGCTTCGCCGGTGTCCCCATAAACTTTTCCCGCCTCGTTCGAAACGTCCGACGACGGTGATTTGTACCCGGCCAGCCGAAATGCGCGCCGATCTTCCGAGAAAATGTCGATCGTTTCGAATCGTTTACCTCGCTCCAGTTCGAATCGGCGAAAATAGAATGGGACTCGGGTATCGCCGGACATTGGTCAGAATTTTTCGAATAGCCGGTGTTTGCCTGCACGATCGCCTTCCCATCAAGGACTTGGAAGGCTTTCATCGAGCATTATGCAGTCGTTCGAGACATTTTTATGCAAATGCAACTGGCATTGTGCGGAATCATCGGTTTGGCCGCTCGTCAATGGAGCGGAGCAAAAGGGGCCTTCCTGCTCGTCAGACGTTTTAATCGACTTCGTCGGTAACTCGTGACTCAGGCCGACCAAGTGGTTCGTGAATCGTATACGTAATACGCGTCGATTAGTATCCTTGATGTTGGAAATCGCTTTTGAGCCGTGTTTCTCCAACGGCTCGACCTTATCCCTGCCACCTCCGCGCGTTTCCTCTCGTCTCCGCGCGCGCATCTCCGCGAGTCTCCGTCGTGTAAACCGTAAATCTGCTCGAAGCGTTTACCTTCGCGCCATTGTATGTAATTAGCATTGACTTATTAACTCCGCGGTTCCATTATCCATCGCCTGTACATCGGACACGTTTCTCGTATTACTGGCCTACCGATTCCCCCTTCCGAGAGAATACGGTTCTATTTTCGCGATCGTGGGAAATCGGCCGGCCGATCGCGAACGGGCCAACAACGATCGCCATTCTTTTCTTCTCGTGCACGCGTAATTGGGCTTTTGGATTTGAAATACGCGCGCTTGCATAATCGCCGCTGTCCGCGAGGAGAATCGTAAATTGCGCTCGCGCACAGTCGCGTATTACGATAATTTCTGCTCGACGAAGGACCGAGGATAAAATCTCTGCTCCCATTGGTCAAAGCGACAGCTGGTGTCCCTGACCAAAGCGATCTTGCATATTAGTTAATATGTACACGTATGTCGGCTCGCGCACACGGTTTACCGACTGTTCGCTAATATGGTCGCTCCTGCATACCTTCGATCGTATCGATACGCATACTCATCGTCGCGACCAAGTTGTCCAACTTTCGACCTTGCCATCGGGAACGAAGATGGCGGGTAGCCGGTGTTGGTATTCATCGTTAGACCCTCGAACGTCGACGACTGATACCGATCGGGCGATCCTCGGTTGAGAACCACTGCGAGTAGATGGAGCATAAAAGTTCGCCAAGTTTCACTTATCGCGATGCTTCTATTCAATCGAAGCAGCATAAGTCATCTCTCCGCCTCGTTTCCCGCGACTCAGCACGAAAGCGCGATAACGCTAGAAAATTAACGGTTGCTCTCCAATTAGCTGGTAAATTAATTCTCGAAAGCTCGGCACAACGTATCCATCCGGGGCTCGTATCTTCTTAGAGGTGAATTCAGCCGTGATGTAGTTTTTCCTCGGCTCGAGTGAGTCAGCTCGTAATAATAACATAATAACAGTGGATCGGGGTAACCTTTGTTATCGATCTACGAGCGATCGGGGTTCGACTCGAGTGAGTAATTGCTACGGGCATTTGCTTATCCGCTGTCTACGTATTAACTCGGGCATAGTGCACGCCGTGGCGCGAAGTAATACGATAATACCCGTCAGAGAACTTGGAATGTCGAATAATATCCGATAGAGCAAAGCTGTCGATCGAGCACCGGTGCTTACGAAAATGGCGCCGCTATCCGCGTGTCCACGATTCCCGAGATAGCGGGTAATCGGGAGAAAAGCGTGTTCGATCGAAACGCGAGCGATTCGTATCTCCGACGATTTAATACGCGATTTAATCTAATTGCGCCATTTTCTCCGCGCACGCGATTTACTACGCGAGTCTACCAATTCCAGGCGATCGGGAGAAATCGCGGGGAGGATTTCGGATGAAACGGAAACGGAACGGATCGAGATGGAGATCGAGATCGAGATCTCGATCGCACTTCGCCCCGAAGAAAAAGAACGACGCCTCGATGCAGTGGCTCGTGTCGAGCAACGATTTATCGTCTCGCGTGCGTTGTCACCCTGTTCCACGTTGTTTCTCCTGCTCGTAAAGCCCTCTGGTTCTCGTTCACCCGATAACCTTTCGAGAAATTCCTGCCTTCTCTCCGTTTCGCGCGACAGTCGTACGCGTGGTGTGTGCTCCGCGTTCCAGCGACTCCTAAGCATCGTGTACCGATCTTCGAGTTCGTCGTCGACGAGGAATTTTTACACTACGATCCGTTATTTCGACTGCGTTATTCGCGAATAGAAAAGCGAATCTCGTGGTCGAAGAATTTCTATCGCAGAGGATAAGACAGAACGGAGCGTGAGAGGGAGGAAAGGTATCGTAAGATCGAAAGAGCCGAGAGTCGAGATTGGTCTAGTCGTTGGTTAATGGAACACGGACGTATTCGTGGAGACCTTAATTAAGAAGAAACTTTATCGAATTTTTCAAAGGCGAAAAGCTCTCGTTTGTCTGGTGGGCGATTTATCAGCTCGGGCAGGCAGGCAAAGCCGCGGTCGTTAATAAAATTTAATCGACACGTCGACGGTACACGATAGGACAAGATTGTCGCATTAATTGCGCGATACGGTTTTCGCTGCAAAGTTATGCGCAAATGTAAGTACCCTCGTTATCGATTGGTCGTCGAGCGTGCCGGCCTCGCGACGTTTTAAGCGTAATAAACGCGCTGACGGCCTGCCGTCCGGGTCGCGTACTATTCCCTGCGTAATTGCTAATTGCTAATTAGACCAGCGAAACCTGTATTACAACGGGGAGCGACAATAATTTCTAAGGCCACTTTCCGGTAATCGCGTTCGAGATGTTTTAACCGAAGATGTTCCTAGGATTTTATACTTTAGGTACGCGTTGGTAGCCATTTCCTGCTTCTATTCCCATCTCAGGGAAGGGTGAGTTTATCGAAAGAGGAGACAAGCAACGATTTTCCTCTTTCTTCCATTCTTCCCGTGTTCCTCTTCGACGACAGATATTAGCCATCCATCGTCTATTCTCGCATAAGCGCATTCGTCTTCTGGGACAATATCGCGTTAGATCCATCTCTGAGGATCTCCTTTCACCGTGGCGAAAAGAAGCGCATAATAGGACGAGTAACGACAGGGGACCAACCGGTCGTGATCGTTGCGAAAACTCCTCGGTTCCGCGTGTCAACCATAGATTTATCGAGCGTACGTCGATACGGTACGCGCGTGCCGCTCCGTGTCCACCTGGAAATGCCTTTTTCTTCCGCGTGACTCGATCGAATACTGCGGAAAATGCAACGTCCACCACGCCTCGTTTACCCGGCCTCTACGAGTTACGACCACTCTGTTGCTAACCGAATGTCTCTTGTCATCTTCCCAGCGCGGCTTTATCCGGAAAGAATTATGACAGCGCGCGGAATTTCTCACGTGGCACGCGCGACTTTCATTCGCGATCGCCTTTCAAGCCGTACCGTTATCGATACAAAACGGTAATCCGTCGCAACCTGTTATCTTCTATGGAAATGATACCGTGATAAGACGCCGGCCGATGGAAAACCTAGCGATAATGGCGGAGTCTAGGTCAACGCGAAGATGCGAGTCTCGTTGGAAGATCGATGTCCTATAGGCGGAAGACCCGTTAGCGAAACGGATTTACGCGCATTCGTCGGTGCACCAATTTTTCTTGCATCCTTTCCTTTCGATGATATCTCGCGATCTTCGATAAATTCTTCGATGTGCTTCGCGTTGGAAAAAATTATGAAATTTTTGGATATTTTGTAGTAAAATATTAAATACTAAAATGAACTCTACATCCTAGCAACGTGGGGGCGATCCCTCCCCCTGCGTTTTGTCTTTTGTCTCCCGTTTTCTGGAGACGTCTTTGACCTGCGTAGCCCTAAATGGACAGGTGCACCAATTTTTCTTGCATCCTTTCCTCTCGATGATATCTCGCGATCTTTGATAAATTCTTCGATGTGCTTCGCGTTGGAAAAAATTATGAAATTTTTGGATATTTTGTAGTAAAATATTAAATACTAAAATGAACTCTACATCCTAGCAACGTGGGGGCGATCCCTCCCCCTGCGTTTTGTCTTTTGTCTCCCGTTTTCTGGAGACGTCTTTGACCTGCGTAGCCTTGAATGGACAGGCCAGTTCTAAAAGTTTGCCCGTTTAACCCTTTGCGGACTACGGCCGTATATACGTGTTCTGCGTAAACTGTCAATTTGGCCGAGAAACTCATATATGCGTTTGAACTGATAGAGCCGAAAGACCCATATATGAGCCGTTCACTGCACAAATCGATTAACTCCACTTTTTGAAAAGTCTTAAATATGAAAAGTTACGACTATACCAAGTGCTTTGACACTTAAACTCGCTATGGCCACATATGTCTAGAATTTGACATCTTTGAATACTGTCGACGAAACTAGCGACTAAGCAGATTTGTGCACTGGCAATTTGAAATGTCTATCATGGCAGCAACTCGACTCTATGGTACGGTTAATTTCGAACCATCTCGTCCCCAAAGGGTTAACAAACATCTATACAGTTTTTCCACCGTTTGCAATGGCTACCATTTCTTTGCTTTATAATCCCTTAATAAGATACGCGGCTTATTTCGCTCATTTTGAAGGGCTCAAGCGTTTTCGGACTGTGCATAGCACTGTTGATGGCATACCGAATTCAAGGCATCGAACCTAAACAGATCTATTCATTGTCATCCTTCCCGTTAAAAGCGTATCCACGTCATCGAAATCTCGAACAGAATTTCTCTTTTCGGTTTCGCGAGATATGGCACGGGCGGACCCACGCGTTTTCGATTTTTAGCGTCGATGAGATCACTCGAAAGCTCGAGGATGTTGCAGCCAGCCAATCCATTGCGGGTTCGATCGTTCGAAGGTGTTGACATCCTTTCGATATCCTCGTAGATCGCGAGCACGTTTTTGGATTCGATCGATGTTGGAAAAAGTAGGCGGACGAGGCATTGAGGAAGGCGAGTCGTGCCAAATGCTCATGTTAATTGCAGTTTCCTTCGTTTCGGTCGCCATCGTTGGTTCGTCATCCGACTGCGCTGTAATGGCATTCGTCAAATTGTAATACAATACCGATTTATGTATCGGTGATTGCGTTCGAGAATTACATATTCGATTAACTCGAATTGTTCGTGACGTAAAACTCCTCTGTTCCATAAAACGCAGCGGTGGCAGGCGAGTATGGCAACTTTTACGATCCAGCGGAATTATAAATTACGAACGAAGGGGAGTTCTTAACCCCTTGGCTACTGTGAGCGCATATACGCGCTCAGAAATTTTACTTTTACTCGGCGGACATTGTAAATGAATTCTTACCCGTGTGGTACGATCGGTGCGTTTCAAAGTCTGCCGTAGTCAAAGAGTTAAGGAAAAATTTTGCAAAGTTTACAGGTAGCTTCGAGTACAGCCTAACCTGTTAGCTTGGCATCGGTTTCCAGAAAGAAAGAGTTCTCGCTTTGGAGAACGATGCCAATTACCAGGTGTCGCTACATCGAAACCTCTGTCAACCCTTATTTTCTGCTCACCCTCGAAACAATTTTAGAATGACGAAAAGTTACGAAGAGAAATTAATTTTTCACAAATGATAGTGCACCTATAATATTTCCAATGCAAACGAAATCGGATATTACTCGTACCACGTTACCACCAATTGCGAAAACATGCGCGGATAATCGCAAACTGTGCTCGATGGACACACGTTCACGAAACGAGTTTAGGTGACCGTCGAAATCCAAATTGGTGGAAGGAGGTTTTTAAAACGCGACGAGGTTAGAGCATGGCCGCCATCGGCGCGAAATTACGATAACTATGCTAATTCGTGGTTAACGCGGTGACGCATGGAGAACAGTAAAGGCCCGACAAGTGGGTGTCTCTACTTTCACCATTATCGTAACGGTATACTCCTGTATTCTAATTCCTTTGCGTGTCACCGGTCTGTTGGTCGTATCGGGTTCTCCCGCGTATGATATTATATTTTCTTTATTACGATGTGCTCTCGCGCGCGTTCGTTTTCTACGCGCGGAATGCTCGTAATACCTGTCACCGCTCGGTGTCTCGTCGCACGCGTCGGCCATCTTTAGACGCATCGGGAAATGCGTGGATACGATCGAATCGACGTCGTCGTGTCATTCCCTGTGAAGCGTAGAATTTCCAGGAAACCCTAGGAAGCACTCGCAAGCGACTAACGGGTCCAAGTAGAATCGAAAGTGTACCCGCGTGGTTATCGTCAATTATGAAACGATCCCGAATCGCGCACGCGGCGGTATCGAGCATGAATAGTTTCTCTCTTGTGAAACGATGTTAGGCCATCCGAGTGGCGGTTTATCGCCTAAATACCAGCTGATTTTTCCCCGCTCGTTAAATACCTCGCGTCGGACACTCTTTGACCGCGATCTTGCATTCCTCGATAAGAACGTCAAGCGTGCGATTAATAGCCCCGCGTTTATTTCCAAGAACGCGCGCCTCCTCGCGCCAGGTCTCGATGGGGATTCGAACGGTGTTTATGGAGTGAAAAATTGAAAATCGCCACGACGGGACGACCTGCAACGGTGGATCGTTTCGCCTCGGCTTTCCAGCGAATCCCTCTCCTCGGGTTAGGCGATTTGGCAAGAGGCAGCAACGAGTCTCGCGGTCACGGAATACCGAGCGACTCGATCGAATTTTCGTGGAAGCGTTTAGCATTTTCGCGCTGCTGGTTATGGCGCAAACGCCGCGCGGTTATTCGTAAATTTCCATCCTGGTCGAGCATTTCCCCTAGATCGGACGCTTTTACGACTCCCGAGACGGCGGGTTTGCGAAATCCCTCGTCGTCGTCGTCGTCGTCGTGCTCCGTTTGTTTCGGGAAGAAGAAGCCGATCGCGCGTGCACTTGCCTCGCGTGCTCGAGCATTCGAGCAACGATTCGATCTAGCGCACGTATGTCGCCGGAGAAACGATTAATTATCATTACTCGCTCGTCAACCAATGTCCCCGGGGCCTGACAGGCTTTCCCGATGCGATCCTCCGCTTGACTCCGCTTGACCGCGCTCGAATTCATTCCCCGATCGTGTACCGATCGCGCACGCCTGCGAACTGCCGTTCCACCGATTTCTCGACCATCGATCGCGACACGGTTTCGATCGTTCCGGAATATTGCATCGCTTAACCCACTAATCCGACGGTTTGTTTATCGGAAATGCACTCTCTGCGCGTGCTAGGTGAAATTCGTGACTCGATTCCTCGCGCTTCGATGCTGAACATACTAGCTTGCTTCTCTTTCGATACGAATAAATCGAGCGAAGGAGTATCTAAAGATATCAAAAACGACTGCGACGATGAATACAACCAGTGAATCATACAGTTTAATCCCACTGTTTTTAAATAACCGTGACAGGGTAACTTGCATTGCGTTCTTCAATGACGAGTTAACTCGTCATCCACGGTTAACGGGTTAACCGTTTGAGTGCCACGGGTCATTATTGTTTCCCAATCGATATTTGCCAAGCGGCGCGATAGCGCTTGTCATATTCCGTGTCCAAAAATGCCGAGCGGCGCGATAGCGCTTTTCATATTCCGCGTTCACCAACCGAGCGCTGGCACTTTTGGACACAAAATAGAAGAAGCGCGATCGCGCCGCTTGGCACTCAAACGGTTAATAAAAATGCAGGTTACGAAGCGCGACTATTTCGGAGCATCGACTGAGATCGGATATTTCTAGCAGGTTGGTCTACTTTGTCGAGATATTTGCATACTCTAACCGTTGAAAGACAACGTTATACATTGACGCTTCTATCTTAGAGCGTCTCCGACGTTTGCAACCGATATTAATCCATCGCACTCGAGAGGCGCCTTTCAGTCGCCATTTGATAAAATTTCGAAGCTCGATATTAATTAATATGTCAAATTTAAAATAATGTAATAGCGCGCGAGGTATCGAAATTGAATAATTCTACGTGTTAATTGTTATACGATTTCTTATTTACTGCTCAAAAAATATCATCAGCCTTATAGCAGAAAATTTGTCAACTCGTATCCCTGTTTAGCCAAAAAATCGTCGAGCACAAAGGGCTAACCACTTGCGTTAACAAGAAATTCATAGACGCGTGTGCTAGAACGGTCCAATGTTTCTGTCACAATTGCCTGACGACGTGTATACCACGTCGTTGGCGATTCTGCGACAAAAGCATTACGACGTGCGTGGCACGTCTTTCCAGCGCAAATGGTCAAACAGTTGAGGACTGTAACGGGCCAAGCGATTATTTATTTATTTATTTATCTTGTTATAATAAATACACGCGCTGTTCGCATGGGAGCTCACTCGCAACTGTTTGCTTCTCTACGCCACGCGTTCTTTTGTTTTTCACGAGGTGGTACCAACTAGTGAATGTTACTCGTCCCTAATGTGGTTACCAACCATTATAAAAATTAAATAATAAAAATTCTGTCGAAACAGTCGTAGTGACCGTAAAAGTACTCTTGCTGCTCCTGTTTCAAAAAATTACGGTGTCTTAAAGATACATGGGATGCATCTAACTTAAACATACATAAAATTTGGGAACGGTTAACGATACCATTGAGTACCTTATACGCAAACATAAGGTCGTACATAAGTCGGCGATCCTCAAGAGACAAAAGATTAACTCTGTTTGAAACTAAGGTGTAGTCGTGATAAAATCGAGACATGGGAGAGCCAAGTTTGCGAGCGGCTAACCGAAGAAACGTGCGTTGTACATTCTCAAGAATGTGACAAAGATTACCATGATACAGAGTCCAAACTATGGAGCAATATTCTAAACGCGGTCAATATTCTTTCTCCACTCTCAGTGGTCAGTATCGCGTTATTCTTCGCTGCAATTTTATTTTCTCCCATCATTCCTTTTTATGGTTCCCTTTGATTCCTTATTTTTCCGTTTTTAATTAAAATTACTATTTTACTGAATACGAGTGCACTGCGTTTTTCTTAACACTTAGCCGACCGCACGCCGCAGAGCGAACTATACGGTTTCCATTGCGTTCGGGGAACACAAACCTCATTTTTCGGAAATATTGAATAAGGGGCCTTAAAAATTGGTGAATTTTATCTTATGTTGCGCTTTATAGAAGCAGTTTGTCGGTAATCGCGAACAACTCCAAATGGAGGTAGTGCAAGTAATAACCGAAAACGAGAAACACGTTGCTGTCAAAATGGGGGGGGATCTCCCCGATCGGTCGGCTAAGTGTTAATATGCAACGCAAACGTTAGAACAGAGAGAAACGAACTGCACCGAGTCGTCGAGCGTCAATTTTGGCCAATTAGTCGGATAAAGATAGTCGTAGATACGGGGACCAGTGGACGTCGGAGGTTTGGAGGAGATCGGGGCCCGAGATTGCAGCTCACGGATCGCGAGCGAGGATTCCAATGCCATTTTCGGAACGCGTCTCTTTGTACGTCTCGTGAAAGAGAATAGCGCGGCTGGACAGATTAGTCATCGGGAGAATTTTAATCGAGCCCGAGCAATTAAGTCACTGTCACGAAACGAGATGCAGACCGTTGATGTGACCGCTGAGACAATTAACCGTGGTACACCGGGGCACGATTAAAGATGCGTGTACCAGCGCGAACGTGCGTTGCTTTCGTTCGGCGGGAATGTCGCGATCGCTGGAACCTCGCGAACTCGCGGCAAGAGGAATCGTAACCATCCGGGGAACGCGTTCTTACTGTTATTTTCCCGTCGTGTCGCTTCGCGCCAGCGAAATCGCCGCTGGGTACTCACTCGCGCGGAACGAGCGATCGAGATTCGACGAGTGGCGGTCGGACGCGTGATTTTCCGATTTCGAGAAGATCCAGGAACTGACCTTCCGCGGCGATCTAAAAAACCGTTCGGATTCCGTGTCAGTGGGTTAACCGGTGCGAGCAACGGCTTCGACGCCTCGGCGAGGTCTCGGCGTTTAGAGGATCGGCCGGTTATCGATGACGGATTAACGAACTCGACGGGTTAATTATCGCCAACGACTATTTGCCAGTGTGTCGTTTTCCCTCGCGTTCGCAAGGTCGCGGAGCGCCGCGGTAAATGTCACGGCTGGGACCATAAACGCGCGAAATTTATTGCCCACTCGGGCATCTGTTTGCCGTGTAAACTCGACGAGTGACACCGAGGTGTTAAAACTTTCTCGTGGCTTCCTCGACCGTGGCTCTCGCCGCTTCAGGAAGCCGACTCGTCGCATAAAAATCGCTCGCCGAGTGCGTTTAGGGAAACGCGCGACGTTTCCTTAAAACTCGAGGAGACTCCGTTACCACGGAGGCATCGTCGCGGCGCTGAGCTTGCCGCTCGCGCGTTGTCCTCGAATGCGCTCGATCGCGCTCGATAATGTCCGCAAATAGGCGTGTACTTTGGTAAACGAACGCTCGTAATCGCGTTGCCGAGAAACGATTATCCGGTAGATTAACGCCAAGGTCCTCGCGTTTTAAACAAAGTCCAAGACAGCCGCGGTTACGTGCTATTTACGCGACGCTTAAGCGTGTTCGCGGGTTTCGCTGGATCGCGGAGCGGTCGTTAAATAAATGTCGACGGAGAAAAACGGAAGCGGGGGAAAAAGTGGACGGAATCTAATCCATTATCGCGAGCCGAATGTTGCTCGCTCGCGCAGAACCTGACCGTTAAGTCGTCTGACACGCGCGGAACCACCCACGCGAATCGTCCTTCCCGACAGCTCGTTTATCTCGCCTTTTTCGCTCGGAAGATCACCCTGCTGACCTAGAGAACCGAGTGGGTGTCGCCGTTTTTTCCTTCTCCGTCGTTGCACCGGCGACAATTAATGCAGTCCGCTGCCACGCTGTCACCTTGACTGCGCTCCGCAGTTATATAGCCGCCTTCTTTTCCTCCCTCGTTTTTCTTTCTTTTCTTCTTCTTTCGCGCACGCGTTCCGAATCGAAATCACCTTGTCAGGCGTCGGGTTTTCGCCGCGACGAATTTCGATAGGTTCGACGGCTGCCGGGCGCGATTAGCAAGGTCCCCCGGTGGCGCGTTTCCACGCGCGGAATTCCAGCGGCGGTGGTCGGGTGTTGCCTAAAATTAGAAAGTACCCCGAGGTACTTGTACCGCGAAAAATCTATTTCCGAGTGTATATATTGGGTAATGCAGCGCAATACGTTACGGGTTTCGAAGTGACGGTTCCAGGAAATTTACTTTCGACGATGGGAGATCAGTGGCCCCTCATTGGGTCATGCAAATTTAGACCGAGTGAACGTCTATTCTCGATGCGTAGCTCCGCTCGCGAAGAAAGAGGATCTACGAAAACGATCGACGAAAACGCGCGGCCGAATCAGCGCGAAAAGTTTCGGGCGAGCGAACAAGTGGTCGTTGCGTTAGCGCCGGATCCTGGAAAACGCGTCGCGTCCGTTTCTCTCGGCGTCGTCTCCTCGATCGATTCGGAGACAATGGCGAGATGGCGAATTATTGGGAAAGGCTGGACGAGAGAACCGGCAATGAATCATGCGTGACACGGATTCGCGCGGCGACGAGGAAGAAGCCGGTCACACGCCGGGACCACGTCGGAATCGTTGTCGTAAAGATAATCGCCACCTCCGCGTCGGCGTGCTTCGCGCCGTTAATCTCACGAGTGTCGTTAACGCGGAGAACAAGCGTACGAACGCGATATTAACGCGGAGATAAACGAAGCTCGTTCCCGCGAGGAACACGCGCGTTCGGAAAGCGGGTCATCCGCCTCTGGCAGGATTTGACTATTTTCGACCGCTGCATTACCTCTGCCGAGACGAGCCAATTATTTAGACGGGGAAAACGCGTCGCGTGTCTTCCGCCAAAGCGATTTCGCCATCCCTCGTGGTCCCCGTTCCCCCGTCACTGTGTATACAGACGACTCTTAACGACTCCATTGTGAACCGCATAAAGCGTAAACAGTGGTTAGAAGCTTAACCTCGAGAGTCAACTAGCGGAAATACCGGTGAATCCGCGCTTCCTGTCGCTGCTTTCTACGCGGGAAGACGCCATCGTTCGTGGTCGCTCGGTTACGACGAATTTCGGACGACCGTTCAGCCTTTGCAATCTAGCTGTACCGATCTCTGTGCCCTCTCGTCGAACAGTTTCTTGCGTCAGCTCTTTATTGCCCGCTCCGGATGATTCATATCCGCGAAGACTTTTTGGAGCGACTCGTGCCAGCGGAGCTGTGGAAACTGGAATACCGCGAGGGGAGTTTAGCAGCCTAGGCGTCGTCGCTCGTGGTGCATAGAAGCGCAGGTTCATCGGAATTCCCTCGCGGAACGATTTCAGCTGGAACGATAGTTTTCGAGCCGCGATGTATAATGCATCGCGCGCATCCCGGCCGATCCGCGCGCTGAATGGCGATTTTTCATTTAACGCCCGTGTTCTCACGAATCGACGACGCGCCAAACAGCCTCTTCGCGTTCGCCAGGCGTTCATTTGTCGTCGTGGCAGACCGATTCGATTCTCGTGGCGAAAGGAACGAGCGAGGCTGTCGGTGTGCTGCCGCGGTTCGACGAATTGGTTCGGCCGTTTCTAGCATGGGCGAGGCCTAGAACGCGCGTGCACCAACACAGCTGTGTATCGCTTTCAGCCTCTGACGACTGCATCCACATGCACGCGCTTTTTTGCCTACACACCGACCGCTGAAGGCTTAAAGCCCATACCGGTCGCATGTGTCTACTACGCGGTACGGTACGTGTACCGGGTGTTTGCCGAGAAAATATCCGCCTGTTCTTGAACTAGATTCGTTGCAACAGGAAATAGGTATTCTTACCGTAGCATACATTTTCCACTTTTTTTCCTTTCTTATGGGACGATCATTTTTCTTCGGGTTTTTCGACATTCGTGTCGCGAAAATTGCGTCACACTCGATTTCGACGGGGGAAAAATTGGGGAAGAGTAAAGGAGCAAACGAGTTCTCTAGGTTTCTAGTAGTTTAGCCGCAGGGGATCACGCGTTTCCGCGAAACTATCGGAACAAGTCGAACGCGCTGTACCGAGATCGTTCGAGACCTCGAAAATCGGTGTATTTGCACGACCGATATTCGCCGTTCGTACCGAATACTTTTCTTCAAACTTGTACAAACATCCGAGGATCTCTCGTTGTCTTTATTACGCAGTTGCCCGCGAGTACTCGGAGCTGGTAGATCTTTATCGCTGCAACGTAGCGTCGTTTACGAACCACGGGTACGTTATTTCCATATCTGCCCGACCTTTGATCGATCTCCGTTTTAGAACGTCCGCTCTGTTGCGAGATACGATTAAATATCGATCGAGGCTTAAACTGCCCGGGATTAGGCGATTCCACCGAAGCAAGCGTGCGTCTCTGCCTACTACGAACATTCTTGTCCGTGCCACCACTGTGTCGAGCTATATATACTTACTTGGTATGGCCTTCGTTCTCTCGCTTGCATGACAATCATACCTCTCGATCCATTATTGGCAGCCGTTATTGGGTAACGATGTTTGGGCAAGCGTATGTGCTCGATACACTTGTCGAAACAAATCGCAACGAGACAGACACCGTTAATCTCCGATTCGAAAACAAATGTTCGATATCTCTCTGTTGAAAATAAGATACGTCTTGACGAAAATCAATTTCTTAGGAAAAATAGATTGCGAAAGGAGTCTTTATTCGGATGGCGTCACTCTGCATAGAAATATATGTTGCCTCGAGGAACCATCGAGTTTATCAGTTTTCGGAGCAGGACTCAGCGACGCAATAGGACGTCGTAGGGCCTATTAAACTCTGGCTGAAGGGTTCCACGAGACTTTTTCGACAATCCACCGTCTGCATCGCGCATCTCGGAAGACTCGATTAAAAGTTCAAACTCTATAAATCCGA
Source organism: Eufriesea mexicana (assembly GCF_001483705.2). Classification (NCBI taxonomy): domain Eukaryota; kingdom Metazoa; phylum Arthropoda; class Insecta; order Hymenoptera; family Apidae; genus Eufriesea; species Eufriesea mexicana. The sequence continues at coordinate 825,395 of NW_016908444.1, read as the reverse complement.
GCTTTACCACAAGATATATCTTCGAATTATGCGCCGAAGAGGTTCCGGGAATGAGAATTAGGGGACTAGGACGAGCTGCAATTGCGTACCCTTTTTCATCGCTCTGGTTTTGTCTCTCCATGCGAACAGTTAGAATACAAAAGATATACCTTTCTCAGGATAGAATAAAGACAGTTATTTCTTTTTACTCGTAATCACAATACTTTCCCTATTGGGATTATGGGTTCTAATAATAAAATAACTATGATATATATATTATTCTCTTGTAAGTCCTTTATTTCACGAGGAAGGTAAATGTTTCTTCTAATGATTCTCATGAGAGACTAACTGACCCTTGTAAGACACATCTGCAGCTGTACCCGACTGCCGAGAGAGTGTCAAGAGGGTACGCAACACGGATCATCCAACTCCCAATTCCCATTGAATGTTTACATAAAATATTCCTTCCAGGAATTTATATCTCATGAACTATTTATTTTTATCTTATATCCTAGATTGATTTTTGTAGTATAGTTAAGCTTATCTTTCCGTCCTTGTCTTAATCTTTTAGGTTAGGCTTGAGGTTAAGTAGGTTAAAAAGTGTGCATCTTTTGCCTAGCTTTCTACGCATGGTGGGATGTATTTTAATCCATTTCGAAAAGTCGAGAGTTGGCACCCTCTGATTCTGTATTGTCTACAAAGTGCTATTTTGTTTTGAGAGAAAGATGCGTTTTAGCCTCTTCGCCTAGAGTATCGAGTCGAATACGAGTGTATATAAACATCATGGGTTAGGCTCGTGGTCAGTTTTCGTCGATGTCTTTCTGTCTCAGTTACGTGTTATTCTTCGACGCGTTCGGACAAGATTGCTCGACGTGTGTCCGACCTTGCTGTTCACTATGGCACGCACCATCGAAAGTTAAATGGTAAGCCAAGGGGTTAATGACTCTCGTTTAAATCGTTAGTTGCGCGATGGGATTATGTATGATCCACTCTGGAATTCCGGGCAATTTGGATTCTTATTTTTCTTGAAAAGATGAGTTTAATTATATACAAAAATAAATCTAGGATATAAGGTATGAATAGATAGTAAGACCTAAATTCCGAGGACGTTAGATAAAAATGGGGGGCTTAGGCGAGCCGCGTCACGGTACCCTCTTGACACTCTCGCGAGTCAGTCGGTCGTATATATCGTAATTATTTTACAATTAAAATTCCATAATCACAATAATTTTCTTCAAAATGTGTGCCACGAGGCCCTATGCACTCGGTAATTAAAAATAGTAATTCGAAGACTTTCTATCATAAAGTCGACGATATTTTTAAAACGGTAAATAAGAAATCGTATACAAATTAAGAAGACGTAGAATTATTTCACTTCCACATTCCACGCATCGTTGGGTAATTTTGAATTTGGTATATTAACATCCATCTTTAGAATCTGATTAACTAGGGGTCGCCTTTCGAGTGCAAAGTGTTAACCCCTTGCACTCGAGGGGCGACCCTCATCCATCTTTAGAATCTGATTAACTAGGGGTCGCCTTTCGAGTGCAAAGTGTTAACCCCTTGCGCTCGAAGGGCGACCCTCAGTCGTCATTTGATAAAATTTCGAGGCTCGATATTAATTAATATATCAAATTTAAAATAATGTAACAGTGTGCGAGGTATCGAAATTAAATAATTCTACGTGTTAATTATTACACGATTTGTTATTTACTGCTCAAAAAATATCATCAGCTTTGTAACAGAATATTTTTCAACTCGTACCCTTCTTTAGCCAAAAAATCCTCGAGCGCAAAGGATTAACTCGTGGATTTCTCTCCAAAGCCGGTGGAATATTTTCCTTCTTCCTCTACTAATCGACAAAACGAACGACGATGGTGATTTCCACGAGTACTCTTCTTCGAGCAATTCGAGCCCAGCATTCTCCCGACGCGACGCTTGCGAAACCCGATTCTCGCCACGCGCGGTGGTCCTCGATCATCCGACGTGGTCGCTTTCTTCTAACTGGAGCCCTGACCGGTAATTGGTCAATGATGTAATTCTCCGAGTGGAGAAAATTAGGCTGGTTGCCGCGTGCCGCGTACGAAAAACGGCCTCCTTCCTCGGCCTCCGTTTATGGCTCGTCGCGCGGACTCGTTTCACAGGCCGATCGCTGATGGGGTTATCGCGCGTAAAACCGATCGGCGTGACCGGCGCGGGATCGGTCGGGAAAGAAACGCTCTTACGTCACGTTGCGCTCGCGAGCAGAAACCGTAGCGCGGAAATTCTAATCGGGCTTAAACTGGTAATCTCGACGTGATTCATGGTTTCTGTGCGCGAGCCCGCGGTGTACGGTCTCGGGCTCGCAGTGGCCGATCGCGGGTCGTGTAGAGGGAGAAATTAATCGGCGCGGGTTGCATCGACCGGCTCCTCCCGTTCGTGTGGCCACTCGAAATAGTCCGCTCTCTTCCGCCTGGACAGAATGGCTCGGCTTCGCGATCGATGTAACGACGCTCATTGTCCCGTAACGAGGCTGGGAGGGACAGGATGCCCTCGCGGACGTGTGTCGATCGGTACACAGGGACGGGTCGTCGCTGGGACCGCAGAAACTTGGATCGTGTACGCGATTTATCGCGCGTCGCGACGCTGGAATTCGAGGGAATCGGAGCGTTTGGAGAAATCGCGGCAACGAGCGTGTCCAAGCGAAGCCTGCCGTGGTTTTCGAGCACGGAGACGACGATTCTCGACCAATGATTGCGACGATGGTTTTCGATCTCGTAGAACAATTTAACCGTTTCAGTGTCACGGGTCATTATTGTTTCCCAATCGAAGATTGCCAAGCGGCGCGATAGCGCTTCTCATATTCCGCGTCCACCAACCGAGCTCGCCGTGATTGTCGGCTTCGCAGCCCAGAGCGCTGGCACTTTTGGACGCAAAATAGAAGAAGCGCGATCGCGCCGCTTGGCACTCAAACGGTTAATATTCTATAGCTACTAATTCTATGGGACAGAAATATGGCTCGTCGGTATCGGTAACGCGTTCGGTAACAGGTTGCCGCGCGTGGAGCAGGCGTCTGCTTTTGTACGCGGTCGTGGTTGGAGCGAAGGACGGATGATAAAGCGGAATCCGATTAAGCTTAACGGAGAGGGATTTAATCGAAAGACAGAGAGTAGTCGAACGGGGTGGGCGAAGATGAAGAGGAAGAGCAGCGGTTGTAGTAGGGGGCCTCGCGGATATTGAGCACGAAGAATGAAAGTTTGCGAGGCAATTAGAGGCAATTTCCGGTCGGCAGGGGCCCGAGTGATTCGCGCGGTGGAAAGATTCGCGATCGTCGGTCGTTTTTCTCTGTTCGGGTGGTTGGCGCGGCTGGGACCGAGAGGGACACGCGGAGCGACGGGGACCAGGATGCTCTCCGTTTGAACCCTTTGCTCGAGCGACTTGTAATTTTGTTGCTGTCCGGCCGGCGAGTGATACGTTAAAAAAAGCAGCAGGCTCGATCGTTAGCCTAATATTAACATCCATAAAGTGCAATCGCGTGTAGCGCGAGACGCGAGCCCTCGTACGTCTGGTTCGTATCACATGTTTAATTACAATATAAAGCGGCGAACGAGTGGCTGGCTGGCTGGCTGTAAAGCATTTACTTTTGGCCGAATAAGGCCGGTTTAAGAGCCGTTTCACGGAGGATGCGCGGCTGTGTACTCGTATTTCGCGCCAATTTATAATCTTGCTCGCGAGCCGGTGTTTCGTTGGCCGATGCGAAAAGAGAGAAAGGCCGCGGAACACGAAGGTTACGAGAGAGGCGGAAAGGCGTGGTGGAAAGGGGGCGGTGAAAACGGTGGAAAAAGAAGGAAGGAAGAAAGAAAGGAAGGAAGGAAGAAAGGAAGGAAGGAAGGACTCTCGCGAGTGGTTCGCGATCGAGAACGGGACGAGGGATGCGGGGGTGCGCGGGGTGCGGTGCGAGAAAAAGAGAGAGACGGACCGGTATAATTATGCAATTTAGATTCAGCTTTACGATTCCGGTTTGGCTTTATTAAAAGCGAGAGTGGGCGTACGCGCGAGCTCGCCTCCTCTGATCGAGGGTATCCGTCGTACGATGCCGGCGAAAAAACTTGGCCACAGGGATAATGCGTTTCTTGTTTAAACGAAACGTCGGTACGTCTCGTACAAGCATTACTCTTGGGGATCGTCCTGGATATAAAGGCGACCCGTAACGCCGGCCGAACCAGTATCCGATCGTTGCTTTTCTTTCATCGCGGTTTCATCCGCTGCTCCATCAGCCGAGGAAGCAAGGCCAGGGTTGCACCGCGTCTTCGACGTCCTCCGTCACCCCCTTCCGGCACTCGATCCGATCGTTATCCGAACGTTATCCCATAGGAATCGTTTATCGTCGATTAATCGTTCCGTAATTTCCCGAAACGGTTCACGCAATGAGAGCCGCGTGACGACGGTCTGTTCGATAATCGGCAAGAATGCGGTTCTTACTCGCGTCGAGCGATCGGCGAACGATCGGCGAACGATCGGCGAACGAGCGCGGCCGGGTCGGAACAAATGCACCGAATTCCTGAACGAGGCGTACGCGAGTACCGCGAGCTGAAGAAAGAATTTTCGATATGATTAACGGTACAGAGCCGGGTGGGTACGGAGAGCCGTCCGACTACCGGATTCTTCCGAATCATACCGATCGTATCGACGATCGACGCTGATGGTACGATCGTACCGAATCACCGGGCCCCTCCCAGTCGCCCCCCAGAGCCGTCGATTAGTCGAAAAGAATCTCCGGCTCGTCCAGCAGCAGCGTGCCGGTGGCTCCGCCGCTGCGGCGTGGAAGCCGTTCCGAGAACGGCGATTAGAAAGATCGGCGTCCGATGTCGGGTGTAAGCTGGCCGGCGTATCGCTGTAAAGCGAGATTAAATTGCATTGTCCGGCCCGTTACTGTGCCAGCGATAATTGCCACGGCGGCGTAAGGTTACCGGCGAGGTCGCGGGTTAAGCACAGTGGGCAACCACGAACTCGTGCAACACGTTACAATTTTCGTTTGCCGGACTCGACGATTCCATACTCTCTCGGGGGGTTACTATCCGCGTCCGGGTATCGGGCTCGATTAAGCTTCGATTAAACCCGTTGGCTTTGCTGCAATTCGTCGAAGGCGTGGTTGACGATCTTTTGCCGCGTATCAGATACGAGAATCGATCCGATAATTTCCTAGATCGTCGAGTTTCTAATCCGTGGAATTTCAAACGACCCGCCACCAATTCGTCGGTCCACTCGGTACCACCTTAGCTTCCGGCAGCCTCGACTTCCACTCGGTCCTCGCTCGATTTCATCAATAGGCTACCATTTGCCGGTTCTCTTCGCGATCTGTACACCTTTTTCTATATCTATGTTTCCAAAATGCTGGAAATCGATAGGCCTCGCTCTTATGCGCCATCTTTCTTGTCCGATTGCAGCTACCTGGTGCGACTCCCGGAGCCATCTCGTCCGTGGTCGCTCCCGTGCTGTTGAAGTACCGGGTCTGCAGGCCCAGGCTGTTGCTCGCCGGGTCCAGGGCCGAGGTCGACCCCGCCGCCGATGTGGGACTGTTGCACGGCGAAGTTCTGCTGATCGAGGACTCCGCGAGACAGTACGATCCGATAGGAGGTGAGTGTGCACCGGTTCGATCTGGTTTTTCCGCGCGCGGTGAAAGAGCAACGCGTGTGACGGAACGACGCGTTCGTTTCTTCCCGTTGCAGATACGGACAGGAGATACAGAGCGACGGAGAAGCTGCTGCAAGCCGAGGAGGAGTACCACGAGGCTCTGTGCAGCGCGAAGGAACTGTACGCACGGCCGTTGGCGCGAAACTACCCCGAATTTCACGATGTCATCTTCCAACCGCTCGCGGACCTCTCGGCGGTCACTGCCGAGCATTGCCAGAGGGTGAGTGGACTCGATGGTTATCCCGCTACAGGCGCGAGTCGGCGTCCCGACGCGCTGCTCATTCTCTACGCGCCACGGTAGAGCTCTTCTTATCGACCGATTTGTCCGCTAACCTATCGCAAGGCTGACTGAGAGACTCTGTTGAGAGATGGCGGCACTCGAATCGAGCCACGTCGTTCAAGTTCGCGCGGCACCTGTTACTTCTGCTTCGAGCACGTTGCCTTTCTCCTAGCCTGTCGCAATTGCGCTTCGCTCTTCGGCCCGTCTAACCTTTCGCCAAAGGGAATTCCGAACCATCCCGGACCCCTCGACCATTCGTCCGGTTGAAATCCGACTCGCGTTGCCTTCCATTTACAATCCTTCTTCCTCCAAGGAAAAAGAAAATAAAAAATAAAAAAAACAAATAGATATATATATATAAAAGAAAAGCAGTAGAAATGAAAGGAGGGGAAGGAAAGAAGGAATTTTCGACGTCATCGTGAAATTTCAGCACCGCTTCTTACTCGCGACAAGGCGCGTAAACGTGGAACCGCGAGTAGCCGGAAGGATCGTGGATGCTCGGGATCCAGGAGCAAGAAAGCGCGGAGAGAGACGATCGATAGCTAGTGGACGGGCGTGAGAGGTGTTTTGGTTAAAAACAGCGTGGAAAATATGGTTGGCCGGGTAGCATCGCGGATACCGATAAGGCGATCGTGCCCGGGGCCTGATGCACCTCGGCTACTCTGGATGCAACAACGGTGGACGTGTTTTCTTAGGGCTGACAATAAGGAGGATGGCTGTCCTTCGGATGTAAACACAAAGCCACGCCGGCGGAGCTGGTTAACGAGTCGGGATGAGCGATGACGGTGGTTAGCATCCTCGTAAATATCGACTTTTACAAGACCAGCAGGCCGAAGGAGCGCGCGACCGGCTCTCGCGGAGCGAGGATGCAACAGCCTCGTAAAGCGAAAAAGCCTCTTCCTCGGCCAGCGAAAGATCGTTGCGCGGGATTCGAGCGAAACCGACTGGCAGGAAACGCCTACCTTCTTTATTCCGCGCACCGAGACGCCGATGGTCATCGATAACGAAGTGACCGCGCAAAAAGCATGCAAATGTAGCGGCTACGCTCCGTTCCCGATGAATCTACCTCGCCCGCGTACCGAGACACGCGTCTCTCCCGCGCCGTACGATTATTACGATCGACGCGTATTAATTACGATATATATAGTGGAGGAACGCGTAGGCTCGTTGCGAAAGATATTTTCGAGAACGCCCCCGGTGATGGAATATCGCTCGATCTGCTTTCGGCTCGCGAGAATCCTCCTTTTTTCGTCTTTCCTCTGCGTCGTCGTTCCCCTCCGCAGATAATTTTCGTTCGATATGAAATTTACGAGAGGAAGGCGGTCGCGCGTGGACTTTTCCTTTTGCGCTGGCCACACGTTTCGTTCGAAGGATCCGATCGATCGATCGGTACGGTCTGGGAGCCATCGATGGAATTCGATTCTTCGTCATCGCGCGGCGAGAAAGGAAAAGCGGACTTTGCAAACGCGAGGTACACGTACCTGTACGAGCATACTCGTACACGTACGTAGGTAGGAAGGTGGTCGAGGTCGATCCGAGATTGTCCGGATGACGCAAAACCTCGCGGCGGACCGAAGGTTAATTAGCGAAAACGCTTCGAATCGCAGGCAGTTTCCGAAGCGGAGCACGAACCCGGGAGCCTGTGTTCTCTTCCCTCTACCCTTTTTATTCCGACTCGTTGTCGCCGCTCGGTTGTTCGCGCGATCTCCACTGCCACGGAGCAATTTCACTTTGGAAGCACCTCGGGGCCAGAGCGCGGGCAATTAGAAGCAATCGCGCACCTGGAAGGCGAGGGAGACTCGTCCGCTCCTGCTCCCGCTTCCACACCGGCGCTCCCTTCTTCTTCCTCTGTTTTTCTCTCTTCGCAGAGAACGCCGAACGACTCGGCGAACAAGGAGGGACGTACCGTTTATTTGCGCTCGGTCAGCCAAGGATTCTTCCAGTCCTGGCGTCCTCTTGTGGCCCACGACGTTATCCCTCTTGCTCTCTTTCTCTCTCTCTCTTTCTCTCTCTCTATCTCTGCTTCCCCGAGAAACCACCGTGGATTCCACGAAAAGTATCTCTAACGATGGAACCCTCGTTTCTCCTCTCTTCTGTATCGTTTCATCGTCACCATCCTTCGGCGATCGAGCGTAGAATTTCGAGAAAAGGAGGACGGATGTAAAGTCTCCCGCGCGCGGCCCAGTCCTGTCTTTTTGGTCCAATCTCTCCCTTTGTCTCTCTTCCTCTCTCTCTCGCTCTCTCTCTCTTTCTCCTCCGTTCTACGCGCTACGACCGTAAATTACGTTTTTGCGGGAGAGCAACGCGCCACGGTAACCGCGGTCATGGCGGCGGCTGAAGAGTAGCTGCATCGCGATGCGCACGTGCACCTGCGCTGCGCGCCGCTCATTGCCCCGAGCCAGCGGGAATGCGACAACTGCGCTTACCGGACCAACGCCCTCTCCTACCTTCCCATTTTTACCCTCGGTACCTTCGCGCCAACGCGCACCCTCGCTCTCCTCCTCGCTGCTGCGCTCCTCCTCGTGTTTACGGAAGAGGTCGCGACGATCGGCCGATTATTCGCGGTAATTAGGAATCGGACGGCTAGCACGGGGTAGAGATTTACTCGGCGAGTCGGTGCTCGCGAGAGGTGCAACGGGAAGAAATCCGCTCGGCACGACGCGGTAATAAATGGCGGACGGAGCTCGTGTTTGGCTATATCTCGACGATCGACGTTATCCGTGACCGTATTCGTCGCGGTAATATTCGTACGGCTGTGGGTCAGGGTTCCTTTCCTCTCCTTTCTTCCATGAGAACGCGAGATCGCGAAGGCGTAGGAAATCGTCGGATTCGCAAGTATAGCTTCTTCTGATTTCGACTTTCTTTTCGAAACGATGGTAGTAACGGAGTGGCAGCTGAATTTTCTGAAATATGTCTGTCGGTCCTATCTAGCTGTGCCACGTTTCCAATCTCGGCTGAAGCCCGTGAAAGCGATACTAGCTTAGGTTCGGGGTTCCTTTTCTCTCCTTTCTTTCACGAGAACGCGAGATCGCGAAGGCGTAGGAAATCGACGGATTAGCAAGTATAGCATCTTCTGATTTCGACTTTCTTTTCGAAACGATGGTAGTAACGGAGTGGCAGCTGAATTTTCTGAAATAATTTTTTGAAATACGTCTGTGGGTCCTTTCTAGCTGTGCCACGTTTCCGATCTCGACTGAAGTCCGTGAAAGCGAGGATACTAGCTTAGGTTGACCGGGATCGGTACCGATGCTGCGTGACCGAGTTCCCGCGACTCCTCGGCTAATTCCATAGCCCATGAACGTCGATCAGATGGCGTAGACGTACGAATCGAGTTTCGGCGAACGATCCTCGTACGCGGAGATAGTCGTCGATAATCAACGTGCTCTCGTGCTTAATGGTAAATGGAGCCGGTACATTGAGCCGTTCGTTTACGCTCATTGCCGGTTCGCTAACGAGCGAGTAGCAGTTGCAATGGTCGGTTAACAGTCCTTTCCTAGTCCCCGGGACGGGGTAGCCACGAGCCGGATATTGTTTGTAATCCAGTTTGATGGTTATGGATGTTAATTACACCGTGGATTCCGTAATCGGGACGCGGGGATGGTAAGGGACAGACGAGGGGGGTTGGGATACGCGATAGGTGGGAAGTGGAGAAAAATGAGCGTTGAAAGTCACGGCTGCGCGGTATCCTGGCAGAAAATTCAGAAGATGGCGCATTAAGATAGCTGGCGCATTCCGGAAAGGATAGGAAGGATAGGAAGGATGGAAAGGATGGAAAGGATGGAAAGGAAGTCAGAAGAATGCTGGAAAATTAATTAAGTGGTGTGCAATCATCCGGCAGCGCGTACATTATCGCAGAGAGATCAAAGAGTCGTCGGATACCGACGCTTAAGTCGAGATCCTCTTTGCCACCTTGGTCACCGACCAATGGAGCGGTCGGTAATGGCGGACGAGCTCTGCCAGACGTAATTTTATTCGCATTAGGGCATCGTTCGTCGATTCCATCGCTCTCTTTCTCTCTATCTTTCACTCCTCCTTTCCGAATCTTCTTCTCCTCTCTCGTTCTGTCTCCGTTTCGTTTTCGCGACTGGCGAAAAATAAGAAACGAAGGGAAAG